>NC_080572.1:33199865-33517781 GCF_030247185.1 Malaya genurostris
TCCATAGGGGGGTGGGGGGGTGGTGTCCTTGAAATCGAAAAAATTTTTTTGATGCCTAAAGTCTTAGAATAGCATGAAACGTCGAGATTTAGTGTCATCTCAAAACAAATTAGAAAAATTTTGAGTCCCAGAAAGTCGATTTTTCGAAAAAATGTTTTTTTAAGATGACACAAAATCTCGACGTTTCCTGCAATTATAAGACTTTTGGCATCAAACAATATTTTTCGATTTCGGAAGTTTCAAGTGAACTGCTCGATTCAATCTGAATCAATTGGTGTCAAAAATGAGCCCAAATTATATGTCACAAATTATTTAATAAAAAGATAAAAAATGTTTTTATGAGCCTGTTTTGAAGAAAGAGAAAGTGTAAAAAAAAGTTTTTTAGACTAGCAGCACTCTTCTCAAAGTCAAAAATCAAAATCAAAACTGATCCGAAATTAGTGTCAGAAATTATTTTATAAAAAGATAAAAAAATCATAAGACTATTTTGAAGAAAGAAAAAGGCATTATCACACCACTAGGTGGAAGGGCTTTTTAATTTGCACCGAAGTGCAACGTCTTTACTGTCGTGTCGTGTACTGACGAGTCGAAGACGAAACATAAAGTATATAAATCGGTTATAAGCCCTATGTACAAAATAGGTTCGTAGTAATTTCGTAACCGCGATGCTGGAATAATAACATTAAACCTATGAAAACCGACGCGTCTGTCATTTTGATAACTAGAAATCGTGATTTAGTTTCACTTGCATACCGCAATTTGCAATAGGTTCTTTTAGTTAAATCAATTACATGTCAGCATCCAATCAAATTGAAATTTCATGGCAATCAAACAAAAAACGCAACCGTAGATTAAATGTCTATAGACTACCTCGAACGCAGAACTGTGTTAGTGTAACATAGGGGTAGAGGGAGCAAAACAAAATTTAAAATCTGGACAACTGATGTTTAAGGTTATGATAAACATGACATTTGTTGGCAACTTTAAGCTGTAGTGCCTTTCTGTCTGATGGTGTCACACGATCTGATAAACAGCGCCAGAAGTAAAACGGTGCGTATTTCGTATTGAAAAACCTGTTTTAATCCACCTAATGGTGTGTGGGCATAATACTATGAATTAAAAAGATTAAAAAACCAGTGTTGAAGACTTATTTTGCATAATACTGCTAATTTCGTATTATACATTTAAATTTAAGTTAGTGAAATTTGATTCAATCATAGAAAATGATGTGAGCTCCATTTAAAACATTTTGACAACTATTTCCGGTATTTCCGGAACCGAAAACTGAAAACAATTTCACATAATTTCCAAATTTCTGCATCTTTGATTTAAATGGCTGTTTGAAATAAATCCGGTTTAACCGAAAACAGTTTGTATGTATATATGTGTGAAGTCACCATCAGTTCAAGGCATTACCAGTATGCGGGTAGACTTACAGTAGAGCCGAATTTATTATCAGATAGCTTTCATATAACTGCTGTTAAAAAGCCTAAAATGGGTTTTGAAGACCCGGCGCCTTCCCGCAAGAACATCCGGCCATATAATAAAGAATTTCGCTATACCAGCTTAAACCCGTCTGATGATTTGTTTGGGTGGGTGCGTCTTACTCATTTCAGACCTTCAGGGAGAAACACAAAGCTTCTCCCACGTGACTTAGGTTGGCAATCCACTCCATCGTCCAGTATTTCACTTGTAAGATACCCTGATGCACTCCCTGCTCCTTCCCGTTGTAGAAACTGACGTCGGATTTGGATATTTTTTATGACTATCAATCCTGTATTGTTGAGTTTGGTTTTATGAAAAATCTAATATAAGTTAATTTGGTCAAAGACTATCTTGATCTGCAAACTAGAAAAATTTATTAGACAAAGAAAAGAATTCACTATTCATCACAGGGTTACTTATGAACAAAAACCATTTTAATCCACCTAGTCGTGTAATGATGCATTTCTCATATTACTTAAATTTTATTATAATTTTTATTTGAGCTTAAGCTTTCGAAAACCGGTCAAGCTATCTCTGAGAAAAATGAATTACATTTTTTGACACATACTCATACTCATACATTCACACATACATTGCTCAGCTGAACTGTGTCGAATGGTATAGAGCACTTGGTCCTCCGGGGCAATTTTCACTTGTCAATTTTTCATGTGATTGCATAAACTTTATATATGAGTAAGACAATAAGTATAGTTTCGTAGAATAGAATCGTTATCATGATTTTGTGATAATACAAACAAATTAAATAGAAGAGAATAACAAGGATGGCAAATACTACAAGTGGTCCCATATGCTAATGACGGTTTATCTATATTAACTTTTTTTTAAATTATTTTCTGATAAGATGGAACGATGGCGGCTGTAATAATGTAAAATAGTAAAAAAAAGGTTGCCAATTACATTATAATACACGCTACCTCTAAAAAAGTAACTGTCATTTTCATATTCGATTTAAAAACTTTTTCGTATGGTTGCGCTTTAATTTCTTATGATTTTCATATACAGATTTTCAATACAGAATTTTAGTCTTTCGATGTAGATTTACAGATTTTTCTCCAGGAAAATATAGATTTGAATGTGGCAATCCTGAACACTATAAGAAATTGAACAGAGCACGTTGTGTTCTTCGTTCGAAAGGCGGTGATGTTTTCTACTTCCGTACCAGCAGGTAGCGGTTTTACAACGTCATTTTGTGTGACGGTTTGAAAGTTTCGAAATTTATAGTTGCGGAACCGGAAGTAGGATCTGAATGAAATTGCACAGTATCTTTTAAGACATTGAGAGCTTTCATTTGAATCAAGATTTGTGAAAATCAGTTAAACTGTTGTTGAGAAAACAAAGAGAGATCAGTTTTAGGAGCTTTCCTTCACTATTATCGGTGTCGAAACCGGGGACTAGTAGTCCCAAAGTAGGTTTATTTGTCCACCAACTAAAACGGTCTGCCGACTCGATGGAATTACAAGTAAGTTTTATGAAAATTTGCACCTCATTTCGCCATCACGTGTGAAAAACTACTACCGGTCGTCGAGCTGAGCCGAATTGTATATGACAAAAGTCATGAGAGAAAGGCAAAAAGTGATACTGAAAGAATAATAAAATTTCAATGGATTGGAGTTCATTCCAAAAAACATACATCGAAATTTTTTGCTTCGCGATGTGTATAAATTTTTCTCAGTCGGTAATGTAGTAATATCGTCAATGAAAATAACAAATAATATTAGGTTTGATGTGATAAATAATTATTATTATGACAATAATGACAATATTTAACATCTAGTAACAGCAATAACGCTGTGACCCAGAGATGGCGTGACCGATTATCACAAACATAGATTCAAACAGAAGGTATTATAGTCTCATAGCTTGCTATTAAATTTTATCTTTATCCGACTTCCGGTTCCGGAATTACAAGGCGATATGAGCAAATCTATGAAAAAATGCGCACTAAATTTTCTCTGAAATTTCTTGACCGATTTTTACAAACTAAGATGAAAATCAAATTCTTTAAAAAGTCCCCGAAAAGTTGATTCAAATCCGACTTTTAGTTCCGGTATTACTGCGCGATAAGTGAAAAAATTATAATTTTATAAGAATTCTGTCAAAAGTGATGGCAAAACGAGGTGCAAATTATTATAAATTAATATTATACCTTGTTAGTTAGTAGATAAATCTACTTTGGGACTACTAGTACCAGGTTTCCGTTTCCGAGTGCACCAGTAATAGTGAAGAGAAGCTCCGAAACCAGAACTCACTTCGGCAACGTTGAAACCGATTTTCACGAATCATAATTCAAATTAATGCTCTTAGTGTCTCAAAAGATACTGTGCAATTTCATCCAGATCCGACTTCCGGTTCCGAAATTATAGGGAAATGAGTATCAAAACTTTCAAACCGTCATACAAAATGATGCAATATCGGTACGTGCTGGTACGAAAGAAAAAAAAGGCCTTGCACACAGCGTGCTTTGTTCAATTTCTTATATCGTGCAGGGTTTCCACCTTTAAATCTATATCAACTTGACATAACTGTTTACAAATTGAAAAGGTGATGGTAGTTTGGAACCAAAGAAAGTTTTTGATTTTATTCATGTTTGAAAAAAAAATATCTTGACAGAATCTTCTAGTGATGTTTATGAAAATATATGTAATATGAGAAATTTCCTGAGAATATATCTACAGAATGTGCTTCGTTTTTACCACTGAAAGTTTTTGAGTTATATTTCTTTACATTGAGTTGGAGTAAAATTAAATAGAAGACCATCAAAGATTATAAGACCATCAATTAGAATCTAAGTTTGTGAGAATCTAATTATTTATTTATTTATTTATTTATTTATTTATTTTGAACTATTACATTTATTACACTACATATAAATGGTTTACAATATTCACCTACATACTAGTATTATTTCTACGACAAAGCTGAGCTTGACATAGAAAGGTTCGCAGTATTGATTGTAAGGGCACATTATTCGAATGACTAAACTGTATTTTGCATAATTTCTTCTTGTATGTCTTTGTAAAAATTATTTCTTGGTTCGTAATTGACGGCTAGGTATACAAAAATGCGATAATAATGGAGCAGATTGAATGCGTTGAGAGATAATATTGCTGATAAAATAAAGCATTGCAAAGTCGCGACGTTCTTTAAGTGTTTGTATATTGATTAGCATGCAGCGTGCTTCATATGATGATAGAGGAAATACTGGCCAGTTTAATTTACGAAGTGCATATAAAAGAAATTGTATTTGAATCGATGCGTTCTTCGTGAATTATATTATATGAATTCCATCCTAAGCTGCAATATTCCAAAATGGGTCCGACATATGTACTATATAGCAATTTTATAGTATATGGGTCTTAAAAGTTATGATTGAAGCGTTTGATAAAGCCTAGCATACCATTCGCTTTATTGATTATTGTATTGGAATGTTCCACAAATGTTAGCTTGGAGTCCAAGATTACACCTAAATCTCGAACAATTTTACCTTTTTGTAAAGAGTTTCTACGTGGTTGCTAGCGTCCTTTGCGTTTAGAGTGAATGTCACAAATTCTAGGAGATTCGTTGTAGTTGAGTGGTCTTCGAAAAAGCCATACTGTTAACATAGTTTAGTTGGTGAAAAAATTTTTCGTTTACAATTTTTCTCAATAATTTTAGAATGCAAGAAATAATGGCTATTCCATGGTAGTCCCGAAAGTTATATTTGCACCTGATTTAAATATTGGTACAAGAAAATATGTTTTCCATGCTTTAGGATAAGTACATTTATTAAGTAATAAGTTAAAAAGATGTTGTAGTGGTAGTGTAAGTTCTTCAGCAAGATTTTTCAAGAATATTATCATATTGTTCATGTCATTCGTCTCGGCGAGCCAGAGAAGCTTTCTGACTCTATGTGCGGGGTTGGGGATCGAGCCCGGGTGGGCTGCGTGAAAGGCATCAACTAACCCATCACGGTATACCCGTTCGTTGTGAATGAATATGTTTTCATTTTTTTGCGTATCACCCTGTATCTTCAGAACCGGAAGTTGCATCGCGATGAAATTCAATAGTAGGCTACGGAACCAGGAGACCTTTGAATTGAATCTAAGTCTGTGAAAATCAGTTCTGCCATCTCCGAAAAAAGTGAGTGCATATTTTTGTTACATACATACACACATAGCCAGACATTTGCTCAGTTCGCTGAATGGAATCGAATGGTACATGCATTCGGCCCTTCGAGCCTCGATTGAATAGTCGATTTTCACAGGGATTGCACAACCTTTTCATATGAGTAAGGCAAAACAGAATAAACAAATAGTTGGTGCTTTTACCAACTCTAGTATGTCATCGGTGTATTACCACTTGGTCCGGTGGGTAAAATGCAATCATCATGATTAAGCTTTTTGGTTGCTCTGTTCTGATTAATTTTTAATTAAGAGATCAAATTTGGAAAAGTTTAATTACCATTTACATATGAAACGATGGTTTCATTTTTTTGAGGGTGGATGTTTGTGGTTTCTGTTGCAATTACACAAAAAAGCCGCTTAAAGTTTGATTTTGCAGTTGGTTTATTTAATTGAGTGGAAATACCAAATGCTCTGTACATGCAGCCACCGAAGCCACATGAGATATGATCTGATCAGATGTGGTGAAGGAAAATCTTTCAACTAGTTGATTATAAACAATCTTTTTTTATATATCATTTATTTTACCCCGGCTCCAACCATTTTAGTCGTTCACCGGGGAGATAATCAATCTTCATCGGCATATATGTTCTAAATATACCAGTATCGACTCTCAAGTAACAGACAGTTGGCTAAATATGGCAAAATGAACAAGTTAATTTATTACAAATGAACTATCGCGCTTCAAACTATGTTAGTGAAATGTAAGCATTTAAAGAGTCAGAAATAGATTGATTTCAACGAAGATGGATTTTATGCAAATAAATTTATAGATACCCGCTTTTCTAACGAAGCACCGCAGTGTATCAATAAGACGTAATTAAAAACAATATTGTATCGTTTGAAACAGATCACGATACTGGCTGTATATGTAAAAGAATAATTCTAACTGCCTTTTATCATAATTGCATGATTATCAAAGCACCACAACAGAACCATTCCATGTCGGAGTCGGTTAGTTCGCCAAATAAACTACTATGCAAACAATTGTTGTTCGGTGCAGTATAAATGGTGTCGTAAACCTACCAGCGAAAAAAAATGAAACCCGTGAAAACACATGTGTGTATAATTTCCGCTGGGAGAATCGGGTTAGCTACATGCAAATGAGTCTCTCGAGTAGATGCTTCGGCGTGTGTTCCCTGATTGGGTGAATAACATGCAGCTCCAGTTTCAACCGCTGCCATCAATTATGCAGTACACATATAATCCATACCCTTTGCTCCTGTCACATATTCTGTTGCGTTAGCGTCCGGTAGAGGGACGGTAATAGGGCGGTGATTATACTTCCTCTTCGGTAACCACGACACGCAGCTCGTTAACAATTTTATCCATTTGTTGAAACAATCAAATAAAATTTTAAACAAGCCAGTTCTCACCCTGTTCGGCAGATAAAAGATGCACCGTCAAATAAGTGGGTGCGATGATGGAAAGCGGATCGGTATTTTCCAGCAACGATGTTATTCGAATTAAAATGCAGATGATTCGGCTCCGACGACTGCACATTTGCCGCCCAATGATACTGCCACTCGTCAGCTCTGAATTTTTTTCGCAGAGCTCCAAACGTAGTTGCATTTTTGGGTTGTTGTTTGCGGAGGAATTGACTACGAAAAATTGCATTCCGATATGTATGCGGTTCTCTCCGGATAGATAAAAGGGGTAACAAAGCGGATGAAAGGAGTCTGAAGAGAACATAGGATGTGGCACAATTTGGTTTTAAATAAATAAGCGAAATTCCAATAAAACTGAATTGCTATGCATTTCTACTGGACACGTGGAATTTGCGGTAGGTACGAAACTTGTTTTTGATTTTCACGAAGTATGCGATATAATAGCGACCGTTATCAACAGCTGAAAAAAGAAACTACTGCTCATTCAGCTGCATTTTTGAAGAAGAATTGTTAAGTGTAGAGAGAAATCTTAGATGGAAAAGTTTTACAAAGAGTTGAAATTAAGCAAATGATGATCATATTCTACTGATTGAGAGGTGCTCATTGATTTTGACTGTTACTTTGCATTTAGATTAAAGGTCGGATCACCGAAAGACCATTTTTGGTTCGATCATGCTTAAAACCTGATAAAATTCAAATTGGAAAGAAAACCAAAAATGTGCATCAAACTACTTGTTACAAGCTCGAAAGCTAAGGCACTCAAAAATTGATTCGCATTTAAACCTACATAATAACAAAGGGCATGAAAAGCTAACAACGATTTGAACAGTCAGTTTACGGGAAAGTCTTGCAACCAACTGTTGTGATACGAATCCTTCGATAGCTTCTTGATTTACTCAATGCGCATGCTTCTGTCTTCGTATTTTGAAGATTCATTCATTCTCCGTGGATGTTGTTCGAAAATTATTCATTCGCAAGGTATTCACTCGAGATAAACGATTTGTCGCGCGCTCGTTGTTTGAATACAATATTTTCCAGTTATCGACGAATGTTTTTTTTGTAAACTAATTTCAGTAATATAGTACAAAGATATGCATTTCTGTTTAATTTCCAAAAAAATGATGGAGTTCTTAATACGTTTACGTCCTTGATTGGTAGTTTTGCCTTTCTCATAAAGAAACTCTATGCAATCAACGGTAAAACTGAATTCCTAATCAAAACCCAGAAGGTTGAGTGTTACATACCATGCGAATCAGTTCGTCAGAATCAGATAATGCCTATGTAGTTATGTGCGTGTGGGTTTTGTATATGTATGTGCATGCGTGTGTTCATAATGATACAATAAAATCAAAATGGACGTTTCCCCGGTGAACTACCAAAATGGTTAAAGCCGGGGTAAAATAAATAATATAAAAAAAAATTGACATATGAGTGCCTCCGAAAGAAGCAGTCAAAATTTTACGTGAAAGTGTGTTAAAACTTTCAAACTGTCATTTAAATTGATGGTGAGAAAAAACTCTTAAAATTCTTACAATTATACTCAAAACGTTTTAAATATGTAAGCCTTATTGGTTGATGACCAACCGAACCAATTTAGGTTGTATCGGTCCACAGTTTCCGATTCCAAAATTACCGAAAAGTGTTCAAAACTGCAAAAGATACCTCACATCGATTTCTAGGAGATGTCTGAACAAATTTTCAAAAACTTAGATGCAAGATTCCTATTGATTTTTACACAGATCCAACTTTTAATTTCTTTATTGAAAGAATCAATGTCATGAAAAAAAAGATTCAGCGAAAAATAAAGCAAATCTTCAAAACAGCTCTCAAAACTATTCCAATCAAGAGGTCATACCTACTTGTTTTCATGCAATAATCAAGGAAATATTTCAAAGACTGCTGATTGTAAATATTATTTTTAGGTATTGTTGCGAGATGGTCGGGTTTCGAGTACAAATACCCAAATACAACTTGTACCCGACGGGTTCATTTTCAAAGGGTACGGGACTTTTTTCGGATTCGGATCGGGTACGGGTAAAAGTTTTATATTTTCGATCGAATACGGGTCGTGTTCGGATTTGAAAAAATGCCTACCCGTCCATCTATTGTATTGTTGTCTTTCTCTATAGAAAGGATATAGAATTGCTGGAAAAGCCTACTTATGATTAGAACCCCGGAGACCCTTAGTGTTATATATTATTCGACTCAGCTCGGTGAAATCTGAAATGATGTAACGGACAAATCTCACAATTTCCAAAGAAAAACGATTGAATTCAAATGATATAAATGGCACTTTCCTTTCCAGAAATGTCACTATTTGTAAATACTGATGCACGTCGCGCCAGTCTGAATAAATCCAAATGAATTTGGAGGTTTTTTCAATTACCAGAGAGAGACATTATCACATCACTAGGTGAATTAAAAAAAAATTCTCTAAGTGTCCTTCGAGTCCTGGAGAATCGTTTTGGTATAGATGCCTTAATACCAAGATAAATTTATTTATGTCTTTACTTTTATTTTAAATAGTTGATCTGACAAGGCATTTGTGTAATAGCACATAAGTAACAAAACTATGGAACTCAATACGAAAGATTCCTGTAAAATACCATCAAATTAGTTGTATCACAAAACATTCATAATATAACGACAGAAATAAATTTGGAACTTGGAAAATTAAATAAATGAAAGGCACAAAAAAAACGAGTGTGATTGGAATCTGAGCAGAGTATCATTAAATCACAATGTACGTCCTTTCATCGGCTGTACCATAGAGGCAGACATCTGCTTGACAAATATAGTTGCACTAACTAGACATGTGCGCCGCCGCCTCCGATAGTTTCGACACACCGCCAATTCACGAAAAAGATGATCAACGCGCCGGTTATCACATTTTAATCAAGCCGCCGATTATGTTACATCAGCCGAAAAAATTATTTTATCAATGTGGAAAATTGTTCACAGTTTTCATGAAAATTCATTGAAAATTAATCACTAAAGCATTTTCCGCCTACTTATACTGAAAATCGGTACTAGCGACGTCAACCGAAGTCAATACCATTTGATGCAAAGTCTATTTTTTGTCTTTATTTCAAAGGTTTTGAGCTATTGGCACATTATCGCCAAACTGAATTACCGGTAGCGATGCCTGCAAATGAAAAATGGATCCAAAAATGGAGGGTTCTTCCGAAAATTTTCATATCGGCAGTAGTATTTATTTCGTTTATTCAATAGTACAAAAAGATATCAACAATAAACGAAGAAAATCGATTTCAAAGTGATTACTACTAGTTTTTTGTGTAAACTACGATTAAACATGTAAAATCTTCAGAAATGTGTGAAACTGGGTAAGGTTAGGTTTTTTCAGATCAACATTTTTTTGAACAGAAACCAGTGTAATGTTGATTTCTCGAGCCCTAGAATGTATAGCGATCGAGTACCATTTCTTTGGATTTTGACTTTATTTGTTATTTCCGGGCATTCGAAAAATGGTATTGAACTAAGTTTAAAGCCCCATTCTAAATAAACGCAGACCCTGTCAGCTTGGAGTGAAGCCAATCTTCAGTTCAGCAACGCCATCGCACGGCATCACATTCAACATATCATGTCAATTGTATGGGTGCGCAACCCTGCTATTTTGGCGCGCACGAATTTGACATTTTTCTCCCCTACTTCTATGTATAAGATTCGATGCGGGCTCGTCTGGGGGCGACATGCTCGCAAAAAAGGATGTTGCCAATGATTTGTTCGGGAAATGTGAGAGCTGGATATCTTGTTAATATGATGTCTTTGATAAACGTTAGTTCTCGCACAATACATTAAGATCAACGTTACCAACTCAGAGTAAAAACATTTTCTACTACTTCTACTATGATTTTTCGAATGCATTTACCCGTTTTTAAAAGAAATCGTTAAAAATGTGAAGTAATTGAAAATTTTCCTGCCGATTTGGCAGCTTTTACTGAAAAAATCATCTTTAAACAAGCAGCGCCTCTACATTTCATTTTGGCTGGTTCGCCTCTAAGAAATATTTTTAAATGTCGTTATGTTATAAATAGTTTGTATAAAAATAGACTGATGTTTGACAGAATTTTGAAAATTTTTCTTATTTTTCATTAAACCACGCGATATAAGTAAAATACACATTACGCACAGAATAATAATGCTTGTCTACGAAAATTCCAGATTACTTACTTATTAGGTGAGAAATACATTTTTAGTTACTGCAACTCAGGCTTTTGATAAAACTGTTTTCTAATCAGATTTGTATGTTTGTATGAAATGAATGTTATAGTAATCAGTGATATCGGGTGTTAATTTGATATCATTTTTGATATCTGAATAAATTTGAGCGCAAGAAATAGGTATATTCATTTTTTTCCATTCATTGGCCTCCAATTAAAACAGTAGCTTTAGTAGTCTGATCTAAAAACGCGAGAGATTTGAAAAATAGTTCCGAATAAAACTTTATATTTATTGCTCATGATAAAAAACCCTTTATATATGAATGATATATTTATTTAAACAATAGTCGACCATCTCCAGTAGATCGAGAAAATAATAAAATAGAGAAATTATCCGGTGTGAATCATTATTAAAATTAATAATATGTTTATAACTGATTACTCCGAATCGCGCCGCCTCCGCCCCCCATTATGAACTTGAGCAGAAGATTGTAAATGAGATCTCTTTTGAACAATGGATAGCTACTGATAGATGCAATCTAGAAATCTCAACAACACCAGTTGTAGCATATTTAACAGAAAAAACTAGAAAAAGCTCATGACTATATAAAAAACCTATTTTAATCCACCTAGTGGTGTAATGATGCCTTTCTCATAACAATCATACTATCATATATAATACTGTGGTATTCTTTAAAATAATCTTCTTCGATTCTTGAAAGACTAACCGAAATCGGTTTGTTTGACCGTCTACTGATAAAAACTATCAATTTTAGAAGATTTGTGGTCGATTAGAATTTTTTACGGTTTTTCTCCCTTTTCAGTGATGGTATTAAATTTTTAACACACTTTGTCCTATATTTCCGGATCCGTAAGTTGGTTTCGGATGAAATTTAAGACTTCCGTATGGGACCACAGGACCTTTCATTAGAACCTAAGTTTGAGGAAATTGGTCGCGCCATCTATAAGAAAAGCTAGAAAACATATCTTCATTTTTATGCACATTTTACCCCATAACTCCAGAACAGGAAGTCAGATCAAAATAAAATTCAGGAATTTAGTATGGGCCCTACGGAGCTTTCATTTTTAACTAAGTTTGTGAAAATCGTTTGAGCCATCTCCGAACAAAGTTAGTGCAAAAAACGTTACATACACACATACGCACATACACACACATACATACATCGACATTTTGCGTACTCGACAAACTGTGTCGAATGGTATATGACACTCCGGACCTCGGTTCAAAAGTCGGTTTTCACAGTGATTGCATAAGAGCAATTCCAGAAATCAGACTCGACCTTCTCCGATTTGGATGAAACTTTGTACATGGCTTCAGTATGGCCAACCATAAGTTTTGAACCGATTGAGAGTACAATCCGGCTCACAACTGATTTTTAAAAAGGGCGTATGTATTTTTGCATTTCTCCAAAATTGCCTTTTTCAAATCGTTGTAACTCGGAAACCGTTAATTGTACCAAAATGGCGTTAGGAAAGAAGTTGTAGGGAATCGATTGGGCACTCTTAAAAAATATACTAATAAAAATATACATATACACAAATTTTTGATTTTTTTCTCAATAATTACAAAATGATCCGAAAAAGTTAAATAAGAAAAGCATGGTTTAAATTTTTTTTGAAAATTATTATTTTAAAGCTGTTTTTAAAACCTACAGATTGATGGGGCTATCCCATCCGTGCCTTTTGATAAATGAAGAAAATACAGCTAAAACAGTTTACGGGTCTCGTTGTTATTTGGATACCATTCATCGTACAAAAATGGCGTCCAGGAAGAAGTTGTAGGAAATCAATAGGGCACTCTAAAAAAAAATATACCTAGAGATTGATGGCTATCCCATCTGTGTTTTTTGAAAAATGAAGAAGTTACAGCTAAAACAATTTACAGATATATTCGAAATTTCAAGTTCTCGTTGAAAGATAATCATTTAAACAGTAGAATATTATTCTACAGAATGAAGGCAATAAATTAGTTCATGATCCCTTTCTTCTAAAAGTAGCTGTTCTTGAGATACTTGGATATTTGATTATAACACCATTTTTTATATTTCCATGAATTGTTTATTTATATCTACAATTATTACACGTTACATGTTCTCCGGAACCAAAAGTCACAGCCATTTGATCTTCGAACTTGATCAATGGCCTAACAATAGCTTTCAAACGGGCCTAGACTTGTTAAAATCAGTTCAGCCATCTCCGAGAAACTTGCGCGGTAAAAAAACAACACGTTTTGTCGGTCACGTCATCTATACCATCATATCTCCGGAACCAAAAGTCACTGCCATTTGATCTTCGAACTAGAATAATTGAGCGGTAAAAATATCTTCGAAAAGTGCACACACATACACACACAAACATTTCCGATCTCGTCGAACTGAGTCGAATGGTATATTAAACTATGGGTCTCCGAGGCTCCGTTCGAAAGTCGGTTTTTCCAGCAATTCTAATACCTTTTTATAGAGAAAGACAAAAAGGACGTATTCTCATGAAATATCAAATTTGTCGATTTAGTTCCTCATATATCTCGAAAATGACTAGATTTAGGAAGTAGCTTTTTCATTGAACGCAACTTTAGGAAGTAGCCTACGAGATTTTTTATTGAACATAACGGAGAATAATATTTCATTACTCAGATACATTTATTCCTATAATAACATTGTTTTTCGAAAATCGGTTAAAAAGAAGTTTGAAAAAAGAATTTTATTTTCGATTTTACGAAAAATCGAAAGATTGTTTTTTTCAGTCTATATATTTTTTAGAAAGTTCAATTGATTATCTACAACTTCTTCTTTAACATATATTTTGTCGAAGCCATATATTTCTAGTTGTAATTGTTTAAAAATAATATGGCTAAAACACATACGCTCTTTTAAAAAATTAGTCTTCAGTGAAAAAAACCTCTAGACCAGTGAAAATACTTCATTTGCTATAACGAACACACATGTAAAGTCTCATGCTTGCCCGAATTTTGCCATTTCTGGGCGATTTAGCGTGGTATTGCTCTTAATTTTTATGTGTTTTGTATACATTTAATTACATGACATGGGAAGTACATCAATGCATAAGTGACGTTTACTTGTCATTAAACATTTTCAAGATGAAACGTCTCTGGTGTAATGAATACTCTGCCAACTAGCAAAATTCGATAACAATAATTCTATTTAGCTAGTAGGCTATAACAATATGAACAGATATATTAGTTGAATCAGTAATATTTTAGTTAAAACAGCAAGAAAAAGTACTTTCAATATTTTTTTTTGAGGAGATCTACTTGTAGGAGGTTAACACATAAAGATTCACTGTCTTCATTTAATCAAAGCTTTGTTCAAAAGTAAATATATAAATAAAAAATAATAATATGGTCAGTATTTCAGGTTTAAGTACACGGATGAAAATCCATTGCCGGTACTATGATGAAAAATCATGAAATCATGAATCATGTCTATCATGAGTAATAAGTCATGATTTCATGAGCAAAATCATTGGTATCATGCACAATAACACATCTTTTATGAAAATTTTTATGATATCAATCATTTTGCTTATGCAATTTCATGAGAAGGCATGGATCATGATTTCATGATTAAAAAATCATGGTACCGGTAATAGATTTTTATCCGTGTAATAATCCTGTAATCTTTCTTTAATAACTACAAAAATCTCTATCGGAAAAGAATTCAATCGCAAGTATTTTTTGAACCGATGAACATTGGGGTAATAAGATTCCACAGAAAATTGGCATAAACCTTTTAAAGGCTCAATTTCGGCTTAATCCTCTCATCGTACCAATTCCCACGCACCAAAAAAAAATTTTACCTGTTAGTTCGCAGACAATGTCTGGTGGTATTCTTCGACCTTCTGACTGCTGCTTGATAAAATAGCTAAGAACATTAACTCGTATAATCTCGCAGATTAAACGGATCGGATTTCCTGTGCCGGCGGTCTTACGGCCGCCTGATAGCTTCAGCGTGTCAAATACTCAAGTACCCAAAAAGTATCACCGCAACAGCCAACCCTGACAGAGTTTGTTTCTAATCAATAAAACCACAAACAATGTCTCTTTAGTATCGGCACTAATAGCAGAAGTCCCGACAATGTCAGGCGGTCTCGACTTTTGAACAAACGATTCATTCGTCCCAGTCATAATACAGTAAATTTTACCACTGGGACTACTGAAGATGATCGTGATGGGAAACTTTCTCTATTAGAGAGGGGTAGAGGGCGACGATGTTTCACTGTATCGGAAATAGTGCAAGCTTTCCGCCTGGAAGTGTTACTTTTTCTTTCGATAAGGATAGTTATGAATTCGTCTGGTTCCGAATTTGGAAATATGGTCAGCAGAACGATGAACATATTTTGTAGTAAGTCAGAAGATTTGTGCTCGTTTTGAGTTAATGAATACAGAGTGAGCCGTCTGAAATTTACCCATTGAAGAAACTGAAAAACAACGGACTGACTGACAATTCTAAATGGATTTAAGATTTGGTTTATAATTGCTAATACTATGCAGACTTGTCGGGCTTTAAAAAATTATCAAACAGAAGAATAGTTAATAGTTAATTTTGTTACGAAAGGCTAAAAACATCACAGTTGGAATTATTACATAACTGCTGTTACACAGGAATAACAAACATCCTATTTGATTAATTTTTTCTAAACATGTAAATGCTCTTTGAAGAGTTTATGTTATACTATATTATAACTATCTCTATATGACCAATAATTATCCGCAAGTTTCCCTTGATCTGCCAACCAATGGGCCAAATACGCCTATCTATAATTTCTAAATGTTGATTCCATCACTATTTGCTGGTGACAAAATAAGCTTTTCTACGCCTCTTAAGAACCTATTTCACTGCCAACAGTAAGGATACACTGATTATTATAATTCTTGTTGTCCATAATTAGGTGTGCACGTTCATTCCGGCATGTTTTCCCTAAAGAAAAGAACAAAACAACCACACCGAAAACGCTGAACTACCTGCCACAGCACTGTAGCATCCAATCTGGCAGCATTATTATCACTCTGCGTTTCCATTCCGTGCACGTTTTTGTTTATAATGCCACTAACGAGAAAAGTTTTGCTCATCAGCAAATTAATAAACACTGTTTTCTTTAGCTGTTCGAATGTATGTTTGTACTCGAAGAAACTCTCCTATCTTGTTGGATTCTGCAAGTTGCTGAGGGTTTCCGAAACATGATGCAAAGTTCTTCTGTTATCCGGTAGTAGTGGGCTATAATGCTTGATTGTTCCTTGAATCAAAATTGGCAAGGTTTGCAATATCTTTGTTTAATTATTTGTAAAGTTCATAAGCAAATTTTGTACGCATCATTAGTCAATGGCTAAATCAGAAATCGCGGGAAACCTTTGCGTTGTAGAAATAGGCCGGATACGAGATTATTTTTTCGGAATTGTCTCACGCGTTTAGTTCCAAATTGGAACTAAACTAAGAGTATTGAATCAACTGTAATTTCACAATAAATAACAATTGTGCCAAGAATGATTTGTTCCTACAACGTACATTTTCTCACTAAAAGCTAATGCACGCGATATGTCTTCGAACTCAATATGATCACACTTCTTTGGTTTCGTTTTGCTATACCCATGAGTATATTTTTCTTCAAACTTCTGAGAAAATCAAAGTGTGTATCAACAAAAAACGTCTCAATGCCCAGGACAGCTGCTGACACTGGTTATTTGAATGATTTATGTTTTGTTGGAATAATGCTGTCTGTTGATGCGGTTTCCTTTTCCTTAGCACTTCATATAGAATTCAGAGGAACGAAGAACATAAGTTCGTATTGGCTTGAAGACTCTAGTCGGCAGTATAAAAACTCTTCTTAATCCACCTTGTGGTGTGATACTACCATTATCTTGTCATTCATAACATTTCCATTGCGATAATTTTTCACACAAGTTTAGATAGCAACGATAACTTTCAGATTGAATCAATGTAACAATGTAACATATTCCGGGAAACGGAAATATCGTTAATAATACATTTAAACTCGTGTTTTGACCCTATATTTTTTAACCAGCTCATGTATGTCGACATTTATTAAGACATTATCGAGAGAATTGTTTGCACACCTAAATACACACATATATATGCACACAAACATTATCCGATCTCGTCGAGATAAGTCGTTTTGACTATCAGTGAGACTAATTAATGATACGGTTAGTGAATTTTTTTTCCTGGGTGTAAAAATAATAGTTTAATATATTTTTCCACTTTGCTTAGTTCTTTGCAAGATAGAAAGTTGTGATTAATTATATGTTTATTTATGACTTCGGATGACATCGTTATAACAGTAAGACTTTTTTTTTAACCAGCCTGATGAAAAGTTCAATATGTCCGCCATAAGGGTTCATTTGAATAAAAATATCTTGCTGTCAAACATTCATTCAACTACAGATATTTGAAATGTGAGAATCCGTTTCTGTTTTATCTAACGTTTCATATAGTACTCCACAGAATGACTTTACCTAGAAACCTGGAAACCTATGGAATACATGACCATCGAAACGTTAGTTGGTTATCGATAACATTGCGTAAAATAGCTGCTTTTTGTCTTTCTCATAAAGAAAAGTCATGCAATCATAGTGAAAATCAATTTTTGAACCGAAGCCCGGAGGACCGAAGCACAAAATTTCTGAATGTATGTATCTGTATGTGTAAGAGTTTTATTTCGATCTGACTTCCGGTTCCAGAATTACCGGGTGATTAGTGTATAAATTAAAATTAGTTCCTCAGTTTTCTCAGAGATGGCGTAACCGATTTAAGGTTCAATTGAAAGGTCTCATGGTTCCATACAAAACTTTTAAGTTCCATCCGGATACGACTTCCGGTTCCGGAGTTATAGTGTGGAATGTGTGGAATTTGATACCGTCACTTGAAACGGCGAAACAAAACAACATAAAAAAAAATTCTAAACTGGTCCTTTTCAATACTACAAATCTTAAACGGTCAAACGGTATCAAATCAATTGCTATCTATACACATCTCGAATGCCGTTCTACGTCAATCTCGTGGTTCTGTTTCTGGCATTACCTACTGCAAGTTTTTTCTTATTTCAGCGATTTCATGTCATGCAGTTTTCAAATCACACATTTTACATGTTTTTTAATATAAATTTGTGTAAAATACAGCACACCATTTATGTACATCTTAAGGAGATGTAAAATCACAAGATATTTTCAAACAGTGCAATTTTCCAGGTGCGCAGGTTTATATTGTCGTTTTGTTGCCAAAAGATGGCGCTTAAAATCTATTTATGTATAATTTGAACCTAAGGCGCTTTTTTGTTGCTCTCCAAAACCTCCAGTTGTCGTGTGTTCGAAGCCCAACCTGGAAGGATTCTTAGCAGGGCCGGTGAAACATGTTAAACCCAGGTGGGTAATTTTTCATACTGCGGAGAACGACTTCGTATTTAGAAGTATTTCTCCATTCTAATGGAAATGATACTCATCCCTATATTTATCACTCTGCACTTTAGTCGTTTTTTTAAATAAAATATTGATTCTATAAAACTTTTCATGAAACGCGTGAATTAGAAGTTTGAAGAGTTTTCGGTACTAAGTTTTAAAACAAAATTTCGCATCTAAGGTTTAACCTGGTTTCGAAATCACTACCAATTTTAGTTTTCAATTCAAAGTACCAACCTTCAAAGAACATTTAAAATCAATAGCACCACGAACACTGAATCTATCGACATATAAGTGACGTTACTAATTCATTTATGATAAATAGAAATAACAAATTCCGTGTGTTGCTAAAACATTACTTTTTGGCTCAAATAAGACAGTCATCGCCGCAAAGGAAGCCGATGTTTAGACCAGTGACAAATCATTCTATAAGGATGGTATTGAAAAATTAATAAAGTGCTAGAACGATTGTATGTCATTTGAAGATGAAGTTCGGCTGAAAAGTTCGTATCGTTTGATAGAAACACACATTTTTTTTGCCAAAATTCGTTTTTATTATTAAACATAATTGCCATCAGAGGCGACACAGCGATTATAGCGATCTTCCAACTTTTCGATACCATTTTTGTAGTACGATTTGTCCTTTGCCTCAAAAAAGGCCTCAGTTTCAGCGATTACCTCTCCATTGCTTCTAAATTTTTTACCAGCGAGCATTCTCTTGAGGTCTGAGTACAGGAAAAAGTCACTGGGGGCCAAATCTGGAGAATACGATGGATGAGGGAGCGATTCGAAGCCCAATTCGTTCAATTTCAGCATGGTTTTCATCGACTTGTGACACGGTGCATTGTCTTGATGAAACAAAACTTTTTTCTTCTTCAAATGAGGCCGTTTTTTTTTTTAAATTTCGTCCTTCAAATGCTCTAATAACGCTATATAATAGTCACTGTTGATGGTTTTTCCCTTTTCAAGGTAGTCGATGAAAATTATACCATGCGAATCCCAAAATACAGACGCCATAACCTTACCGGCCGATTGTTGAGTATTTCCAGGCTTTGGGTTCGGTTCATCGCGTGCAGTCCACTCAGCTGACTGTCGATTGGACTCCGGAGTGAAGTGATGGAGCCGTGTTTCGTCCATTGTTATATATCGACGAAAAAAATCGGTTTTTTTTCGATAGCTCCAAACACTGCTCAGAATCATCAATTCGTTGTTGTTTTTGATCGATTGTGAGCTCACGCGGCACCCATTTTGCACAAAGCTTTCTCATATCCAAATATTCGTGAATAATATGTCCAACACGTTCCTTTGATATCTTTAGGGTGTCAGCTATCTCGATCAACTTCACTTTACGGTCATTGAAAATCATTTTGTGGATTTTTTTCACGTTTTCATCGGTAACAGACTCTTTTGGACGTCCACTGCGTTCATCGTCTTCGGTGCTCATATGACCAGTACGAAATTTTGCAAACCACTTACGAATTGTTGCTTCGCCCGGTGCAGAGTCTGGATAACACTCATCAAGCCATTTTTTTGGTATCGGCGGCACTTTTTTTCATCAAAAAGTAGTGTTTCATCAACACACGAAATTCCTTTTTTTCCATTTTTTTCACAATAACAAAATGGAAAATTAATTAAAAATGATTGAAATATAGATGTTCAAAACCTGAACACTGTTTGTACGGTTCTCAGTATTTTGAGTTTGCACACCGGTATAGAAAACAAAAACGTAGTCATCCACCCGATTCTCTCGATCCCCGTCCCTGTCCACTATATTTATTGGAACTAACAAGATCTTTTTTTGTCACTAACTTTTTCGTTCTCGATGGCAACTAATTAGATCTCCTGTCGTATTTAGACATGCCGTTTCACACCTCCCCTTTTTACCTCGTTTTTCACAATATTTACTTCTCTTTCATTCTCTTCAGTAACATCACCATCACCGACAACGGAGAACCGCTCCAGTCGATGACCAGGCTGCGGGCCACCCGCCAGGTCTTCGTAGTCTGAGGATGTTTCCCGCGGACCCACACGGACCGAATGATGCGACCAACATAGATATTTACCAACGCCATCTGGAAGACTCTCATGCTATATTCAATTCTCCGGCCACTGCTGATCGCCACCTGAAAGTTGAATTTTCGAGAATCTGCGACCCCAATGTGACATTTCCTAATGATACTATTCTAGTTTTAAGTCAGTGGTTAATTACGATTAGAAAATACCCTTGGCATCTTTGGGCTTAAGCAGTGTGCCTTAAAATTATATTATATTATTGAATAAAAAATGTAGATTTTGAGTGATTTTCTTCATGTGAAGATATAGAAGATGAGATGTGACAAGGTTCATTTCATCATGCAAAAATCTTTTAGTAACTTAACTTTCACTTTTTACAAGAGGAGTCGACCTTAAACATCTGCCGCAAAATTCGGATAAAGGTCTTCTACTATTTACTGTTCCGGCAAAGCTACCAAAAGTTGTTACTTTCTACTTACTACTGCATTCTTCTTTTGCCGGTTCGGAACGTAAAGAGTAAAAGACCTTTATCGGTATTTTCCGGTATCTCAGAGATCCGAGTGATTTGCATGGATGAGATGCTTAAGCTCGGCTCCTTTGCTGGAAGGGAAAAGTTAAGTTTCTAAAAGATTTCTGTTTGCTCAAATGACTCATGTCACGTCTCACCTATCTGCGGTATATCTTCACCTTCTTGCTCTACCTTGAGAACTAGCATTCTATAATTTTGATTTTATTTATTATTCCGAATTACAATAAAAATATTCCTCTTATTATGAATAATGCTAATATTTTAATTGTTTTTTGTTCGAAATTTCAGGTGGGTAATGCTACCCACCGTACCTCTTTCAACGGCCCTGATTCTTAGTGCCAGTAGGATCGTAGCACCTTCCATGCAATGATTCTATACGTTAAGAAACGACTGCGAAGTCTGTTGAAACAGAAGGTCAAATTCCACAAAAAACATGTGATGCTAATGCTTTTTCATCAATGGTACACGCACTGACTGAGCAATACTTCCAAACTTCCGAGGATGGGCGAAAATGGCTCGATTAATGAATGTCAATGAAATCAATTGCCCAAAAGATAGTCAAAAACGAGTTGGCAGCGATAACCAATACTTTGAGCTGAGCTGAAGTAGATCTCCCGTAGTTACACTTTGTGATTGACTGAATGAGTGGAAATGTACAATAAACCAAGAAAATGAAGCTTGGGAGAAGCAAATCATTTTCACTGTACATACCCACTCCTAACTTTTTATTAAATGATCAATAACGACGCTTTGCTACGACCAAAGGCTGTGCTAATGAGGGAAAGGAAGGAATGTTAGTCCGATATTCGTTGTTTCTAGAGTCCGCGGGTACCACTGTATCTCCACGAGCATAACGGGATAAGATATTTGTTAGTAGGGAGGGAAAGAGATCCGGATATGTTTTGGTAAACAATATTATCTCAACAAAACTGTTTTTCGATACTCAAGTAAAATATAATAAGTAAGAAAAATATAAAATATCTCCAAGGAACGATCTCACCAGTATCCCTTTTCTCCTGCTCGCTCTGCTGTCAGAAACGCGAGATGAAATACGACCACTGAAACAATAAAATAAAAACAATCGCGAATGGGTCCGCTAAACCTAAACCTTCAGTATGAATGACACGATCGACTTGTAAACTTTCACACATTCCATAGAAATCCGACAACACCGACAATGACATGCAGACGGCGCTTCGATTGGTTGACAGGTTAACATCGTTGAATTTTGGGGCGAAAAATTCACAGTATCCGCCGCTTGAGCATCTTTAGTTTCAATATTATTCAAAAAATAGCACTCCCACTTCTAAACAAACAGTTGCCACACCTGCACTGTCACTCAAAATAACTATTTCAACCAAATTTTTAACTATACGTATCAAACAACACATTGAAATTATACTTTTTAGAGCGCAGCACCAGGACATCGCAACGCACTCCCAGTGATGCCAACTCTCTCTTAGCAGCGTTAACCAATACTTTGAAAACAAAATCTTTCGCCATCGTTCTTGGATACTCGATAATTTTCCATGAAAAAAACAACATTTCAAAGTTGCGCACTTGGTATGCGTGTTTTCATTAAAAAATCGAAAGGAAGTAGAATCTTGCAAGGATACAAAAGCACATGAAGCTTAGGGTTAACACTTAAAGTTAACGCTATTAGCGAAACACTTTTTACATTGCGCGGAAGCGTCCTTTGTCAAATGGAAATTCCAACATGCTCTTGAGACAACTATATATATATATATATATATATATATATATATATATATATATATATATATATATATATATATATATATATATATATATATATATATATATATATATATATATATATATATATATATATATATATATATATATATATATATATATATATATATATATATATATATATATATATATATATATATATATATATATATATATATATATATATATATATATATATATATATATATATATATAGATAGTCCATATCATGTTCACATAACATAGAAAAAGACAGGTTACAACAATAATTTACAAAGGAAATAGTTCTAATGCACGATTGAAAAGTGAAAAACGTGTAAAAATTGTAGAAATTATAACACAGGTCGAATAGCGCCATTGAAAACCACCTTGGATAATATAAAATCAATGTATCATGACGGTCGTAGCGTTCCATAGAATTAAAATAGATCAATCGTTTAACAAAATTCAAAATCATAAAAGGGAGTCGCGAATTTATTTATTTAACGTTTATTTATTTATAAACTTGAATACCTAAATTCACGGAAAAAGGTTAATCCTGATTTCTGTCAGTTGCAAGACATATTTCCATCAATCAGGCAGGTTAATAAAATCACCATCTGTTTGGGTTGACGGCTATAATTTTGAAATTGAATCGAATTGCCGATAAAATAATATAACAAAGGATACAGCAACGACTCCGGCAGGTATGATAATGAAATCAAATTAAACGACCTCCGGAAACAGTGTAGCGGCAGCATGT
Organism: Malaya genurostris; assembly: GCF_030247185.1. Lineage (NCBI taxonomy): Eukaryota > Metazoa > Arthropoda > Insecta > Diptera > Culicidae > Malaya > Malaya genurostris. The sequence continues at coordinate 33,223,590 of NC_080572.1, forward strand.
GCATTAAAACAACGCCATGTTCGTGCTCACCACCCATCCAGATTGAATAGAAAATAGAATAACAGGTTGGCTATATAATAAATCGACTGTTTGCGCTCGGAATTAGCATCATAAAACAATCCTTTGTGGAGCATGACATATTTGTGCGCGCGATCTCACCAAATCTGCATTAACTTTGACCAGCTGGCAAACATAGAACTGGTAGATGGCGAAGTGTTGATATAAATTATGAAACCAACATGTCAGCTAATTTTAATGTTAGTCAGTTGATTTTGTGGTTGAACCGAACTGTTATTATTTAAACTCCATTTCTTTTTCTGTTCCGGATATACAGATTGATGGATCAGCATTGTTCATTAAACATCAATCAGCTTCTACATGATGGCCATACGAATTGTGATAACCGAAGTGAGAAAACTACAAAAATGTTTGATTAGAATTTTTATTTAAACATTTTGACGATTAATGATCGATTACACTGGATTTATGCTTATTCTGGTACCACATGCTTAAGAAGTAATGAGCAAACGATTTTATAAGAGAACCCACATCTACTTCTCAACAATGAGCGAATTGATCACAGATAAAAAAACTTGGAGTAGGTAATGCCAGAGACATAACCGCAAGATTGAAGTAGAACGGCGTTCGAGATGTGTATAGATAGCAATTGATGTGATACCGTTTGACCGTTTAAGATTTGTATTATTGAAGAAGACCATTCGGTTTCAAAAGATTGCGTTTGTATTTTAGGAAATAAGGCGGCAGTTTAGAACAGTTTCCCAAATAAGTTCTTTACGTTACTTTTGGGGTCCTGAAAAGGACCATTAGTGGCTTTGGAATCTTGGAATGGACTATTTGGTTTTGGACAATTACGTTTGCATTCCAGGAAGTAGGGCGCCATTGCAAGTCATTTGTAAGTTTGAGCCTTGACCTAGAAGAAGTCATTACATAAATAAAATCGTAACACAAGTCATACAATGTATCTATACGTTGAATTTCAGCAGCGTTTTCTATGGTCGAGTTCTAAATATGAGTGTGGTCCCAAAAATGTTCGTTGAGAACCGCGTAAAGCAGTCATCATCGGAATACCACGTAAAACCCATCATCATTCGATCTGAAAGTAAGTGAATGCTATAAAATGTGAAAACAATGTCTTACCTGTCTTGTATTCTTGATGTCTAGTATGTTTGACTTTCTATAATTTTATTTCAGTGTGTCATGCTTACGTTATTCCAATATGATAGTGATAATTTCATACATATTCCAACATCAGTTCTCGTTGAAGTTTACGGTTCGGGTGTTTCCATCGCAAGTACAGACAATATTGTTCTGTGATATGAAAAATAATATGTTATTTGTAAATACTAGGACCAAGCAAGACACACCAAATGGGGTCGCTTCATTCAAATTATTTGCAACTGTTTATTCGAAGTACGTTTTCATATAATCAAGAAACTCAACGTATTTTTGTCTGGATACGGCAATATTGAAATCTCTGGTAACTACCAGAGGCATGTTTTGCCTACTGTAGCTGGCCAATTTGCGCATTATAAAGGAGTTTTATTTTGTTCGTTGTAGTGTTTGGATAGAGGTACATCGAGACCATTACCAAACCATCATGGGAAAGTGGTATAAAGCGTCGCTACTGGCCAAAACGCCATTCCTTTTTTAAGTATTCACGACTTTTCTTAACAAAAGTTTTATCACTAACACTATATTTTCGTAAGATTTTTGTGCTATGCAAGTTTGGCAGTTCTCGTGTGCTGGAAAATATTAAAAAACTGAAAATATCATTAGGCAGCTTTTCGATGTGAGGTTTAGATTCAATTAAACAAGCATTTTTACTGTATAAAACGTCTAATGGTCAGTTGCTACTAAGTAACTGACTTTCAGCAATGCTAATGTCTCTATTTACAGTATAACAAAGAAACAAAGTTATTTCTTTGTTATTTCTTTGATATAAGAATTTTCTCATAGCAGTCACTCTACGGACATTATGCCCACCTTCGATTCAACAGTATGCTTCAAGTTAAAATATTTTTTAAAGATTTATAACGATTATTAAAACAAAATGTGGCATTGAGAGGATCAAATATGTTGGTTTCCAATTGTAATTTATTGATTATGCAATTGATTTCTGATGCGAAGAATATCTTCTTTATCGTCTTTTCATCTATATCGACATTAGGGATGTCGGAATTTTTGAATTACTCGATTATTCAATAATCGCGACTATTGTTATTAAATTTTTCAAATTATTCGATTAGTTTAATAATCGAATATTAGTTTCAAACAAATTGATTAAAAATTACTCGATTATCTGGGTTAATAATCGATTACCGATCGATATTACGACACTTTACCCTACTACTATTATAGCAGCACAGATGTCGCCAAAAGAATCATCCACGTTCTCTAGTTGTTATATCGAATAAGGAACACCCATAACAGTCTCTGTAATCCTTTTGTAAATTGCAACACCTACAGCCAGTGGTGGTAAATTGCGAACCGAACGCCGATGCTTCTGCAAATTTACTCAAAAATGTTCACCGAGCGTAAGCATGCGATAGGTTCGAAAACTATTCCCTCGGTTAATGCGAAGGTGTTCTGTGCTCGGTGTTCAACGAAGCAATCTGTTTCGAACCGTTCGGTTGGCGTACCATCGGCGAGGGCCGAGTAAACTGCGTTCGATACGATGGTTTGTTGATTTCAAGTCTCGCATCCTGGTTTTGAAATTATCAATGCACACGTGATCAGCACAAAAAAATTCTTTTGCTCGATTGATAAAACGATCAAAAGCAATTGAAATGGCATTATTTTGGACATTATCAGTGTGCTTAGGGTTGCTCGATATGGAAAATAGTAAGTTTTTGATCTTTTGCAAATTTTATGGTTTTTGGTTATAGAATCAATAACAATAAGAATTGAATAATTTGGAACAGCTAGGTGGTTAAAAAATTTGTAAACTTTTTGACTATAATTTGGACGTTTTCAGCAAACGTAGAGTGGCTCAATATGAAAAAGGATTTTTTTTACTCTTGCAAATCAGATGTTTAATAAACTGGTGAGTCAATAGCAAAGAAAATTGAGTAATTTTAGGTATTTCCAAAGAGCGTAGGTAAATTTGATCTATTTACAGTATAACAGAGAAACAAAGTTATTTCTTTGTTATTTCTTTGATATAAGAATTTTCCATAGCAGTCACTCTACGGTCATTATGGCCCACCTTCGATTCAACAGTATGCTTCAAGTTAAAATATTGTTTAAAGATTTATAACGATTATTAAAACAAAATGTGGCATTGAGAGGATCAAATATGTTGGTTTTCAATTGTAATTTATTGATTATGCAATTGATTTCTGATGCGAAGAATATCTTCTTTATCGTCTTTTCATCTATATCGACATTAGGGATGTCGGAATTTTTGAATTACTCGATTATTCAATAATCGCGACTATTGTTATTAAATTTTTCAAATTATTCGATTAGTTTAATAATCGAATATTAGTTTCAAACTAATTGATTAAAAATTACTCGATTATCTGGGTTAATAATCGATTACCGATCGATATTACGACACTTTACCCTACTACTATTATAGCAGCACAGATGTCGCCAAAAGAATCATCCACGTTCTCTAGTTGTTATATCGAATAAGGAACACCCATAACAGTCTCTGTAATCCTTTTGTAAATTGCAACACCTACAGCTCTCGCATTGATACGTTTGGATTGTATGACGCAGCTAAACCTTTGCAAATGTACTGAAGAGTGATCATCTAACCATGTTTCACTCAATGCAAGGAAATCTACGCTGGTCAAAATCCGATCTGTGGATATATCCAAAGCGTAAGCCCTCAAACTTTGCACATTGATGCAATCTAGTCTCAATTTTCCACAATATTCCACAACTTATCACTAAGTGTGCTTGAACGATGATTAGCTAATCGTTTCAACTCACTTCTTAAATCTTGCATTTTCGGTGATTTAGATCCCTTAGAATGGTGAAATTTGAAGGAATTTATCAGGTAGATACCATCAAGCGAAGTAACTCGCGACAAACCAACGTACACGTACGTACAACGTGCTGCTCTTGGTCCTTATCGTAGTCGTACACAATCTCGGAGAATGTACCCCCTTTGGATATATGGACAGTTAGCAATTGGAAATTGTATGCGTTAACATTTGTTGGTGTCACTTAGCCTGATATTTGTAGATCGCTTGGAAATAGGCGTCCAAACAGATTGTAATATACCAAGTCTTGAATAGACGGCTGGTCTAGACATGATTCTCAGAGCTTCGCCAACCGCTTTGCTTACGAATTTGAACCACAGTATTACAATGTTCACCGGTATCATCTTCACCATGTTCCACGTATTTCAATTCACTAAAGGTGCCATTAACAACACCTTCTTCTACATCAAACACCACTCAACTGTGCGAAAACGACTTTCAATCAGTTTGCTTTCGTCTGCCATGTTGTGGAATTTTCTCCCATATTAATCACTACTCGGTGCATTTTTCTTGAGCTCAAATCAACTGAATGTTGGTTTTATTTGCATTCGTTTAATGTGATTATTTCATAAGATTTTTTCTAGATGGATAATTTTTACTTCCGAATTGCATATTTCAAAGGAGATTAATTCTTATAGTCCTCTAGGAAACCCTTAGAAGGGCCGATTAATTGATTTTTCTGCATCCTTCACTTTTCGGTGCATTTTAATCGAATGCGAACGACCAGCAGCTGGATGATGACACAATTGCTCATATATTTCATTTATAGCAATATTTTAGTGAAAGAAACTATCAGAATGCTGTACGGGATTCATTTCTGGCTTTCAGATGTACCAAATTGTAGAATTCTCTGCGATATTAAACAATGTTCGAAACATTTATCTCGAACGCGATGTAGCAAACCCGGGTAGAAGAGATTTGCAAACCAATAACAAATTCAATTATTAAAACCAAATATCTCAATGGTAGAATTTAACATTATTTTGTTTGAAATAAGAGTTAAAATATCAAAAATCATAACAAAGTCTGCATAAGAAAATTGCAACAAAATGTAAAATTCTGTCATTGTACTATTGAAGTAAGAACAAAATATTTATATAAGGCGAATTTTCAGTTATTTGATATAGTAACATTCAGAATAGAATAATCTCATAAGAATTTATTCTATCTGATTCTGATGCAGTTTAATCAATAGCATTTTATTTGAAGATATAACTACTTGATCAATTAAACTTTATAAAATTGAAATAACTCATTAATAATTAAATAAGATATAATAATTAATTTGGATGTTAAACGGATATTGTACAATTTCTTGAGTCCTTAGATTGAAATTCAAGAGTAAATACATGTAGAAATGTGGTCAGCATTTGAACACTTACAGCCAAGTCAGTTTAGTTTCAATCACTAATTTTATTTCACCAACTGAATGGAAATATTTCTACGTATTGGTTTGAATGTTTGAATTGTGTCCTATTTTACCTCTTGAAAATCTAAGACACTATGCGGGCTTACTGGATTTCCCTAACGGAGACGACTGTTTTGGCGTGTGACTATGGCGACATGTACTCAATATACGAACAACTATGGGACAACACTGGTTCCTCGCCAAGTTAAACACGATACTCTAACACTTGATGTCAAATTCGAGAAAATAACTACCCATGTATGCTCCTTCACCGATCACGAAGCAGTTACCCTAAGATTTTGTCCTCCCAATCTTGGTGCTCAATTCGTCCCCATCTTCTCAGCCGAGAGATCCTTCATGATTTTCAATTAGGGTGGAAATACTGGATCAGACAAAAACGAAACTATTCCTGATGGATGCTGTGGTGGATGAATTTTGCACAACCCAAAATAATCTCCTTTTTTCGATGGAAGTCTAAATCGTCTCTCAATGAGTTCCATCGAAAGTTTCAGCGGTTATATGCATAGTTGATAGCTGCGTATGACGATTAACATATTTACAAAATCCTATGATGCTTGTAAATATTAATCGGATCAAAGCGGAAATGATATCATTAAAAAGAGAGTTCTTGCAAATGTTCACCCAAATTTGGATAAGGAAGACGGAAGAAAATCGTTATCGCACTACTACAAGATGAGAATGAGCAGTGTATTCAACAACCTGAGGAAAGCGAAGAGCATATGTTGTTTTATTTAAAAAACTGTATGAACATGATGTAGCGAGTGATGATGCGGAATATAGATTTGATAGTGACACCTGCACACGATAAAGCAAACAAAATCCAGCACACCCAGAAAATCGCCAAGTCATGATGGTATTACGAAAGAACTATGCCTTCGTGAAATTCATACAATTCATAGAGGGCCAAATGTAGTTATCAATGAAGCGCTGAGAGATAATTTCCCAGCAGAATTCATGGATATTTGTGTTGTTTAATGAAAAATGATTCGAAAATATTGCTCAATCGGGTAGGCCGATATTTCTACAGAAATTCCGATTACAAACTTCTATCAAGAATCCTCAAAGCTCGCTTGAAGACTCAAGACTATTTTAAGTGAACACAGGATCCTCAGTGCATCTCATAAATGTTTAAATCCTGAGCGAAATATATTTCAATCTTCAAAGATCGTATTGCACAGCTTAAACGCAAAAACAACGAGGTAAGCATATTTCATTCGATCTAGAACATGTTTTCGATCGGATAAACAGAGAGTTTCTATTTAAAACTGTGAGAGATATTTTTTTTTATTCAATAATATATATTAAGGCACACTGCGTTAAGCTATAAGAGGCCGAGGGCATTCATTTTACTACTTAAAATTAGAGTAATTTCTTCTATTTCGTGATGTGATTTCGTGGAGATCAGAGAGAGATATTGGATTAAACACTGACTCTGTAAATCTGCTCTCTCGTTTCGCTAGCTTATCCACATCACGTTTTATCGTAAATGGTCATCTCTCTCCCGCGTTCCCGTTTCAAAGAGGCGTGACACAGGGTGATTCGCTTTCATTGTTACAATTCACCCGTTGATTAGCAGATTGATAAGATATAATCACAAGATTTTTTTGAGGTGTGTACACCCGCAGATATACACACATAAAAGATGTGCAGTTAGTTGCGTTAGTTCAAATGGGTCGGTTTTCACTATGATTGCATAATCTTTCTATGTGAGAAAGGAAAAGAATAGCAATATAAGGAAATCATATTTATATACGATCAAACGACTTAAATAAACATGTCAATTCCCGTGTTATGTAAATACGCCAAAGCTAACATTTGCGCACCGCTGTTATTGGCTTAGTTTTTGCGTATCGATAGCTCGTCGATTATTGCTTTCAGTTTTTGATGAGTGTAAATCAAACGACTAGCACCAACTGTCACGAAAATAGGTTACATAGTCGAAAAATTGGCATTGGTAAGACATTTTTGTTCTTCCAGGCGTCGGTAAACAATTTCGCAGCTTTCCATGTTTTATTGTTTCCTTGGCATACACGATTTGGGTAAAACTGAATAGCAATGATTCAATCAAACTTGCTATAATGAGTTTTCGTCCTATGAACGAACTTATTTGGTGATGCATAGCTTAATGCACAGTTAAGACCACTCGCATCCATGGATGTTTACTGAATTTTCATGTCAGCACGTGTTCAACGTGAATGCTCTGGTTCGAGTATGTTGCACTAGAATATGAGATTTATGAGAAGTGCGTTTTGGGATGCAATTTATAGCGTTCGCAGCTACAGGCAGAGCATCATAGGTTGTCTGTTGTGCCATTTCTGGGTGCACCATAAACCTTCAAATACGATTACCGTCAGCTGGATGAATACATTTGGGCGAGCTCGGGGCATTAGATAGTTCAAGAAATGATGACCATGAACGATTTCAGGGTGATTCATGATTTGAATATTTGCATGTTTAAATTTATTATTTCAGTGTCTGTTCTCGGGTGACTCGGTGTTCGAATATTTGCATAATTCAAGTGGCATTTTGAATTGAAATTTTATGTGGTATATGACAGTAACTCGTAGCTTTGTGATGATAGTTATAAACTTGCAGCTTCCACCTTTTTCTTCTACAATTTACCGGTTTCTTCAACAGCTCGAAACCTTTCACGGAACGACCGAAATTAGCTCTGCGCCTAATTCGTATTACTGTTTTTGAATTAGTTAATTTAAGAACAAAATTTCCAAAATAACTATGAAAGAAATTGAGAATTTACTTTGCTGAAAAAAACCCTTATTTTTAGAAAATGTGTTTAATTGGCGAATATCCTGGACACAAACTAGTAATATTTCAATCCAACACGAAATTCTCATTGACAAATTATTTTATTATTAAAATCAGAAGATTTGTTTCCATTTATCTATCACCATAATTGCTGAAGGACAGCATAAAGAAAACCAACATGAAATTGGTTATATTAACAAGTTTACTAGCCAAAAACTCATGTCAAAGCAAAACAATCCTTTAAAAAGCTAAAAAGGACATTCTTGTTGAAACTGCTTGCAAATTGTTTTGATGTTACGTTGTTGTTTATATCCATATATAAATTTCTAAACAGATATGTAAAAATGATGTAAACTCTTAGTGTAAAGTGTATTTATTCAGAATTTGTGCGCATTTGAAGCGATTGTGCGTAATAATGTTTTTACGCGGAACAGAGAAGTGAGTTTCGAATGTTGCGCTCTAATTGTATGTGTCAAATGATGTTTTTTGTATCTTCCAACTTTCTGGGATACGCCGGTTTTTGTTTTCCGAGCGCAGAAAGTTTTCAGTGAATGAGTCAATTTCGCGAAGTCGAATGAAGAAAACAGCGATTCAGAAGAAAAATTTTCCAAAAGAAGCTTATGTTTCGTTTATGTCTTTTTCTCCAATACAACATTGTATTTATACCTGCCAATATAGGAAAGACAACCGCGACTGAAATTTTTTTCGGTAGTAGTGTGCCATCTAATGGCTAGTAGTCATAACGGTGTTAACGTTTTTTCGGTGACAGTGCGCCATATAGCCGCGAATTGCAGAAACCAATTCAACCATTTATGTTGGTTGAAAACAACGTTTTATATCTCTAATTCAACTAAAAAATTAGTTGGATGGAAATAAAGTGTGCCTTAGCTAAGAAATGACAGCACGTTTAATTGGCGAATTCAACTAAAAAAATAGTCGTTTTGACAAATATTTTATTAAGGAAATGAGAATTAAAAAATCTAAATTAGAAAAAGTAAGATTTTTTTAGTTGTCTCAAAAACTAACTAACTAAGATCAGAAAATCAACTAATTTTTTCGCCAAAATGTTTATTTCGGTCTTTCCGTGTCCAAAAACAAATATAGTGGAGTAGGAGCATACCGTGGTAGGTAATACGACTCATTTTAAGCACCTGGAATAAGTTGTCAACCCCGACTAAAAAACATAATATAACCCCATTCCCAACCGAAAAAAAACCTGTGGTGTAATGATGCCTTTCTCATATCAATCATACTATAATATATAATACTGTGGTATTCTTCAAAATAATTTTTTTCGATTCTTAAAAGAATAACCGAAATCGGTTTGTTTGACCGTCTACTAATAAAAACTATCAATTGGAAAAAAATTGAGGTCGATTTAGAATTTTTTTTAAGGTTTTTCCCAATTTTCAGTGATGGTATACAATATTTAACCCACTTTACCATATATATAATTCAGTAATTACGCATGGGACCACAGGACCTTTCATTTGAACCTAAGTTTGTGAAAATCGGTCATGCCATCTATGAGAAAAGTTAGAACACATATTTTCTTTTTTTTGCACATTTTACCCCATAGCTCCCGAACCGGAAGTCGAATCCAAATAATATTCAGGAATTTTTTATGGGACCTCAAGACCTTTCATTTGAATCTAAGTTTGTGAAAATCGGTTCAGCCATCTCTGAGAAAAGTTAGTGCACTTATTTTCACAATTTTTTGCACATTTTACCCCATAATTCCGGAACCGGAAGTCGGATCCAAATAATATTCAGGAATTTTGTATGGGACCACAAGACCTTTCATTTGAATTCAAGTTTGTGAAAATCGGCTCAGCCATCCCCGAGAAAAGTTAGCGTAAAAAATGTTACATACACACATACGCACACACACATACACACACATGCACATACACACACAGACATTTTGCGTACTCGACGAACTGAGTCGAATTGTATATGACACTCGGCCCTGCAGGCCTCGGTTCAAAAGTCGGTTTTCACAGTGATTGCATAACCTTTCTATATGAGAAAGACTAAAACGATTCAATGAGCAATTTAAGGTGGATAAGAAATAGTACCTATAGTAATTATTAACCATTCTTAAGTAGTCTTGAGTCTCCATAATTAAAATGAGTGGGCTTTGTCGTCTATGGTCATTATTGGCGGATTAAGCTGTTTATTATAGATTACACCTAAAGGCTCTTTTCGTTAGTATAATATGGTCTCTTCCCACGAATTTTCCATTACAAAGAAAAAATTATTAAATTTGAACGACATGTACCAAATAGAATAAAAAGTCCTGGGCATCTTACAGAAAAGACGTGAATAGTTTCGAACCGTGTATATATTTTTTTTGGAACAAGCCTCTAGATGGCCCAATATCATGGCAATCTATCCACTAGTCTTTCCCCGGTGAACGACCAAAAGGTTAAAGCCGGGGTGAAATAAATGATATTAATAATAATAATAATATCCACTAGTGTTTGAATAACAGCTGATCGTGTCAGACGAGTTCTAGTTTTCATCAAGCTTTGGAAAAAGACGCACCAGAGCATTTATGCATAGAAGCAACGGTGAAATTGAATGATTTGTGGTATGGATTGGTCCACCATCCCCCGTATTCTCCAGAGCTGGCCCCCAGTAACTATTATCTTTTCTTTACGTTTCGTCTTAGACTCGTCAGTGCAGAGCAGTTCAAATTGAACTGCTTAATGCAAACTTAAACAGTTCAACTTGAACCGCTAAGCAGACGTAAAGTTAATGATATTTGCGAAACACTAATAATTAATTGGCACCGGAGTGCCATGTCTTTGCTGACGTGCCGAACGAAAACGAGTCTAAGACGAAACGTAAAGAAAAGTAAAAACGGTTATGTGCCCTAAGCACAAACTTAGGTTTACCCATAAAAGAACTATTATCTGTTACCAAACCTGAAAAGGTTTCTCCTAAGAAAGAAATTTCGTCGAATGCTGAAGTCATTGCACAACTTGACAAATCTTTTTACCTTTCTCATATAGAAAGGTTATGCAATCACCGACTTATTAACCGAGGCCCGGAAGGCCGAATGTTACATACCATTCGACTCAGCTCGACGAACTGAGCAAATGTGTGTGTGTATATGTGTATGTAACTAAAATGTGCACTTGATTTTTTCGGAGATGGCTGGACCGATTTTCACAAACATAGATTCAAACGGAAGGTCTCTTGGTTTCTATTTAATTTTACCCGAATCGGACATCCGGTTCGGGAGTAACGGGGTAAAATGTGCTAAAAATGAAGAAAAAGTGCACTCGATTTTCTTCGACTAAATTTTTTTTCCATAAATACCTTTATTTCAAAGTCAATATACATAAGTTTTTCTTCGCCGTGGCATTTCGAATATCAGTTTAGTATGTTGGTATTCATTAGTTAATCTAAACACTGTTTGTATAAAGCGATTTGCTATTATAAATAACATTAAATAAAATACATTTATTTTGTACATGATCTTATAACTATTTAGGTTTGTTTATATCAGTTCATCACTTTTATTCATTTAATATAACATAGCTGGCTATTGGTTGAACTCATGGAAGAGAAAGGGGTCTAACATAAAATAAAATTTAAATTGGAACTCCAATGGACTTAATGAAATGATAAAGAATTTTCATGTAAGAAAGGTCCCGACAAGCAAGAATGTCGAACTGGGACATTGGATAATCTACCTTGAGTAAGCAAGGAATTTATTAGTTGAGATCTGACATCACGATACTCCACGCATGTCTAAACGACATGATCAATATCGCGATAACCTTCGCCACAAGCACAATGATTAGTCTCGGAAAGTCCAATTCGAAGGAGATGTACATCTAACGTGTAGTGATTGGACATGAGTCTGGACATCACACGAATGAAATCCCTAATCACTTCCAGTCCCCTGAACCATGCCTCTGTCGATATTTTAGGAATAATTGAGTGCAACCACCGACCCAGATTATCTTTATCCCAAGAAGCTTGCTAGCTGGCAAGTGTTATTTGGCGAGACGCGCTATAGAATTCGTTGAAAACTATCGGTCTCTCATAAATTTCACCCTCAATAGCACCACGTTTGGCTAAAATATCTAAATGGAGCAATGAGCCGGGACCCAAACTATTGTGATTTGATAATTATTATTCAAAATGTCGTTCAGGTATTGTTTTATTTTGCCCAATTAAAACGATTCATTTTTACCAGAAGCGTTTGAGCGAATGGCTTCAATTGCACTCAGGCTATCTGTGAAGAGCAAATAATGGTTTGGAGGTAATGTGCCGATTACACTCAAACTATAATGAACTGCTGCTAACTCTGCTATATAAACAGATGCAGGTTCTTGAAGCCTAAATGAAGCCGAAACATTATTGTTGAATATACCAAACCCAGTAGCCTCTTCAATTCGTGATCCGTCCGTGCAAAATATTTTCTCAGAGTCAATATGCCTGAACCTACTTGTAAATATTTTTGGGATTTCCATCGAGCGTAGGTGTTCCGGGATTCTACGCACTTCGCGCTGCATGGATGTGTCGAAAAATAAAGTTGAGTCAGAGACATTTAGGAGGCTGTCACGGATAGGAATATATCTTGAAGGGTCGATTTCCTGTGAAAAATGGTTATAATATACTGTCATAAATCTTGTTTGAGATTGAAGCTCGACTAGTTTTTCAAAGTTACCACTAACCAGGGGATTCAGTACCTCACATCTTATTAGCAGTCGCGATTAAAACTCCCAAAAACGATCTTTCAATGGAAGAACTCCAGCCAGAACTTCAAGACTCATTGTATGAGTTGAGTGCATGCAGCCTAAAGCAATTCGCAAACAACGATACTGAATTCGCTCAAGTTTGATAATATGAGAGTTTGCAGCGGAACGAAAGCAAACGCATCCATATTCCATCACTGAAAGTATGGTTGTCTGATACAGTTTTATTAGATCTTCCGGATGAGCACCCCACCAAGATCCTGTTATTATTCGAAGAAAATTTACTCTTTGTGACTAAGATGTAAATTGAAGGCCTTGTAGTCTCATAAGCTGCTATTGAATTTCATCTGGATCCAACTTCCGGTTCGGCAGTTATGGGGTAAAATGTGCAAAATGAACAAAAAACGTACAATCGATTTTCTCAACATTCCTGATTTTCATTCGGATGCAACTTCCGGTTCCGGAGTTATAGGGTAAAGTGTGTTCAGTATTGTACACCGTCACTTAAACCGGCGAAACAAACACCGCAAAAATTTTCTAAATAGGACCTAAAACTCTAAAAATCAATAGCCATTATCAGTAGGCAACTAAACAAACAACTCCCGGTCTGCAGTTCCGGAAGCACCGGAAATAGTGGTCATATGTTCCATAATGGATTTCACTCATTTTTCTCAGCATTGGTTTGACCGATATTAACAAACTTAGATTCAAATAAAAGGTCTCACTGTGCCATATCGAATTCCTGAATTTCATCCGGATCCGACCTCCAGTTCCGGAGTTATAGGGTAAAGTGTGATAAATATTGTACACCGTCACTTAAACCGGAGAAACAAAAACCGCAATTTTTTATCTAAATAGAGCTTAAAACTCTAAATACTCTAAATACAAATTATCAGTAGGCAGCTAAACGAACCGATTCTGGCTATCCTGGTTTCCGGTTTTCGATTAACGACGGGAGAAAATAGTCATATGCTTTAAAGTGGATCTCACTCACTTTTCCCAGAGTTTGCAGAAACGATATTTCCAATCTTAGGGTCAAATGAATGGTTAGGTCTTATGGTTCTACCAAAAATTACTGCATGTTTTGAAATCGTTCGTATCAGAGATGGCATTTCACTAGAGTGATACACCAGGGCGTAGATTTCAAATAAACACTGCGGATACATTTGGTCTGCTCCACACAAAAAAGAAAACGCACTTCTTCTCAGTGTCCATTAGACAGACTTGTGTTGAAAGAAGCTGGTGCGAGAGAATCACATTCTCTTCGCACGAATCGCTCTCACGCCTGAATACACCCAAGTGATCACTGGCGCGTGATGGTGAGCGAATACTTCAGTGAACTTCAATTAATAGAGAGTAGATCTGGCCTTGCCATGAAAAAAATTGCAAGGAAAAACGAAAATTCAACGATAAATTGTTTTATTTTGCTGATTTTGCGTGCCCTACGTCACTTATTCGCAAAGCATACACCAGAGTGCTCACCGGCGTGCACACCGCTGTGAAAGTATCTGCATCCACCTCTGAAAATTTATTAGCTAATGCTCTAGCACTTTGGTGCGATTCAGTGGAGGAGGTAAAAGGAAATAAACAAACGCACTCATGATGCGTGCACACTTTATACAACAGTAGTGTATATATGTGAAAGAGAAGAGCTCTCGTTGAAGTTGTCAGTGCGAGGGGAGAAATTTTGCTTGCTCTTCGTCACACAGAGGAGATGGACATCTCTGGTATAAAAACTTCAAAGTTTGAATAAAAACTAGTAGAGTGTGTACGTCACATTAGTTGGTGGTCGTACGAACCGACTTCGTTTATACCGGATCTCGGGTTCCGGTGCTGGAAGTACATATAATAGTGAACCCACTTCGTTTTCTAATGGATCGCCTAACCGATCTGAAAACTATTTCATTCACTTTGTTATATTAGTTAATGCACAAACAATCCCTTGGTTTCTTTCAAAAATCGAATAGAAACATTTTGAATAGAATACCACAGTATTATATATGAGAAAGGCATTATTACACCACTAGGTGGATAAAAACAGGTTTTTTTCAAAAGGCATCAGAATGTTGGAGGACCGCTGGGTCAAGAAGATCACTTTATATTTAGATTTAGTGTGCCACTAAAGATTATACAGAAGAATGAAAGAGTTTTCACGGTAAAATATCGACTTTTTCTTTGTATCCGCTTCGGTCATGGCCCTGCTTTCCTATATAGTCTACCATGTCTGATACGGTACAAACGATTGTTACTTTAATGTTTTTAGATATCGAAAAGTTTGGTCTACTAATGTCGATGTTACGCATGAGAAATAGCAACTAATATTAAAAAACGAATACTTATTATAGTTGATCAGCTTCTGTGGACTCTCGTTTTCATCGAATTATTGATATGAAAAACACAAATGAAAATAAATTGATTATGAAAAACACAAATGAAAATGAATTGATTATGAAAAACACAAATGAAAATGAAATGAAATGTACATTTTACATACAACTTGCACAGTATAAATTTCGAAGAAAGAACGTGACGGACACTAAGCACACTAAAGACGAAACTATTCTATTACTACAATTACTACTCATTGGGTTTATCATGTACTCAAATCATATTCTAACCTCCATCCGACAATCGGGAGTACGCGCTCTAAGGATCCTCATCCGAAGCCCAACGTAATTGAATTTCATTAATTATTATTGTTATTATATTGTTTATGTTACCCAAAGGAAAACTTTGAGTCGTTCATCGGGGAGATTATGAGTAATTATATACTTCTACTATCTCAGTGGAATTGTTTCGCGAAAGTTTGTCGAATGCATAACCAGAATTGCGTGAATTTCAATGAAAACATAAGAAATTTATAGCATTTAGTTTAACCTAGGTTTATTGCAATCGTTTGAGTCATCTTAGAGCAATAAGAAAACTATTAACAATAACTTCGGAATACATTACCTTCGATGAACACTGTACCTATAAATTTTGTGTTTTCTTTTCAATATTGCATAACCCGGCTGGACGGTTTAATGCGTAGTTCACTGGTCTCACATGTCGGATGGCTATTGTACCAATAGTCTCGTTAGTAGAGTTACCATACTAGTTTTCCGATTACTGAACTTTCAATCAACGAATTGTTAAAATCGGATACAACATCAGTTTTTGCAATGACTGAGTGGAAACATATGTTGGAGAAGCCAAATGAATGAAAAACTTACAGAAAAGATGATTTTTTCAACATCCAAACATTTTCTCTGTTCATCAAACACTAGAGACGACTCTTACCGCTCAAGCACTGACTAGGAGAGTCGTGAGACGGGCGGTATGTAGACCATGTTCGATGTAGGTTCTATCATGCCTAGTCGTGTTTTAGAGCTGTGTCTATCACAAGGCTTAGGGTGGCGAAATGGTAGCGCATGTGCACGGAATGCTTGAGAACGCAGGTTCGAGCGCTATCTCTGAGCATATCTTTTTACAAAAAATCATCTTTTCTGTAAGTTTTTCATTCATTTGGCTTCTCCAATATATGTTTCCACTCAGTCATTTCAAAAACTGAACTTATTTATGGCGACTTTTGCGTCAAACCAACTAAAAATTAATATATCGGGATACAATTTGTTAGCTTTGGATCTGAAAAGGAATACCACAGAAAAAACAGTCTGAAAATTATACAATACTGCTGTTTTAATGGCTGGAATTCTCTTTTCGTAGCAGGACCGAATGTATTGTAGTTTCATCGAATTTCCATTTGGTCCGTGGTCTTCCAGTATGTTTTTAAATACTTACTCCACTCGAGCCCCGTCGGGTTTGTTGAGCTGATCATAAATTTATATTTTCACGGGTACAAATTGTTCAGCTGACAAGAGCGTTTATTTAATTAAATGTCTAACTTAATTACGGGGTGGTGGTGAGCACAATTTTTTCACGTCCCGAATCCCCCGCAATGCTAAAATTGAAAATGTTTCGACAAAGTAATGTATGCTGAGCTTAGAATAAAACAGAAAAATCGATTTTTTTATTCAACGATATATTTATTACGGCACGCTGTCTTAGCTCGAAGATGCTGAGGGTAAGAAAAATCGGTTATGATTCGTATTAAACTAACTGCATTAAGGTTTTCTAAAGTTATGTTGCTAACTAAGAAGAGGAGAAATAAGAAGTTTATTATGATAAGAAATACGCATTATCTGAAATTGTTTTTCGTACTGGATCGCATTGGCAACATTTTCCTTGTGAGAGAGGTGCTTTCATTGCTTTTTAGATGGAGGCAATGTCCACTATTCACGCCTTCAGCCATCGATTCGTCATCGCAGTTATTGTTGTAATCAGACATTGGCTTCGTTGTTACCAAGGGCAGGTGTGACTTGTTAAGCATCCTACTTGATGTTTTCATGCTCCACGTAGTGTATATTGTTGTTGTCTATAGAAAATTCAGTTACTTTGAAAAAAGGAAAGTATTGGCATTACATTCCTTTTGTGGAATTGGGCCTTTCTATTTCAACAGACTTCGCAGCAGATTCATAGCGTACAGACTCATTGCATGGGTAGTAGTACGATCCTACTGAAACTAAGAATCCTTCCGGGTCGAGGCTCGAACATACAACAACTGGCTTGTAAGCCCTATGCATTGAACCCCCAACCCGGGTTCAGTTACTTTGAACTCCTTAGAAAATTGAACGTATATAACACGATTCGTTTTATTCAGTGATTGTAAATGTAAAGTCGAAGTGGACCGTCCTTCTGACGAGCAACAGATGAGCGATCGAGTGGTGAAATTGAGTGAGACAGTTGTCCGAGTGCTAGTTTTCGAAAAGCGACCAGCCAGCAGCTAGGGCAGTAGTTGAATCTAACTCGACTTTTGTGCAGTACGCACAAATCCAGTGCTATTCCTATTGCGTTTTGAAGTGTGTTCAAACGAACTCCACGCAGAAAGAATGAAATTTACACAACATGTAAATCCATAGTAACATGAAACAGATATGGGTTGAATCGATAATTTGATTGAAAACCATCATCCATGCAAAATTAAATTAAATTGCATTGAATTTCCAATAAATTAACACTTAGTTTTGTGATTAAATTATATTGAAACGTACAGAAATGTGAAGTGATTTTATGGTAAACTAACTGCCTCAAATATGTGCTTGAAAATAGATAAAAATTCACAAAATATTTTTATCAGTGCATTTTCTTTGTCCAAGATTTTTTCCAGCGTTTCAAAGAGCGCTCCCCAATAAATAGTGTTTATTTCTTTGCCGATATTTGAACTTAGTACTATTTATCTAATAATTTTTTATCAGTTTCAAAACGTAAGTTTAACTGTCTGTAATTTTGATAATATATATAAAATTAGTGATATTTATATATGCTCTATATCTATATCTATTTCTTAGAAAGCACGACTCGATTACTTAAGGAGTGGGTAGGGTCCAACACTTTTGAAAAATCATTTTCTTTGTATTTTCTTATAGTAAAACATTAAAAGAATATTCTGTGAAATTTTCAAGCCTATCGGAACAAAACTCAGCAAGAGCACTAAGGGCTCGGCACATAGGCCCAAGACTTCTGCTTTGATTGACTTAAAAACTTAACAAAACATTCTTGAAATTTTTCACTATAACAAAAGAAAATATATTATTTTATGAAAATATTAGACTCTACGGGCTCTCTTGAGTAGTAAATTGTTTGCATTGATTTTATAGAATAAAAAAACTTTGGACGCGTTTTTCTCGAAAGCAGGTTTTGAAAGTCCGTCCATCATCATTAAAAAACTATTTCACCAATTTTGTTCATGTTTTGCACACACTTTCTACATATAAAACCCAGACCCCAACGTTTTTCTTTTCGTTGAGCGAGGTTTTACAGCTACAAAATGAAGAAATTTTTTCGTGAAAATCGTAGTTCAACTCTTCACCGACATGTTTCTCAATATTTTTCCCCAAAAAACTTACAAAATGTTGTTCGAGTAATGCTTTTCATCATGCGAAGCATTTGAATTTATTTTGTTGAACGATAATTTACAAAAAAAATCGTAAAAATGATTAATTTTTCATCATTTAGATGAGAGGAGTCACTCAGTTATTTATCACTACTGCAGCATCCACATGCAATGAATCAGTATTTTAAAGTGCTCTGAATCACAATATTATTGAACTGGCTGAATCATATGTGCATACATTTTCGTCATATCTGTAATCTTTCCAATAATGATCGGTCATCATAATGGGACCACTGCTCACTGACCGCACAAAAATATGCATAATCCATAATTCAATATCCGGTCATCCAGGGGGAATCCCCTGAAAGTACATGTTCACCCTGGGAGATTTCAGAAGCTTGATAACGAATGACCCAAATAAACGAATAATGATGGTTATTTATTGTCCGTCGAAAATGATGACTGAATTTAATGTGTTATTTTTTAAGCCAGCGAAATGTTGAATATTTTAAACCCTTTTTCACGGAATTTTATTGAGTCAATTCATTTTCCTGTAACGTGTGGACTCATCTGTTGACTAGATTCCACATCATTTAATATTTATTTTGGAATTGTCGTCCGCATTAAAATGGTCAATGCCCAAAGTGAAAGTGTTTTTCTTATTTTATATGTAATGTCTATATCGCTTCTTTAATTAAGATTAGAAAATATCCTTGGCATCTTAGAGCTTAAGCAGTGTGCCTTAATATTATATTATATTATTAAATAAAAAAATAGATCGCTTCCATTCTAACAGTTACTCTGAGTATAAATCCTCAACTTTTTTGTTATAAATGTTAGCTCGTGAAATACATAAATCAAAACTTCATCGTTTGTTCGTTCCATTTCCATTCCTTTCAAAATTTATTGAAAGTGTTTCAGAATCATCACGCCGCGGTATGACCAAGCTGAGCGCAGTTTGGCACTTTTTCTGATTGGTACCTCATCTTTGAACCAATTTATTATTTTTCGCATCGCATCATCTCTCCGGGAAGCAGAGTTTTACTGACATGACATGTTGTAGGTAACATTTTTCATTTATGGCCTTTTGCCTTCTAGGTGTGGTAGGGTGCTCGTCGTTATTCTCAATCCTACTACTGGAAACCATATATGCCGAATAAATGTACCACGAATCTCTCGTTCACATCTAAAACTCATTGAAGGGACACATATACTGCCAGGGACTGTGTGTTTTGGGTGGATCTATTTCCAAAGAAGGTCATAGTTTCCGGTGGTCATCTTTTTCAATTTATGAAATTGGCTCTCTGCCAAGAAGTGATTGCTGTGGTGCACCGCTTCTATAGTAAAGTGGACATGCAGTGATGAAGACAAAATGTGACGCTTTGGTGATGATGATATGGCATGTATTAAGGGTAATGTGTGCAGAATTCTCGTGAGCGAGAAACATTTAACGGATTCTCAGGAATGAAAGCACTTGCTTAATGAAATAGTATGTCGAATTTTGGAAACCTGTGAGCTAATACTTTTTTTACTTCTGTTTGTTGATACTGTTGATTTAATTCATTTGACGAATTATTTTCCAGGGTTCGCATTATGAAACTCTTAACGAACGCTTGTACGGAAAAGTTGATTCGGCTTGGTAACATAATGCAACTCTAAGTTATTAATTTTATTTAAGAGCAATTTTTATCATGAAAATTTTATTCGGAATATTGCAATCAGAAAAATCCAAGCTAAAATGTTGAGTTGACATAAATATCGAGTTTCATCAACTCACAGCAACCTATAGTACAAAATTCAACCCAACCTTAATTAAATATCGCTGAGTACAACTCCATACAGCTCGTGAGCCTCATTGGTCATATAATAGTAAAGTGTTTGGTTCCTGTAACAGTAAGCACGATTGTTACCTGCTTCCGAGCCACTATAAACCACACAATTTCCCTTAGTTATACTTGCCGCCTGTAAGCATCCTGCATCTTGTTATATAGACAAGCTTATTTCATATGCGGTCTCTGGTTCTCCTGTGAGTTGGCAATGACTCGTTCTCCATGGAAAATAACTGAAAGTTTATAGAAACGGAAGTACGGTGCCTGGAAATAAGGTTATAGTTTGTAACTAGAGGGTGCTTAAAAAAGTGTGAATCCTACCCATACACTTGGTATGACCGAACTGGAAATGTACATTTAACTGCAAGCTCCACTGCAATGATTAGGCACCCTATTCGCTGGGGCTCGAATCTAAAGCTATTTCACACGTAGCATTGAACGTGGGTCGCTTCGGTAGCGCTACAGAAAGTAGCTCTAATTGTGATTATTTATAGGATTTTAAACTGCCTGTGCCACTTGAATACGAAAGTTAACTTCAGGTAATCAAATTACCCAGGCTACAAACGGTCCATTATGAACTCAGTTCAAGGGAGAAAATTTATGTCATAGAAAAAACTCTTTGGAATAATCATAATTATAGTGTTGTATTACAATTCATGAAAACAATTACTCGAATAAAATATTTGTCTACTTCAGCGTAATTCGTTTGAAGAACAAAACTCCAGGTTGTTATTTCTAAATGGTTCAAAGCAAGCTATATATTTATAATAAAACGTGCTTAGCAGTGAGATGATACCTTTTTATCAATCCGCATGTGTTTTCTGCATGAATATTCTTCGGTGTTTTAGTTCTCATGATATTATTTTAATGACCGTCATTTTAAGCGGCAATTTGAGATTTCAATCACTCATTACCCTGTAGTGTCCTTGGGAATACCTTCCGAATCGGAAACTGAAATAAGTTTATTTGGTTATCGACTATCCAAATCTGCAAACCCGATAAACCTGATTAATTATGTGAAATAGACACTTTCCCTAATTTCCCTGCATCCTCTAAACCGGAAGTTGGATCTGACTAAAAAGCAAGATGTTTTATAAGATCTAAAAACTTTTCATTTGAATCTTAGATGGTTCTTAGATTCCATTTAAATCTTAAATCGGTTCAGCCATCTACGAGAAAAATGAGTTACATAATTTTAATTTTGTTTCACATATCATCCTGTAGTTCTTGAACCAGAAGTCGGATACAAACATACATACCTTGTTTGGCAGTATACGACTTTTCATATGAATGTAAGTTTGCAGGAACGGTTGAGGCAGTTGAGTTTTCCGAGAAAACTAAATGAAATTATTTGTCACACATGCATTTGCTGATCTCAACGAATTGATTCGAATGCTGTAAGCAGTTTGAATCAATATAATTATGGAATTGCTTTCAACTCGAAAATGCTGCCGTCTATGCCACCATCTGGATTAGATATGTCATATTCAAACGATTATGGTGCCAAAAATGAACTATGCTAAAATCGGTCCGAGGCAAAAAGTCATGAAAAAAGATGCTGTACACAGTCTTTATGATACTTAGAAACAATTGTATGTTACAGTGTAAAAAATCGTGTTTCACGTTGCTCCCAAGCATTGCTTTGTCATACAGCACTCAAAACTCCTACTGTAGGAATAGGGAGAAAGGTCGCTTACACAAGAATATCGATATGTCCGTTAAAAATAGACGGATTTTAACAATCTATGACTTGTTGGATAGCTATTACTGTGTGGAATCTAAGTCTAAAAACATATTCTGTTTTCAAGGTCATTTGTGTGAAAATTTTGACATAAAACTATGTATAACTAAAGTAAACGTCCTATCTCAAAACCATTCAATAGCGTTCAGGGTGACGGGAAGACCGTTCATTTGCGACTAGTTTGATCAAAATCAGTCCAACCATCTCTGAGATCTCGACCTCTTTGTTGACAACACACATACGGACAATTGCTCAGTTCGTCGAGCTGAATCGATTGGTATATGACACTCGGCCCTCCAGGCCTCGGAAATTTTTTCTAAAGTTTGAGCGAATTCTTTACCTATTTTTCATACATATAACAGCCTGTTTTAATCCACCTAGTGGTGTAATGCTGCCTTTCTCATTTTCATTTTCTTCTGTATAGTACAGCAGAAATTCCCCGAAATACTACAATTTAAAAAAGTTTAGGAAATAGATTTCTGTTGCATATGACCTACAAATTTATTTACGGTTCTCTATGAAGATTTGAATTTTGGAGAAAAAAAATGTACCGGTAGTCGGGCTTGAATAAAATTCAGCAGATCTTTTATGGGATTATCAAATTATCAGACTCTCATGGTCGGCAAACTAGAAAAATTAACAGATATAAAGAGGTAGCTTATGAAAAACCTGTTTTAATCCACCTAATGGTGTAATTATGCTTTTCTCATATCAATCATACTATCATATATAATACTGTGGTATTCTTCAAAATAATTCCCTGTGATTCTTGAAAGAATAACCGAAATCGGTTTGTTTGACCGTCTACTGATAAAAACTATCAATTGGAAAAGATTTGAGGTCGATTTAGAAATTTTTTTAAGGTTTTTCCCCATTTTCAGTGATGGTATACAATTTTTAACCCACTTTACCCTATATTTCCGGATCCGGAAATCGGATCCGCATGAAATTCAGTAATTACGTATTGGACCACAGGACCTTTCATTTGAATCTAAGTTTGTGAAAATCGGTCGCGCAATCTATGAGAAAAGTTAGAACACATATTTTTTGTTGCACATTTTACCCCATAACTCCCGAACCGGAAGTCGGATCCAAAAAATATTCAGAAATTTTTTATGGGACTTTAAGACCTAAGTTGGTGAAAATCGGTTCAGCCATCTCTGAGAAAAGTTAGTGCACTTATTTTCACAATTTTTTGCACATTTTACCGCATAATTCCGGAACCGGAAGTCGGATTCAAATAATATTCAGGAATTTTGTATGGGACCACAAAACCTTAGAGTTAGAACACATATTTTCTTTTTTTCCACATTTTACCCCATAACTCCCGAACCGGAAGTTGGATCCAAATAATATTCAGGAATTTTTTATGGGTCCTTAATACCTTTCATTTGAATCAAAGTTTGTGAAAATCGGTTCAGCCATCTTCGAGAAAAGTGCAAAAAAGTGCAAAAAAACGTTACATACACACATACGCACACACACACACACACACACACACACACACACATTTTGAGTACTCGACGAACTGAGTCGAATGGTATATGACACTCGGCCCTCCGGGCCTCGGTTCAAAAGTTGGTTTTCACAGTGATTTCATAACCTTTCTTTATGAGAAAGGCAAAAAACAGCAAGAGATATTCACGATCAAAGACTTATTACTCTTCCAGAGGGTAAATTTTTGAAAGCCGCTTCATAGTACAGTAAGACGCATTCACTTAAAAAACGCGGCTGATATAATTTTTATTAGACAGAAAATTACAATCATTCGTAAGAGTATCATATAATGCTGTATTAGTGAAGTGAAACACCCCTAAAGAGACTTTGGATCACGTTCAACGACAGCGAAATGGCTGAATGACTGTTGAACAAATGCTGTTTTATGTCACGATAATTTTCCCTGCCATAGAATTCATAATTGTGATATAATGCACTTTAACGACCATTCTCACTTACCTTAAAACTTGGTATCGTTGCCGATAGCACGCATGGAACGAACCTTATACACCAAACTGTCAAATAGGATTTATTTGCACCAGCAACAAATTTGTCTTCACACGCATGCTTTAATTATAGAGACCCTTCCATAGCGAAGTGAGATTTGGTTTTGAATATCGGCAAGAGAAAAGGGCTTCGTCTTCATGACTATCACAACTAACAGTCGAAGGACGGGTCGAGAGATAAAAAGTTATGTCGGTTTTATTTCCAGCACACTATACGTCAGGATGTTATGTGCCAAAGTAATCAAATATTCGAGGTTGACTTTATATTTCATGTAAACTGAATTGAAAAATTATTCTTGTCAGTAAATCGTAAGTACCGTGACTCGAAGCTATTACGAAGTGGTGTCTATATTAATATCTAACGCGTGTTCTATCCGGGCACTTTATGTATCAGAAAAGGAACTAATTATCGTTTAGCTATCAATTGGTAGAGAACGTACAGACCATCGTGCATTCCCATAACTTTATTTGAACCATTTAACGAGCTCTAATTGAGCTATTCTCATATTCAGCTATCAACAACTTCTTCTTGTTTTCATCCCGGGAGCCTCTTTAGCTTTCGTCGTTAACTCGATACGCGTCTTCTTTTTTCTGTGTTTTGTTCTATTATGTTATCCTTCCCCCCTAACGAGAAGGAAACTTTCGCTCATCAGCAAATTATGCTGGTAGGTTGGTGCACTTTTTGTTGCCAACAGAAAAGTGATAAATTCGTAACTGTTTCAATATCGTAATTTTATATATTGGCTTTGATTCAATTTATAAGTATTCTAACGAGTACAAACAACTCCAATGCACAGTGTTTACAAAATAATAGCTCCCATTTTTATCAATGCATATATCAAAACTTGTGTGCAATATTCCTTATGGGTGATCCTGTCTACTTTCGTTCCATTTCCTGTTACTCAGTTAACCCAGCAAAAATGGTACGAAATGAACTCGTTGTGTAGAAGTATCTTACACCGACTTCTATTGCTGTTTGGCACCTTGGAAGAAAGATGCTCCGGACAGTATAGAGAAAGAGAGAGATAGAGAGCAGATGCTAATTAGCGGAATTATACGGCTTGTGCGACTCTTTTTCACAGATTCTCTTGCAAAGTCGTTCGCAAACCAAACCACGAAACTTGAGGAAGGCGGCACTGAAAGCACACTCAACAAAACAAACACTGCCCAAGAATCTCAGTGCTAAAAGACTCTCGTGGGAGTAAAAAACTTTCGCTAATTAAATAGATAATCCACTTATGAGATGTACTGTAAATGAGGATAAACTACAAGAAATGACTCTTATGAGGAAGACACTTCCAGCAGTCGAGATTTGTGGTCGTTTGTTATTTTGAGCATAAAATGCTTCTAGGTGTTGTATCCTTACACGGGCAGTGATTGTTAATTGCCTCGTGTAAGGCGTTGTTAATATTATTTTTCATATGCTTTTTTGCCTTGTAACGTAATGTGATAAAAGCGATTAAAGTGCTATTCCTCTTTTAAAGGCGTTCCCACTGATAGCGAGTGTCATATTTCACGCTCAACATGACGTCCCTGACTTCCATTGCTACGTCCTATTTGACAATAACGTATCAATCGAAACGTGTCCCGCGGGATTTAGTATCATCCTCAACGATTGACGTCCGTGCTGTTGAGGAGGGTAGTCCATATATTTAAGGAATTTCGATTATAAATTTGCTCGTGAAATACTGTGACTGTTGTATACTGATTTGTTATGTTGGAGTAAATCCACCAAAAAAGAAAGCTTAGAATTTTTTTATAGCAGTGTTTAAAAAGTTTATATAGTAAATTTTTTTTTAAATATTACAGGTAAATTGTTATTTAAATAAAAACGATTTGAAGCTGTTTGAACGTAATTTGTTACAGTTGTCAGGAATATGAAGCTCAAAATTATATAAAATAAATTTATTATTGAACTTTGAAAACCACGGGCTCAAAATAAGAAGTACACCCTATTGCAAATGCTGTTCTTTTCCTTGGTATGTTGTGCATTGTACACATACAGGTGTCAATAAATCTCATTCGAAGCCGTTATTAAATTTCCATTTCGATGTTGGCGAAATGGCGTTTCATAATTTTCTTAGTATTCTGTAGACAATCGAATAAAAATGCGTCTTCCCGTTCGTAATTAAACTTTTTATCCGTATTCGAAATCAATTTCTAATCAAAAATCAAAAATCTTTATCTATCCGTATCATTTCTTTTAAAAATTCAAGTATTCATCTTCTCTGAAAAAGTATGCAGTCTCAAAATAAAATCTATGTCGATGCCCATTTAGCTTTAAATTGAGATATCCGACGTCCTTCGAAAGAACTGTCACTGGAGAGAAAATGCATAAATAAAATAGATACGCTCTGTTTGTGCATCTGAACCACTCGACTGATACCTAAACTATAGAGGCGAATGAAATTAAAATTGATAGCCAAGTTACGATTCTGGCAGCTGCTACTGGCTGGTCTCCGATGGCTTGTCAGTTCACCATTGAATAGTTGGGAATCAATTGCACGCTTGCTGGAACAGTGGAGAAGAGGATTTTCCTTGTGCCGCGTGGTGATCGATACTTTCGTTTTTCTTTCCATGCTTCGAATTGAACATAAGAAAAAATCAATATACGAAACGAGATTGATTCTTGTACAACAAAATGATCGAAATTCAAATATATTTGTATCAGGACAATTATAACCAACGTTCAACATTTTTCTTTATATTTTTGCAAAGCCAAAGGATGTGTCACCAACTAATAAGAACTAATCACGTGTATTTGGATTAGAACCAATTTTAACTGGATCAAGGTCATTTTGCCGATAATCGTCTCGCCGAAGGGTCATTAAACCGAACAACATTTCGCTGAATGCTATTTCACCGAAAGAACCCCACAGGATAATGGCTCTAGTAGTCCTCTCATATACGAAAACCATTAGTTAGAGTGCGATTTGCTGTCTCTGTTCGATAGATCGCCCTTAAGCGTAAGATGAAAATAGGTGCATTCGTATCGAAAAGTCGTGTCGCTATAACGACAATATAGAACAATTTTTTTCTGTACTATTGCTTCTTAGAGTCGAAGCAACGATATTGTATCCCATTTTATCACAATTCATTCACGTTGAAATTCGAAAAAACACTATACGCCAATGAGAAAAACATTATTACTACTCAAGGTGAATTAACACAGTTTTTGCTTTTCTCATATAGAAAGGATATGCAATCACTGTGAAAACCGACTTTAGAACCGAGGCGCGGAGGGCCAGTGTCTTATTCCATTCGAATTAGTTCGTCGAGATCGCAAATTGTCTGTGTGTATGTGTGTATATTGTGAACTTTACGCTTTTTGCCAATAGCAAGCACCTTCGACTTGATGCCGTTTCAAGCACGACGTGGCTTACCTGACTCTCGTGTAGTCTCGGAGGGAACTGAGCTGGCGCGGGAAATATGTACTGGCCTCAGTTCTTTTCATGTTGGTAGCCTCGGTTGAGACGCGACGCCGTCAGTTAGGGCATTCGGTTCATGTTGCCTTACAGTTCAGCACCTTGTACACTGTTGGTAATACAGGAATGATGGTACACACTTATGCATCCCACACATCTTCCCTCTCCTCAAGAGAAAGGATCAAATTGACTGAAGTTCATTTTATTTTAGTTTTGACATTGTATTTTCGGTAAACTGTAGATATTTTATACTATTCTTGTAAACAAAGTGAATACAAGAACAATGATCTTTTATTTTATTGCTGACTATCGTGTAATCGTGAGAGACCCTTTCATTGACATAGAATATACAAACTTAGTTTGGTGTTTACAATAAACGTGAAAAGTCGATAGCACCATCCCATTTTCAATGGGTAGTTTATGCTTCAACGGTACCAATATTTTATAGTTTTAATGCACTAGATTTTATGCTTTGTATACATTCAGGACAATCATTCTCATTGATGTGATATTGAATTTGACAAAATAAGTGGCGTTTTAGAAAGGGGGTTTTTTTTAGTGTATAATATATTTTGTTTAAAATAAATTATCTGGCATCACTGCTGTCATTAAATCTGTGAATCAGAGATGCCAGGTCTACAGATTTGTCTGAAAATCTGTAGAATTCCTATGAAGTGCTGCAGGCATTTTTCCCACTTTCGACTTTTTTTTTTTTTTTTTTTTTGAATGACAGCGCTGTTTCCTCTACTCCGTAAATTAGTTTTGTGTGTCATGCTTTATATAGAAACGGAAACCGCAGACAATTTTTCGGGTTTGCAAATTTGGAACCATTTTGTTTATATGATTGCTTTTTTTATTTTTTTTTTTGCTGGCATCTCTGCTGCGAATATTGAATAAAACAACAAACAAGAATCTCCATTAATTTGTATGATTTGTATAGCTGCTTGTTATATTTGTGAAAGAGCAATTATTGTTTTGGTAACGCTTTCATTTTATTGATTAATTCTACATATGTAATCTTTTAGATATGTTGGAGTTTTCCTATTGCGATTTTCCCTAGTGCTGCTATTGAAGCCTGAATTTACTGTGTTTTCACATTCGGATGACTCATCAGTGCGCCAACTGGATACTTTTTTTGTTTGTGAAATGTGCCGTTTAAGTATATGACCTGAATCATCGTGGAGTGTTAGGCTTCCGTTGTTATTTTCAGCAATTGTGTATTTCTTCGGTGAAAATCGTGAGTCGCCTTTTATGTATGTGTTCCGTTCGACAATAACCGTGTCTCCAGGGCCAACTTGTGCGGCGCGGGCACCACGTCTTTTATCTTCCCGTTCTTTCCCTGCTAGCTTTGCTTCGCGGTCTCTCTTAGAGAATAGTTCTTCGTCAATTGTTGTGTTTCCCAAGTCAAGCAATGGAAGACGGCGTTTAATCTTTCTACCGGATATTACTTCTTCTGGGGCTATTTTTGTTATACTATGGAGTGCCGAATTGTGAGCGTTTATTGCTGCTCTCAATTCATCATTGTAGTTTGTCTTGTTTATTGATGCACTAATCATAGCCTTGTTTATTATTCTCATATATCTTTCTACTAACCCATTCTGCTGTGGAAATAACGGAGTAGAAAATATTGGTGTGATACTTCGACCAACACAGTACTGCCTATAATCGTCTCCGTTGAAAGGCGGACCATTGTCCGTTTTGATATACTTCGGAATACCTTCCCGATCAAAAATGTCATCCAATACTTTCTTCAGTTGTTCAAAACTTGTTGATTTTACTGGACGTGCAAAAAGATATCTGGACTTGTAATCGACTACGACAAGTATGGAAATTCCTCCGAATTTCACATATGGTCCATTATAGTCAAGTGCGATCATTTCCCACACTGCTTTTGGGGCAAAAATACGCTGCATTGGAGTAGGTTTTTCAGGTTTACCAGTGACAGCACAAGTGGAACAAGACTCAACCCATTTCTGAACATCATTAGGCATTCCAGGCCACCATACACGCTGTCTCAATATACTCTTCTGCTTAGATGCCGAGGGATGGCCCTGGTGGGATATCTCAAGCGTTCGTTTCCGCAGAGCTTCTGGAATTACCACACAGCCTGTTTTCACCAGCATTCCGTCGCGTAGTGCCAAATCGTTCTCAAGAAGCTTATATCTATGTGCAGATTTTGGCCAATGATTTGAATCAAGAGCATTTATAACATCCTGGAGAGTTCGATCACTAGCTGTGGCATTCTTGATCTCGTCTTCAGTCAGGAATCCTACAGTGCTAGCCTCCAATGATGCTATCTCCCATGAACCCGAATCGTCGTTAAACGGTTCATCGTCACCTTCATATAGCCGCGAAGAGGAATCAGCTATGTTATCTACTCCCCGAACATATTCCACTTCGTAATTATATGGACTTAATCGTAGCGCCCAACCATCTGCGCGTGTCAAAGCTCTTCTAGATACTTCGCGGGTCCTATTCAGAATGAAGGATACCCCTTGAGCATCTGTGCGCAACGTAAATCGTCTACCGAGTAGAAAATATGAAAAATGCTCAACAGCCCAAACGGCACCAAGAGCTTCTCGTTGGTTTTGAGCATATTTTTTTTCAGTCGTCGTTAGTGCTTTAGATGCAAAGCTTATAATTCGCTGAGATCCATGCTTGTCTTCCTGTGTCAAGACTGCTCCCAGGGCTAGAGGGGAGGCATCTGTATACAAAATAGTTCTATCGTTTTCGGAGAAAAAACCTAACGACACGCAACAGTGTACTATTCGGTTCTTTACAACTTGAAACGCGTGACTTTGTGTAGGTCCCCAGTACCACGATTTTGCTGTGATGATTTCCCACAGCGGACTAGTGATATCCGCAAAGTTCTTCACGTGTGGACTAACAAATGAAGCTAATCCCAAAAAACTTCGGAGCTCTGAAACTGTAGCAGGCTCACGAAAATTTTGTATGCTTTTTATTTTTGCATCCTCCACATGGAAACCGTCTTTATCCAGATCATGACCGAGGAACTTTATACGAGTTTTGTTATATTCACATTTTTCTGTATTGAGCGTTAGATTGTTGGCTCTAAGTACTTTCAGCACTTCACTCACGGTTCTTCGTAAATCTTCGAAGTTTTTCGCGAAAATCAGAATATCATCGATATAAACGATTACGTTTTTCACGCCTTTAAGTATACGGGTCATCTCTCGCTGGAAGATTTCGGGTGCACAGTTCACTCCAAACATCAACCTAGTAAACCTGTACATTCCATTCTCTGTTAGAAATGTGGTGAGGTCGCGAGATTCGTTATGTAGTTCGAGATGGTAATATGCGCTACTGAGATCTAGCTTCGTAAAACACGTCGCACCATAGAGCTTGGCTTTCATTTCCTCGATTATAGGAAGTCGGAAATATTCACGGTTGATAGCCTTATTCGGTCCACGCATGTTAACTACTAAACGGAAGTCGTCTTTTCCTTTGGCGACGGCAGACATACCGCTTATCCACTTAGGGGCAGTATTTACTTTTTCGATTATTCCGTCCGATTCCATTTTCTGTAAGCGACATTTAGCAGCTTCTCGAAAGGCAGCGGGCACATTGTAATATGCGTTCTTGATTGGTGGTACGGTATGGTCTAAACTGAATTTAATTTTGACCCCCGGCATTGTTGGAAACTTTTTTGATTTTTTTTCGTGTTGAACATTGTTAACTGTCTTAACATGCAACAGATCCATATCGCTTGCTGTTGAGCGGCCTAAAATAGATCTCGATCCATTCCGTACTACATGAAATAATGCTGTTACTGCCGGTTGATTGTATGTTGGACTAACGATTTCAGCCTCAAAGACGCACTCTACTATCATAGGTGACTCTGCACCGTACGCCTGGAGACTTTTTGTGTTGGAATTTTCAACATACTTGAAATTAGCTAAACCTGAATCATATTCATGTTTGAGATGAATCCAATCCTTTCCTCCGATGACATTCACGTCTGCACCAGAATCTATGAGGAATTGTATTGGGCTGGACAAACCTAGACAACAATCCACCAAGACATCTTGAAGTGAGAGCATATTAACGTGCTGTAAGAGGAAATTTGTGTGATATATCAATTAAGAAGTTTAGACCAAAAAAAAACGAATACAAATCATTGAATCGTCTCATTTTATTATGAGTTTAGCACAAAAATTAATCATTTCGTACCTCGGTATGATCCACATGATTATCGAGTGGAGAAGGTACATTAGCTTTCGCTTCAATTTGACGAACGCGAGATTTCCTGCAGGTTACGGCATAGTGTCCAAGTTCTCCGCAAGTGTTACATTTTCTCCGCAGTGCTGGACATGGGAAAGTAGTGTGTAAAAACCCATTACATCGACGACAACGTGAGCGCCGGCCACGATTTTGAATCTCTCGCCGCGGTGGCAGTTGGTTACTACGGAACTGCTGTAAATTCGGTCCATTTTCCCATTGGCTAGTTCTTGGGCGTTTTCTCGTTGAATCTGGTGACCGACGATATACATGGTTAATCGCTTGCACCGGAGACTGATCTGTTAAGATTGTCTCTGCTTCGTAAGCTTCATCTCGAGTAGCTGCTTGTACCACGTAATTGGCATCATGACCATATACCCTGGCTGCTTTCACCAGTTCTTTGTTTCTTAAGCCCTTCAGTAACTGTGCTCGTACAAATCTGTCTTGGTCAATAAGGCTGTACCCACACAGTCGAACTTTTGCCATCAACCGGGCGTGAAAAGCAATTGCCGATTCAGTTTTTTCTTGGCGCATGTTGGAGAAGGCTTCGTGTTCAGCCGCCGTGTCAGTCATTGACTGAAAATAGTTTTTAATATTATTAACAAAATTACGGTAACAGTTTGCGTCATCCAGACTAGGTCTGAGTTTTGCTGCTCTTATAATACTCTGAAGCTCTTCACCGATTGATAGAAATAGTAATTGGGAACGTTGAATGGGATTATGTGCGTTACTGAGAGAAGCGGCAATTTCGAAATTTTCTATGTATCGATTCCATTCTTCCCACATTTTATTTGCCGGTACTGCAGTCGGGAAGGGTTTAATGCTATCCCAACGAATGCTAGGTAGGATGACTTCTGATTGACTACTAACAGATGTGCACCAGGTTTGGTCATAGTCGTTGGAAGGACGCATCGTTTGCATAGAATTTATTGCTTGCGTTATATCAGACAAAATGTTCTCCATTCTTTGGAGGCGTTCGCTAGTACCTGGATTTCTACCTTCCAGCTCATTTATTGGTTCGATGGTGGTTGGATCTGTGTCTTTGTTTATGCTAGAGTTAGAGCCAACCGTTTTGCTTGCTTCTGGAGGGACAGGGTCTTCGGTGAAGTTCGAATCAACTCTTAGTTCACTATCATCACCACTTTCCAAGTCGTTCGATGAATCTCCTAATTCGATCTGTTCGTACTCTTCGCAGCTGACTTCTGTATCGGAGTATCTTGGAGCTCGAACGTATTTGCCGTCGCCTGACATTTTTTTGGTTATTCTTCGCTTTCAATAATCTGAAAGGAAAAAAAGAGATGCGGTGCACAAACGAATCGTTACTGAACTGTTATTTGTTAGAAGTAAGTTCCGAGGATTATATTCGAATATTACACCATACAACATATATTTTATTTGCGGACATCCCGTCTCGCATACTTTTTCCTCTGCGGACATCCCGTCTCGCATGCTTTTTTTTTCTCTGCGGACATCCCGTCTCGCATGCTTTTTTCTCTGCGGACATCCCGTCTCGCATACGGGTACTTTTTCTTTGCGGACATCCGGTCTCGCTATGAACTTTTCTCCGCGGACTTCCGGTCTCGCATTGGTTATTTATTTATTTATTTATTTATTTATTTATTTATTTATTTATTTTTTTTTTTTTTTTTTTTTTTTTTTTTGCGGACATCCGGTCACGCTCTTATACATTTCCATCTGTTCTGCGGATATTCCGCCATGCTTGCACTTTAGTCATTTGTTAAAAGTATCACATAACCACAAAGTAACATTAGCATGGAGATATTTGTTCAAGATGGCTGCTTTATTTGTTACTAGAGCAAATTAATAAAAACAAAAAAAAAGGATCATCTGTCCATTAATTGCTGTAGTCTGGCAGGATCGCCAATGTGAACTTTACGCTTCTTGCCAATAGCAAGCACCTTCGACTTGATGCCGTTTCAAGCACGACGTGGCTTACCTGACTCTCGTGTAGTCTCGGAGGGAACTGAGCTGGCGCGGGAAATATGTACTGGCCTCAGTTCTTTTCATGTTGGTAGCCTCGGTTGAGACGCGACGCCGTCAGTTAGGGCATTCGGTTCATGTTGCCTTACAGTTCAGCACCTTGTACACTGTTGGTAATACAGGAATGATGGTACACACTTATGCATCCCACACATATATATGCAACAAAATTATGCACTCACTTTTGGCATTAAAAATGCCTTACTCTTCGCTATACGGGGCCGGGTGTCAATTAAAAGTTTCAAAAATAGCCGCGTAACCTTTTTTCGTCATAATTTTGAATGGTAATAACTCAGTCATTTGTGGATGGATTGATATAATTTAACAACCAATCGATTCGGAAATTTTCAACTCAAACATATATGGCAACGTCGTTTCAGTATCTCAATTGCATACTATTGAAAAAATGGTTAGAATCGATCTATGTTTTCATCCACCAATCCCAGTTGTACAAAATGACGTCAACTTCTTGTTAGGCATAGGAGGCTTTGCGTCATGCATAAAAAACACCGCATCGTTATGCGTAGTATGAAGAGAAATCTATAAATATATGCTGCACAATATTTCTTTGCCTAGTTGATGTTTGACTGTGAATGAAACAAGTAGCTCGTCCAGTGAGCTGATGACTGGATTGATACACTTGCTGGATTGTCGCTTTTGCATTATGTGTTGGTGAAATTTCCTGTTGTCTGCGCAACACCGTGTTCGCTTTAGTATCTTATATATCATCATAAAGAAAGTAAAGGCAAAAAGAAAAGTAAGTAAAGGCAAAAAGAACTTATGTTTTGTTTTCCATTTGCTGTATCTACTGCTGAGACATTCCTAGGACCCCTTGTAGCCAGAACTTTCTTGGACAAAGAATTCAATGCGAATCCTGTTTCATCGCCTTTAAGTATACGTGCTGGATCTTTCAAAGCGTCAGACAGGTTGTTTTCGATTAAGTACTCCTCTACAGTTTTGAACCATTTCCGAATATCTTTTTTGGAGACCTTCGCACTGGCTGAAGTCACTGCTTCCGGTGTCCTAAACGTTAACTGCGAGTCCCGGTTCATGAAACCTTCTACCCATTTTCGACCTGAAAATGCGGTCCAATATTTTTTCAGTTTCATTTGTTAGTTCAAATCAATTGGTTCATGTTTGGATTTATATTCTTTTCAATTAAAAAGTTATGGGCTATATGTATTCCAAATGAATAGAGTATGGAATCAAATTATATCAGTTTCAAATGGTTAAAACTTTTTACCCGTTGAATATTTAGAATTAAAATATTGGATGAAAATAGCTCAATAGTTTCTGAGATTACTGTTTTTCATTCATCATCAATTTTATGTGCTATAAGAGCAGACGATGTCAAAGTTTTCAAAAAAATACATCATTTGGAAAGTGGAACCCTCTATTTTAGACTATTGGGCTTCCACTACAACGTTGCTAAATCCGACCGGAAAAGCGTTTGACATTGTTTAACCCACTTCTAAGGTTACACAATGTCAAACGCGTTGCATGACGGATTTAGCCTCGTTATTAAAAGAATGTTTCGAAGTGGTACAAGACTAAAGAACTTTCATCCCTCGAACGCGTTGGAACTACGGCTATTTTATAAGTACTGTGTCATCATAAAGCAGGCGTTTCGGAAACATCCTAAGAATTATTATTGAATGGTATTGATATTAAATAAAGCGAACATGAAAAAATTAAATAATATCTTAAATTTGATTCCCTGAATGTTTGGAGATGATCGGTTGAATGAGTGTTTTTGGCTAATTATTTTCTTGTTGCGAAATTTGATTCCGTACATCTGTTAAGTTTATATAATACGAACTTGAATTAAAGATTTTTCCCTATGTAAAAACATAACAAATTATTGAATTTCTTTGTATGTACTTTTCAATAGATTTAGAAAAGTATTATGAAACGTCAGACTAGCATATGAAAAGCATATCAGAGTAAAAAGAATAAAATTACCTGGAACGTTATTATGAAAATGGTTCTTTTTTTGTAAACCGCGAAAAAGCTGCCACTTTGACACTTTGGAAAGCCTTTTTTGCATCGTTTCTAACCACGTAACAATGCTATCTTCTTCATCTTGCGTCAGTACCTTATTACGACCGTTGGATGGCTTTTGGAACGAATCACTTAGACGATATTGCATATTTTACATATTGCAATAACTCTGAAAATCGAATGCAGAGCGTCCAACTCCGCCCAAATGTCTATGAAATGCGATTCATCTGCATTGTTACATTGATGAGTGGAATAAAGCTTGCTTCATTTAGAGTTGGAACAAACTTTTCGTGGCGCTCCTGGTGGACGAATTTGGAAGTTCATGGCGCTCACGTGTTGAGAATTTTGTCAGCTTCACGTATGATATTCGACATTCCGCAAATCGACTGTGCTTTGTAAACGTGAGGAGAACTCGACTCCGGAATGGAATCAAGCCGTATCGAGCTAGCGAACAGTCAAATCGAACCATAAAACCGAATAGTATGGTCAAAATTCGTGTCCGGAAACTATATGACCAGGTGCTGACCAAGTTCGACGGGTGTCTTCTGATGGACGACGAAACCTATGTCAAGGCTGACTTCGGACAAATCCCAGGTCAAAAATTTTACTTGGCAACGGTTCGGGGGAATGTTCCTGCCAAATTTAAATTTGTTTTTGCCGACAAATTTGCAAAAATATTCATGATTTGGCAGGGCATTTGCAGCTGTGCAAAATAACGAAAGTTTTCGTTACAAATAAGACAATGCCATCGGAACTATACCAAAGAGAGTGTCTCAAAAACGAATTTTGCCGTTCATTCGATCCCACGACCATCCCGTAATTTTTTTGCCAGATTTGGCAAGTTGTCATTACAGCAAAGTCGTTCAAGAATGGTATGCAGAGACAGGGATCCAGTTTGTTCCGAAAAATTTTAATCCACCCAACTGCCCTCAGTTCCGGCCTATTGAGAAATACTGGGAAATCATGAAGAGGAGACTCAAGGCAAAGGGAAAGACATCAATCAGATGACGACCTGGTGGAATAAGATAGCTAAAACGATGGACGAAGAAGGTGTGTGCTACAGGAAAAATTCGAGAATTTTTTCGAAATCGTGACGAATAATTTTATCCGTATTTTGGCATTAAAAATGCCTTACTCTTCACCATATGGGGCCGGGTGTCAATTAAAAGTTTCAAAATAGTCGCGTAACCTTTTTGTGTCATAATTTTGAACGTTAATAACTCGGTCATTTGTTGATGGATTGTTATAATTTAACAACCAATCGATTCGAAAACTTTTAACTTAAACATGTATGACGACGTCGTTTCAGTATTTCAATAGCATACTATTGAAAAAATGGTTGGAATCGACCTATGTTTTCATCCACCAATCCCTGTTCTACAAAATGACGTCAACTTCTTGTTCGGCATAGGAGGCTTTGCGTCATGCATTAAAAACATCGTATCGTTATGCATAGTATGAAGAGAAATCTATAAATATAGGCTGCACAATATTTCTTTGCCTAGTTGATGTTTGACTGTGAATGAAACAAGTAGCTCGTCCGGTGAGCTGACGACTGGATTGTATATGCGTTCACTTGCTGGATTGTCGCTTTTGCATTATTTGTTGGTTTCCTGTTGTCTGTGCAACACCGTGTTCGCTTGAGTATCTTATATATGATCTAACTATTGAAAAACCGAATCAGCGTGGTTACCGATTCTTTTGAAATATCCCATGTATTTAGCAAATTTTTGGTCGATTTTGCCATTAAAAATGCCTTACATTTCGCTTCCCGAGGTTCATTCATATGTTAATAACATCAAGTTTCAATATGAACAAAATTTCAGAATTTTGTTGCGTATCCATTCCGTATATTCCTAATATGCCAAAGCGAAAATCAATGTAAGGAACTAAATATTTTATACGGACTGTTTCACATGTTTTCTTCCTCGTATTGTTGCCATATTATTTACCGACACTTTCCGAATATTATTGACGATTTTGAAGGATTAATAAAATTACACTATTACTGAGTTTACTGGCACAAAATTTTCCGTTAAAATAAATAAAATCTTCTCTTGGATCGATTAACTGTTTATAAAATTAATAAGTCCATCCAGTGAACGACCATTATTAGGTTAAAACTGGGGGTAAATAAACGATATAAATCAAATTAAATTAATAAGTTTGTACGTTTCTCGAAAATTATCATCATAAAATAATATAGATTCATTCGTTCAGGTTTAAATCTTTAGGTTGTTTGTATCTAAAATTGAGCTTTCAAGTAACTTTGAAGTGTAGTGAAGTTTAGTGTATCATCATCATTATCATCTTTATTTTTGTATTTATTATAAAGACCCTAGAAATGTTTCATTTTTAATGTTATTGTGCTCGGTCGTGTCTTGAATACAACCCTCTAATTTTTTTCTTAAAAGTATGAAGAAAACGCTACATTTGTATAAAAAAAACTTGAATTCAATAATAAATAAAATACAGGCAATTGTCTTTGTTCCAATTCTATATGAATAAATTGATATTCAATTTCAAATTTAGTTCACTGTATAAATACGATTTATCGTAAGAGAATTGAATTTGGTACCTATGTATTAATATTATTTCTGGTCTCGTCGACCGATTCAAATCTCTTATCGTGCATGAGATGAATATTTTTTCACTTATTCGCTTCAACCGTTACCTGCACATCAAAAATTAGGCTAAATGGAACGTTGAAGGAAATGTCTTTTTGAACTTCGGATCCGGTTCAATGCTGTCATAGCTCCTTGCAAGAACGACAATATTTTTCCACACAACGGTACCGGAAAAGTGTAAATACGAGCTTGTAATAGGTAGGTAATTATACTAAACTTGGGGAAGATTATTTGCGTCCATGCATGGAGCTTTGTCAGCACTGAACAATACTAAAGTTTTGAATGACAACGAAAGTAATGCACTAATCGATGTCTTCCGAGAGGCATACTTGGCTTGTTGCTGGATGATATTAGCAGTTGAGTTATGAACATGTAAGGCACAGATATATTGCTTCTTCAACGAACCACTAGTTATGCAACCGTTTTGTAAATTCATGTTGCCGTTGTACCGCCGATCAGAAGTTACATTCAACGGATAAATTTTTCCTCACACAGTCTGTCCTTTATTCGTATTGAAAACTTCACTGTATATTTTCCTTTAGTTCGAAGAACATAAGATATAATTAAACTAATGTCACGGATACCAAAAAATACATGTTGATGATAATTTAAAGAAGAAAAAAGATTTTTTTTTATAAACCATTATGAGAAAACTTGGCAACCTTGCGATACGAAATGAGATGAAAACAAAGCGCAATCTAGTGAATCAAGTGCAAATTTTCTCCTCATAAGCCAAGAGCTTCTTTTCTTAAACCAAATAGGGTAACGGCTCCCTATTTCATCTGAGCTCCTATTTCCATCTCATCCCTTCACCTCATTACTTTGAACATGAATAATATTTTAAAATTAAACCTGAAGGTTTGGTTTTAAAACCTACCTGAACCAAACTGTGAAATGTTTTAAAATGATTATAAAAGCTATTGTCACACTTTCCTATTGAAAGAAATGGTTTTAAGTTCTTTGTTTATCGTTTTTTTCATTTCAAATAAACTCCCTTTTCAATTTAGGGCACATTTTCGTCTCAAGATTTACAGTTCGTCATGCTTCTGATTATCTACTAATCGATTCGTCTCAAAACTTGATCACTATTTCACACAATTACACTACCATTGAATGCTGGATGACTTCATAATTAGTAATGTTCACTTGCTACTTGTTTAATTAACGATTTAATACTTCAAAAACTACCCGACAAACAATAAAAGTCTTTAAAAATATGAGATGAAAGTTTTTCACTTAGTTCACTTGATTGCGCTTTGTTTTCATCTCATTTGGTTTCGCAAAGTTGCCAAGTTAAAACAAAAATTGTTTTTCTTCTTTAAAATCTCATCAAAAAGTATGTTTTTTGGTATCCGTGACATTAGTTTAATTATATTATTGATATTAATATTTCAATAAAACTGTTTTGGCTTCGAATATTACCAGGAAGAGCATGTTAAATACTAATGAAATAACCATTGTGGCAAATCTAGTAGCACTGGTTTCATTCCGCTATACGTCAACATAACGCTGTGAAAAGTGTGTGTTTCATCGGCTGTGCACAGAGATGCCAGATATTTTCATAGAAAATATATATTACGTTGCATTGAAACTCTATATCTGGTCAATCTGTTTTCACTAATAAAATCCGTTAACATCATTTTATTAGTGAAAACAGATAGACCAGATATAGACTTTCTATGCAACGTAATACATATTCTATGAAAATATCTGGCTTCAAATAGTTCAAATTGGTTCCAAATTTTAATATAAATGTTTGTCAGCAGTCGCGTAGCCAGAGAAAATTTTCGGGGGGGGGTTTTAGAACATGGTGATAAATCAACACATGTACAATTTATATCACAATGTTTCCCATGGGTTATAATTTTTTGTTTCGGGGGGGGGGGGGGGGGGGGTTTGAACCCCTAAACCCCCCCCCCCCCCTCTGTATACGCGCCTGTTTGTCAGTGTTCATAATAAATTATCTACATAAAAGATTTCCACTTTGACATGTGATTTGTCCGTTGATTAATAAACTTTTAAAGAATCACTGCAATCAAATACTAATAGATACTCTGAGAGAAAAGTCTATTTTTTTACTTCTTTCTGTCTATGAACCTGTACAAATCTATATTAAATTTAGGAAATCTTTACAAAATCGGTACTTTGATTTGAACCAGTATGCGAACGCAAAAATCTATACAATACATATAAATCTGTATAAATGGCATGTCTGGCTCTACACTTTGTTTTAAGAAGGGCTAATGAATAAATAGTAACAATCACAGTTTTGTTTTTATTTAAAGTTCACCAAATTAACTTTTCAGTAAAATTTTAAATTTAAAGTGAAAGGTAACGGAAACGACTGAAAAATTTTTTAAACGTTGAAATGATTTCAAACTGGTTCTAAAAATATCGTATATTGTCTCATAGTTGGCCTTAGGCCGTTTTAAGAAGAATTCTGACATTTTGAACCTGAGAGTGTAATAGTGGAATATTTCGTTTTGATTGCTGTCGCCATTGCTAATTCATAGAATGAATAAAGGATCAACGATAGGATGGATAAAAATCCATTGAGATGAAATTAGGAGCAGAGTAGTGAACATTTCATAAGTGTTTTTTGCTGTTTTATGAACATTATTTTAATTTCCAAGGAATGTGAATCAAATTTCAATGTGGAGCAAGGCGAATGAAGCAGTAATATGAAATAGTTATAGTGATTTTAGTGGCTAAATCGAGGTTTGAAGGCGACGTCCTTACAAATGAGATGAAATAGGGAACCCTTACCCTAATAATCACATTCTCAAATTGAATGGCTTGGAATTGACATGGTCTGATCAAGCTAAATACTTAGGTTTAACGTATGACAAAAAACTCACTTTCAAGGATCACATTGAAGGAATCCAGGCAAAGTGTAATAAATATATTAAATGTTTATATCCACTTATAAACAGAAATTCTAAGCTCTGTCTAAAAAACAAGTTGGTAATTTATAAACAAATTTTCCGACCAGCAGCCATGCTTTATGCAGTAACAATTTGGTGTAGTTGTTGTTCCACCTGGAAGAAAACGCTTCAAAGGATTCAGAATAAAATTCTGAAAATGATTTGAAGCGTCCTCCCTGGTTTAGTACAAATGAGTTACATAGACTCACGAATATAGAACCATTAGATGTAATGTCACATAATATTATAAGCAAATTCCGACAAAATCGATGCAATCTTCAATTGAATCGATTCGCTTTCTATATTAGTTAGTAAGTGGTATATAAGTTCTTTTTTCCCATTACACAATACAAGTAGGTTTAGAATTTTCCCTACACAAAAATCTCAGAATTGCGGAAGCAAATGATGTCCTCATGGTAATAACCAAATCATATATATATATATATATATATATATATATATATATATATATATATATATATATATATATATATATATATATATATATATATATATATATATATATATATATATATATATATATATATATATATATATATATAGTAGGGCTGAAAAGTCACCACTTGTGGCTGAACACCCAACACTCTTAATAATTTAATTTTAACTCATATTCCAATAAATAGTGCAAATTTTTATTATCATTTCATATTTTTTTATTGTTTTTATTGCTTATCAGATAATTTCAGACGTCTTTAATCGTTGCTTGAACAAGTGGAAATTGAACATTACTAACTACAAAGTCATCCAACATTGAATAGTGGTGTAATTATGTGAAATAGTGATCATGTTTTGAGACGAATCGATTAGTAAATATTCAGAAACATAATGAATTGTAAAACTTCAAACGAAAATGGATCCTAAATCAAAAAGTGAATTGAAAGATATGATTAATGTTCAAAGTTATGAGATGAAGAAATGAGATGGAAATTGGAGCTGAGATGAGCCCTTACCCTAGCTGTTTTCATCGTATTGCCTGCACTTCTAATCATTGTTATGGCAACGCTAAAATAAACACAAGTGAATTAGTTTTTTTCTCTTCTTGCTGTTAAGTTGACAATGGATAAAGTAAATTTTGCAAAAAATTTCGATATCTTGACATAAAAATAAAATGAAATGACATGAAATGTGCGTCTTTTCCTTAGCTTTCAAATAAGCGATTTCATAAAACAACCCTTAAAGTGAATAGTGTGAAAAAAGTTATAAATTAATAAACATATAAAAAAATTTCATACTTGGGCCTATTTTTTTGTAGAAAAAAGAAGCCATAGGGATTTAACTCAATCTTGGCAAAGCTTCAGAGTATAAAGATCAATAGTTTCAGAGCAGTGAATTTTTCAATTACGACCCGCACGCGCGGAGCGTACCGCAATGCAATTCGCTCGGATACGGGCTTAACTTGTCGACACCCCGCATACGCATGGCTGCCAGATGGCTGACTAAACGCTGCCAGCTGGAAAAATATGGCTGGCAGACATTCTGGTGACCGGCTGCCTCACCGCTGCCAGGAATACAACTCAAACGATACAACCGTATCCACCAGGATTTTTCCACATTGAAATCTTTGACATTTTCAGCGAAGGTGAGAAGATAAAAACTCTCGGCTAACTTGGATACAGGCGACTTTGTTTTGTCAAATTGGATTTGACAACCGTAACTGAATCAATTTTGGTAGCCTTCTGGTGGCCATGGCTGCCCAGGTAGCCAAAACGCTATGCGGGACATGTCGCGCCACAGATCGAATCCTAACTTTGTTAGTTAAAGGACTATTCACACACTTCAGTTCCGTGACGGTTCAGTGAAAGTGCCTTCAGTGCGCCGTCAGTGTTCTTTTTTTGTAGGAACCTTTCCGTTCCGTTTCCGTGCTGTTTCCGTTCAGACACAGCAAATGCAGTGACATACCGACTTCAGTGAAAATAAAAAATATCGGTGACGACGAATTTGAGTTTGCCGGACGGACGCTACACTGACGGCGAGCTGCACTGAAACGGCACGGTGCCGGATAGGTGTGAAAGCGTGCGTTGAAAACGATTGAAATAATATAAGTATCCGTGCACGGTGTTGTGCCGGCACTGAACCGGATCGTATATGTGTGAATAGTCCTTTATTGTTAGCAATGTTTCAGGCAGAAAGCGAGTTGGGACAAATTGGGGCAAAGGATTTCCGTGAGTAATAGAATAATGGTGACATAAAGTATTTGAACAGTTGCATTTTTCTATGATTCTGGTTTACAAAAACTCAATAAAGACTGTCCCAGAAAGTATGGACGCACTTTGATTTCGCTGTAAATAATTCACAAGTGTTAGATATTCAAATTTTATTCGATATACTGATAATATTAGACTACCACAACTGAATATTATTCTCAACATTTGCTACTTAGCCATTGTAGACTAGATGGCGCACCTTCTTGCGAACGTTCCTTATTAAATTCCGTACAGACTTCTTGGCGACAAATTTTGACACTTTTTTCCAATCTTTTCCGAACTGTTGAATGGTTTCGGCTGCCGAGACATGTTTCCTAAGATGTGCCTTCGTTAATGAACAAAATTCCTCAATTGGTCGAAGTTGTAGGCAATTTGATGGATTCATGTCTTTTGGGACGGAAGTGACATTTTCGGTAGTATACAATTCTACCGTTGATTTCGAGTAGTGGCAAGAATCAAGATCTGGTCAGAAGACAACAGCATCCTTTTGGCTGCGAATCATGGGTAGAAGTCGTTTTTGTAAACATTCCTTAATGTATTTTAAATGTAAATTGCTTGCCAGACCATAGCTTTCTTACCAAATTTTTCGACTTCAATCAATGTTTTGGACTGGTTTAACACTTG
Organism: Malaya genurostris; assembly: GCF_030247185.1. Taxonomy (NCBI): domain Eukaryota; kingdom Metazoa; phylum Arthropoda; class Insecta; order Diptera; family Culicidae; genus Malaya; species Malaya genurostris. Next base: position 33,268,084 of record NC_080572.1, read on the forward strand.
CTCTTAACGCACCGTATAATATTGTGGTCCCGGCAAGGATTTGTAATCGAGTTTCACGTAGGTTTCGTCGTCCATGATTATGCAGTTCAAATTTCCAACAATAATCGTATTGTACAGCTTCCGAACCCTCGGCCTGATCGATGCTTCTTATTTCGGACTTCGTTGTTTCTGTTTCTTATAGGTTTGAAGATTCAAACGTTCTTTAGCACGAAGAACATTTGACTTCGAAGTGCCCACTTTTTTTGCCACATCCCGAACCTACGTTTATCCAACTGAGGGTTAGCAGGACCTTTTTTTCGACCTGTTTTCGGTTTATCCTCAAAGGTGTTATCCTCATCGAACTTCCTGATTGCATTTCGCACAGCTGTTGCGTCATGTTTCTTGTAATCAGAAATAATTACTAATGTTTCATGATCGATTTTGCTGTTCATTTTATAATAGAAAACAATGGGGAATATAGTCGGTTGGTCGTTGTTCCAATAAAGCCAGTTGTGGCGTTTTGAATAACGAAGGCGTAATTTTCCACAAAATCGCAAATTATTAAACTTTCGTCACTCTTCAAATTTTTTTTTTCACATTTTGAATATATGAAATTTTTTAGCAAAATTTACTTTATCCATTTTTTTTATTCAAAAATATAATATAATTTTTCAGGCACACTGCTTAAGCTCTAAGATGCCGGCTTTTTCTAATTGTAGTTAACGACTAACATAAAACTGTAATATTGGTGTTGAAATTGTCGATTCTTGAGAATCCAGCCTACAGCTGGCAATCCGCAGTGGTCGATGAGAACTTACTTTATCCATTGTCAACTTAGCAGCAAGAAGAGAAAAAAAAACTAATTTACTTGTGTTTATTTTACCGTTGCATAACAATGATTAGAAGTGCAGGCAATACGATGAAAACAGCTAGGGTAAGGGTTCCCTAATTCATCTCAGCTCCAATTTCCATCTCATAACTTTGAACATTAATCATATCTTTCAACGTACTTGAACAAAACTGTAGAATGTTTTATAACATTTATTCCAACTTTCCAATTGAAAAAAAAATAGTTTAAAAACCTTCAACAATTGCTTTTTTCATTTAAAATAAATTCACTTTTTGATTTAGGAACCACTTTCGTCTGAAGTTTTACAATTCATCATGTTTCTGAATATTTACTAATCGATTCGTCTCAAAACATGATCTCTCTTACACATAATTACACCACTGTTCAATGTTGGATGACTTTGTAGTTAGTAGTATTCACTTTCCACTCATCATATAAGTTTTGTTGAAAATCGTATCGCATCTTCTTGTGGTATCGTGTGGAGAGTGCGATCATATGTTCATCGGTGTGCACTTTTGAACTACTACTAGGCTTATATTTAATCACAACTTAATTATCTAGTATCGGTTTGGGAACGTGCAGCAAGCTTTCACCTGAAAAAAATTCAAACTCTTCAGAATAGGTACCTTTAACCATATTTAATAGACCTCTGCTGTTCTCTACATTTTTGTTGTACTCCGACCAAGCTCATAACGCTCTACCAGTAGCTTACTTATGTGACATGCAAACCTTGTTGTTCGTTCAACTACTACTCTGGGTCAAAAGCGAATTTCTGTTCTGAAGCACTACTTTAAGGAGAGACTGAATGAAATTTTTTTACAATAAGCGTAAAGTTTAAACAAACGTAATCTATTTGTATATCTATGTTAGTTAAGGTTCTACTTAAAATCTCAAGAAAACAGCCACTGTTGAAAAACACTAGAGCAGTTTTCTCCGCTCCGATGAATTTTCAAGAAAAAAAAACATCAGTTTGTTTAGAAAAATGTAGAAAAAACTGATATTTTTCTATTAAATGTACGCTCAACGACTGCGAAGAAAACTGCTTTTGTGTTTTGCAACATTGGCCGTTTTTCTAAGATTGTTAATTTGCCCCCGTCAACAGTATTATATTATTTGATTTCAGACATTTAACGTGGATAACTAATAGAATAAAAAAATCTTCATAATACACTCACATTTTTGTTTATGCTTTGAGCTGTAACAATTTCTCAAATATTGTTAAAACTAGTGCACGTTAGTAGCAATTATCAATCATAATTTGGGTGGCTGATTTTGTGTGGAATGCCCCATGTATATATATATATATATATATATATATATATATATATATATATATATATATATATATATATATATATATATATATATATATATATATATATATATATATATATATATATATATGTATATATATATATATATATATATATATATATATATATATATATATATATATATATATATATATATATATATATATATATATATATATATATATATATATATATATATATATATATATATTCGGTGCGCCCAGACGTGCTGAAAAAGATTATCAGAAGAGATTCCAGTGCAGATTAGATCAAGTATTATTTACTTGAATGGCGTTCATGGACAGTTTATTCTCGGAGGGTTTTTTCTGCGTTAACATTTTTACTACTGTTGAATACATGGGAGACTTACATCTTATATACTATATACATCATATGTTGTTTTATAATGATTAATAATAGTAATCGCAGTTCTCTAAACGATTTAAGTTTTCAATCCTGCAATACATCAGATGGATGCAATTCATTGCGTCACTATTTCTTTGGGGTATTCGAAAGCCCCCTCTCTAATTTTATTATTGTAGATGTAAATTCGTAGCTTTGTATTCTCAGTAGCACATTTCCAGAACTATTGCTTAGAATTGATATACGTGACACTGTGAAACGTGACCAAACAATCAGTAGGTTGTATAACCACAGCGAATACTGAACATGACTGGATGGTCGAATCGATTAGATTATGTATAGTTTTCCTCACAATATATCTCTAATATACGTGCAAAACCATTGATGTGATTTCCTACACATCAATACAATGTAGATTGTAGTTTCGCAAGCGATGAATAATTTCCAGGTGAAAATCGTACTTTTGGTTACGATTGATACTGCAAAGATTCTTTGGAAATGCAACGATATTAAGGTTTGAATAAATTGGGATATCGCATCGTGTCATATCAGCTTCACCATTCAGCTCATATATTTTCAATGCATCACCCAGAGGACAAGGTAAAAATTTAAACGTTCGCTTTTTGTGTTGCTATAATATACTGCACATTATCGCTTTAATTTTCTGAGAAACTTTTTCTTAGAGTCGAAGATTATTGCCTCCGATTACATTACAATATGTCGGTTAATAAGATGACTATTGATGTAATCACCTTATTTGAACAAGGGTTATCGAATAATAATTTCGATTGACAATCAAATGTTATTGGGTTAAATGTTTCAGAATGTTTATTTCTACTCGGGTTGAGAGCTGAATCATTTTAATTTAAATTTTGCTCAGAAAACAATTTACAATTACTATTAGTCACAATTCAGTGTAGTCAACCGGAAGGTAAATATACTCGTAATATCTTTCTTACTAGTTCATGCAGTTAAAGCATGTTTAAAATCGAAATCTAATCTACACTTGATAAAAGTTTTATTAGAATAAAAGTATCTAACTATTTTGGAATTCAGTTTGCTTTTGTGCGGTGAGGTAGTCGATACAACATATCACCTACGGCCTGGACATAAGAAACTAAGAACACTATAGTGTAAAGAACAATTAGACCTTTTGGGGATGGTCTAATCTAACCAAAAGCTACCATCTACCATCTAACCATCAAACCTCCTTATCATCGAAACTGTGACCATAGTATGACATTAAGTGGTTTCGATTTAGAGCTTCGGTACAGGTAGTTCTACTGAAGGGCAGATTTGTCTCAATCTATTATATTCTTCATTGGATGCTAGGCAGTTAAATTCACATCTAAAATAACAACGAGCCAGTTTGAGTTTCGGTAGTAAAAGCTACATATGGATCACGTTGTGTTTATTATCATTTTTTCAGTTGGTAGCTCTAGAAGTTGCTATTTATGTCCCAAGTAGCAATCCGCAACTAGTTCTGATACGACTAAGTCCAAACTACGTTGCAACAAGAGCACGAAGTAAGTTATCGTTACTTAATTCTAGCATATCTTTAGTTACAGCTATGCGTTTACCTACTAGTTGGAAAGATGTTTATTTTCCATTGAGAAATCATTATAAACACGTAAGCGTATATGGTAATCGTTACTGTCGTTTATTATCGTTTATATTGCAGTAACATAGATATTACAAGATTAAAATATACAATTTCTGCATTCATTCAGATGACGATAGTTTAATTTTCGCAACGTTACGATAAGAAAAAATGCAACTTAAAAAAATTGTGTGCTTGAATATAACGAACACACTATGGAATCGTAAGAACAATATTAACAACATTTTCGAACAATTTTAATACGGTATTAGACAAGGTTCTGGCACACAAGCTGCTGTTATAGAACTAGTTGACAAGATAATTAGTGAAGTAGATCGTAAGAATATGGACGATGCCTTATTTATTGACCTTAAAAAAGCTTTTGACACATTCATACCACACTATTTTACTGGAAAAGCTCGAATGTTATGGTAACAGCCAACAACGTTATTTGTAGTTACTTGACAAATAGATAGCAATTGGTATCCGTTGATAGTGAACGTAGCAATCTCGCACCTATAAAAATTGGTGCTAGGTAGTAATATAGGATCTTATACATAAATGATTTAGGCAATTTGAATCTTAACGGAATTCCAAGACTCTTTGCTGATAAAACAGCCTTATTTTATCCCCATCATAATATCAGTACCATTATTAGCTCGATGAACAGTGACCTAAAAATCCTTGACCAATATTTCAACGCTGATTTATTGTGGATTCCACAAAAGGAAATTTAGTTCCACTGGGATTCCACACTAGGTAATAGTTAATTAGTTAATTGCACATTCTACAATAAATTGTTTGTACTCTTCGCTATACGAGAACGGGTGACAATTAAAAGTTTCATAAATATATAAAGGTGTGGTATTCTTCAAAATAATGTTCATTGATTCTTAGAAAATAAAAAAGTTTGCCCATAAGCTAATATTACCTACAAAGTGAAACAGTACTCAGGTCGGTTAGGTCATCTCTGAGGAAACGAAGTGAGTTCCACTATTGCAGGTCCTTCCGAAACCGAAATCCGGGAACTGATATAATGGAAGTCGGCTCTAAAAAAGTGACTGGGATCTATTTTTGAGTCTATGGATACAATCTCCGGTCGTTAATCGAAAGCCGGGAACAATGAAATCCAAATTAATGTTTGGCCGTTTACTGACAATGACTACATATTGGAATAGTTTTGAGGCAAGTTTAGAATTTTTTTTTACTTCCGGTGCTTCCGGAATCAGAAATCGAGAACCAGCATAGCCGGAATTGGTTTACTTGGTTGTCTGTTGACAATGGCTACCGATTGGAATAGTTTCGAGGCCGGTTTAAATTTTTTCACGTGTTTTGTTTCGCCGGTTTAAATTTTTGATACACTATCAAATGATGACGATCAAATATGACGGTATCAAATTTTTGATACACTTCACCCTATAATTTCGGAACCGGAAGTCGGATTCGAATGAAATTTTGTATGGTACCATGAGACTTTGTATAAGTTTTGTATGGCACCGTGAGACTTTTTATTTGAATTAAAGTTTGTTGAAATAAAAAAAAACGTTGAAAATGTTTACTCTAATCACCCTGTAATTTCGGAACAGAAAGTCGGATCTAAATAAAATTCAGGAACTTTGTATGGAACGATTTTACCTTTCATTTGGATCGAAGTTTGTGAGAATCCTGTAATTTTTCGGATTCGAATAAAATTCAGAAACTTTTTGTGCGGTTACAAAACCTTTCATTTGAATCTAAGTGCATGAAAATCGGTTAAGCCATCTCAGAGAAAAGTAAGTGCAAAAAAAGTTACATACATACATACATACACACACATACACACACATAAAGACACTTTGCGTACTCGACGAACTGAGTCGAATGGTATATGACACTCGGCCCTCTGTGGCTCGGTTCAAAAAGCGGTTTTCACAGTGATTGCATAACCTTTCTCTATGAGAAAGACAAAATGAAGCATAAATAAAACCAGCATATAACTTTTATCAAAACTACTTTTTGTCAAAAATAATGTAAGGTAGAATAGTCATTTTTCTTCTTACACATTTTCTTTTAAACACGAAGAAAACATAATGGGGATTGAACATCGATTGCGATAATATTATAATTCTCATGATATAAAAATTAAAAATGATGAGAATTTCATGTACCTACATGGATTAATTTTTAGCATTTGGAACGTAGTGTTATAAAGTTTGTCCGTTGTATTTAGTTCGTAATTTCAAATACTGTGCTGCTTTATTATTGTTGATAGAAAAGCATTCTGGATTCATTCAATATTAATAATCTCGATGATGACTAAGTTTCAACTTGTTTACTTGAATTCATCATGTTATGGAAAGTTAAGTTATTTCAGCATGCCATTACAACATAACGACAAGTTATTTTTTGCTGATTTCCAATATTTTGCTAGTCACTAGTCGCAACTGTGGTTTTTGAGTCACGCAAGTGGTTAGATGTTAGTAACAATCACTCAAATTTCTGGTTGCAAACTGGTCACAAATTAGCTAGCGAAACAAAAATTGTCACTTGGGGCGTCTGTTGATATAGTGAAGTATGCCAGCTTTACCGGCTCTTGTATATATGAGAAATCGTAGAAAGTTCCTTTTTGAAAATATTGGAAATAGAATATGGATAAAATTTATTGGCAATCGATGGAATCAACAAATTTTCATTTGGATGTGTTTCAGATGGATGTTTGATATCGATGTGAGATCTATTCTGGTATGAATTTTTTTGGCATTAAAAATGCCTTACTCTTCACTATATGGGGCCGGGTGTCAATTAAAAGTTTCAAAAATAGTCGCGTAACCTTTTTGTGTCATAATTTTGAACGTAAAACTCGGTCAATTGTTGATGGATTGTTATAATTTAACAACCAATCGATTCGGAAACTTTTAACTTAAACATGTATGACGACGTCGTTTCAGTATTTCAATAGTATACTATTGAAAAAATGGTTGGAATAGACCTATGTTTTCATCCACCAATCCCTGTTCTACAAAATGACGTCAACTTCTTGTTCGGCATAGGAGGCTTTGCGTCATGCATAAAAAACACCGTATCGTTATGCGTAGTATGAAGACAAATCTATAAATATAGGCGGCACAATATTTCTTTGCTTAATTCGTCATCTAACACTCGATGTGGATAGACGAATAACCTACTACGACTAATTTCGATTTTGTTTTATTTTTTATTCGCAGTTGTCTACCTACCCAAGCTATGGGTAAAAACCGCCATAGATCCGAGAAGGATCCAAAGGATGCTAAGCGTCTGAAGCCAAGTGATGTACAGGTAAACGACCGTTTGCTGAGTGAAAACCAATATGCTGATCTGCCAGTAGATGTCGAAGAGGAACTGCAGAAGAAGGAAAAAATGCCGCCTTTCTACCTGAAGGGCTTCCCACCAACTCTACGCTCGGATTTCAACACACTGATCAGCAAAGGACTACAGGCAACAATCCGTTTATGTACTGAAGGCTACAAAATAACTGTTCCGGCTTTGAACCACTACAAAGGAGTGGAATGTTATCTGAAGCAGACAAAAGCGGAATACTTCACACACGATATTGCCGCCAACAAACCTATGAAGGTTGTACTTCGAGGACTACCCGACATGATGGAAGCCGAACTAAAGCAGGCACTGTCGGAGGCTGGACTAAAGCCTTTGATGGTGTTCAAAATGAAGCGACATAATACGGATAAAAAGTTTAGAGATCAACTGTACCTGATTCATCTGGAGAAGGGCTCCATCACCATGAGTCAACTGAAAACGATTAAATCGTTATTTCACATAATCATCGAATGGCAAAAGTATAAACCGGTACATCGGGATATCACACAGTGCACGAACTGTTTGAACTACGGCCATGGAGCGAGGAATTACCACATGAAAAGTCGGTGCGGGAAATGTGCCGAACCACACAATACCAACGATTGCCTACTAGATGACATCGCTGTAAAATGTGTGAACTGTGATGGCGACCATCCATCTACTAGCAAATCGTGTCCCAAACGTGCTGAGTTCACAAAAATTCGACAACAGGCATCCCGTAAACAATCAACGCGCAAAAATGTTCCACAGAAGGATGAAATTAATTTCCCACGGCTCCCACCGAAGAGGGATATTCCGAATTTGCCGCCACTTCCTCGCAGCAATCCAAAGACATCAGCCGCTGGATCTCAAAAAGAATCTTCCTCAAGAATCCCTCCTGGATGGGGCAATAATCAACCACAAGCAAAGGATGACTCTGGTGATTTATTCTCTGCTGAACAACTGATCGTCATTTTTGAAACAATGACAACAAAACTACGAAACTGCAGAACGCGGTTAGATCAAATCAACGCCTTAGGAAAATTCATCATCGAATATGCAATATAATGAATTGGTTATAGTAAATTGGAATGCTTGCTCACTCAGGAGCAAAACTGCTGAATTGTCCGACTTTCTTCAAGAGAAGAATGCCGATATTGCTATTTTAACTGAAACTCATCTTAAACCTGAAATTTCTATTTTTATTTCCAATTACAGGATTCACAGGCTCGACAGGACAACTACCAGAGGAGGGGGAGTTGCCATTGCCGTTAAACGATCCATTCAGCACAGGCTTCTGTCAGCCTTTAAATTGCAACTCATAGAAGCCATCGGAATTGAGATTACAACGACGATGGGACCCATCATCATCATTGCAGCGTACTGCCCCAAACAAACAAATCTTCGAGATGGTACGTGTGCATCATTGAAGCGAGATCTGGCTATGCTCACTCGACGACAGAACAAATTCATCATTGCTGGGGACCTGAACGCACGGCATGAGCTGTGGGGAAACAGAAGACAGAATCGAAACGGATTCGTACTTGCCGAAGATTACGAAGCTGGACAATACAACATCTTCGCTCCGGATCAACCAACGCGACTTTCCAGATCGGGAGTTCATTCCATTTTGGATATATTCATCAGCAACATCGCCATAGACAGCTCTCCGGTTGTCTTCTACGAGCTCTCTTCTGACCACTTTCCAGTAATATTGACGTTGGGATCTTCACCAGAAACAGTGCCTATTCAACCTCGGAGGAACTATTATCGCACCGATTGGGTCCAATTTCAACATATCGCTGACCAACTTATTAATATCGATTTGCCACTTGATTCCCCGATGGAAATCGATGCAGCCCTATCTTCCTTCCAGCATTCAATCACAGTCGCTCGTGATAGGACAGTTCCAGTACAACATATGCCGAGTTCCTCTCTTCAAATCGACAGTGTCACCAAGAAACTCATCCGACTTCGGAATATCTACCGGAGGCAGTATCAACGAACTGGCATCCTAGATAGGAAGACTACTTATAACAACTTAACTAGGATAATCCAGGAACGGATATCTGAGCTTCGCAACAGGAACTTCCAGCAAAAGCTTCGAGAAATTCTCCCACATTCAAAGCCCTTCTGGTCCTTAACGAAGGTGCTTAAGAAAAAACCGAAGCCTATTCCTCCTCTGATGTCACCCCAGGACGCAGCTGGAGGAATACCTTTAATCACACCAGTAGAGAAGGCAAATGCGCTAGGCCAGCAGTTTGTGTGTTCTCACAATTTAGGACTTAACATTGTTAGTCCATATGAAAGAGCCGTTGCTGATAGCGTAGCTGAGGTTGACCAATCAGACAGCTTGGTTCCTGAGGAAAGTAGAGTCACTGCGAATGAGCTGATGGCTTTTGTGAAAAAATCCAAAAATATGAAGGCCCCCGGTTTCGACAACACATTCAACATTGAGCTGAAACATTTGAGTATTCGCTCATTTGTCTTCTTAGCTAAAATTTTTAACAGGTGCTGGGAGCTTGGTTACTTCCCTTCAATGTGGAAGTTAGCTAAAGTTATCCCAGTTTTGAAACCGGGGAAAGATCCTTCCTTTTCCAAGAGCTATCGGCCCATCAGCTTACTCTCTGCCCTATCCAAGCTGTTTGAAAAGTCAATACAAAGGCGAATTCTTGCTTTCGCAGATGAACAGGACATATTTCTGGAAGAACAGTTTGGGTTCCGGAAAGGAAAATCCACCATCCACCAACTCACAAGGGTTAACAACGTCATCCAGCAAAACAAATCAGTGTCCAAAACGACTGCCATGGCAATATTGGATATTGAAAAGGCATTCGATAATGTGTGGCACGATGGACTGGTGTTCAAACTGCATCGGTATAATTTTCCCATGTATCTTATTAAAATTATCAAAAATTATCTTGCAGATAGAGCATTCCAGGTTTCTCTGAATAATGCACTTTCAGAAAGATTTACTATTCCTGCTGGTGTACCCCAGGGAAGTATCCTAGGTCCCATTCTATACAACATTTTCACATCAGACATCCCACCTCTTCCAGGTGGTGGTGTTCTGTCACAATTTGCTGATGATACTGCCATTCTTTACAAAGGTCGTGTCATTAATGCTCTGAAAAATAAACTACAGACAGGTCTGGACGCTTTAACGGAATATTTTACAAGCTGGAAAATTGTGATCAATGCAGCAAAAACTCAGGTCATCTTGTTTCCACATTCAAGATCTCCAAAACTTGTTCCATCAGACGAATGCAGAATACGATTCGGTGATGAGGTCATTCAATGGTCCGATGAAGTTATCTATCTAGGACTCACCTTTGACAGACATCTGATATTCAGGTCACATGTTGACAAAATCGTTCAAAAATGCAGCATACTCATTAGGTCTCTGTATCCGCTGATTTGTAGAACATCTAAACTGTGCCTGAAGAATCAGATGGCTGTCTATAAACAAATCATCTACCCCGCAATTGAATACGCAGTCCCTGTTTGGCGGGGTTGTGCACGAACACACAAACTTAGGCTTCAACGCATTCAAAGTAAGATCTTAAAGATGATTCTAAATCTACCCCCTTGGACAAGGACTAGTGAAGTACATGAGATTGCCTCACTGGATATACTAGAACAAAAATTCGAACAATACTGCACGAAATTTGAAGAGAGGTGCTCAATCTCTGAAATACAAATAATTCAAAATTTGTACGTATTAGGTTAGGGATAGTTATAAGTAGGTAGATATTTTATAAATAATTAAAATAAATATTATGATTAAACATTAGTATGTAAAACAAGAGTAACTAAAACACCTAATATTAATAACGAATCGTATGAACAACAAAGATGAAAGGCCAAAGGGTCAAAACACTTGTACTGTAAAATGTTGATGTAATACACAAAAATAAGATTAATAAACAGATATTTATGCAAAAAAAAAAAAAAAATTTCTTTGCTTAGTTGATGTTTGACTGTGAATGAAACAAGTAGCTTGTCCAGTGAGCTGATGACTGGATTGTATATGCGTTCACTTGCTGGATTGTCGCTTTTGCATTATTTGTTGGTGAAATTTCCTGTTGTCTGCGCAACACCGTGTTCGCTTGAGTATCTTATTTATCATCTAGCTATTGAAGAACCGAATCAGCGTGGTTGCCGATTCTTTTGAAATATCCCTTGTATTTAGCAAATTTTTTGTCGATTTTGCCATTGAAAATGCCTTACACTCCGCTTCCCGAGGCTGGGTGTCAATTTAAAACATGCAAAACTAATCGCGTAATATTTTTCTGGCATTTTTATAACTCAGTCATTTGTTGATGGATTTATATAACTCAACAAACAATCGATTCGGAAACATTTAACTTAAACTACGACTGTTAACTGAGACTACGTCATTTGAATATTTCAATAGCATACCTTTGAAAAATTGGTTTGAATTGAATATTTTATTTTGGTTCTCTGGTAACTATCAGGCCAATTTAGAATTATCGGCGATAGATTTTTCGGATCTAATTTGCAGCGCTTGTTCCTCGATGATTTGTTAATGGATTTTCAATATTGTAAGATTAAAAATGTTTTAATTTGTCAACGGATCGGTTTGCATACTTAAATCTCCATTCCCATACGAACAAAACGTGACAATGTGACTGAACAAGTTGTTGTCCCACCAGAAATTAAACGCTTCAAAAGATTCAAAATTAAATTCTGTAACTTTTTTAAAAGCGGTCTCCTCAGTTTAGTAGTATAAATGAGTTCCACAGGCTATACAGTACAATTAGATGCAATATCATATAGTATCAAAGATAAACTCAAAGTAAGTTTACTTGCGATGTTACATGTATCGTTTGAATAGGAACCCTCGTAGAATTTGGTTAACCGCCAGTTTCAGTTCAATTATTATTTGCTTCAAAACAATAAGCGTCTGATGGCTACACGCGTTGTAACTATGACAATGTTCATTCATGTGTTAATAACATCAAGTTACAATATGAACAAAATTCCGGAATTTTGTTGCGTATCCATTCCGTATATTCCTAATATGCCAAAGCGAAAATTAATGTAAGTAACTAAATATTTTATGCGGACTGTTTCACATGTTTTCTTCCTCGTATTGTTGCCATATTATTTACCGACACTTTCCGAAGATTATCGACGATTTTGAAGGATTAATAAAATTACACCATTACTGAGATTACTGGTACAACATTCTCTTGGATCGATTAACTGTTTATAAAATTAATAAGTCCATCCAGTGAACGACCATTATTAGGTTAAAACTGGGGGTAAATAAACGATATAAATCAAATCAAATTAATAAGTTTGTACGTTTCTCGAAAATTATCATCATGAAATAAAATAGTTTCATTTGTTCAGGTTTAAATCTTTAGGTTGTTTGTATCTAAAATTGAGCTTTCTAGTAACTTTGAAGTGTAGTGAAGTTTAGTGTATCATCATCAATATCATCTTTATCCTAGAAACGTTTCATTTTTAATGTTATTGTGCTCGGTCGTGTCTTGAATACAACCCTCTAATTTTTTTCCAATACTTCTTGAAGCAGAAACTGGGTATCAGTATAACTTAGACTTTTTTCTTTGTTCATCAAATCGGAGGGATTTAGGAAACTTTTTTTTGCTCATAATGGGGCGCAAATCAAGTTTGGCTCCGGGCGCAAATTTTCGTAGGTACGCCACTGTCAACTATTAACATTAACGAAATGGAGAACCGTGTTGAAAATCTTGTTCCTTTTTTGCATTGTTACTTATATGATATATTGGAATTTTTAATGCTCATCACCTTGTAGCTCGGGTACCGGAAGTCAATATGTAAGATTCCTTACTTACTTTCCGGATGGTTACTGATTTATCAAGGATTTTCATAAATACCATGAAGTTAGACATAATAGTCATCGAATATAAACTAGTCGCAAGTGTCTTTAAACACTGGTTAGCGGCTAGCGAATTTTTTTGTAATTTTCTGCACTACAATTTTCACTTTAGATGCACGGTTGTGTGATCATCTCGAAGAATGAGTTATCTTAATCTTTGCAAATGGACGAATGTACCAATTATTACTTTGTAAATTATTCTATTATTATGCTACTAAATTATTAAATTATTAATCTACTAATCGCCTAATATTCTGAATTCAAATAACATGAAGCTTTATATGTAAGATAGATTAAAGTAATTCCATATGAAGTCAAACGTTGATTTATTTTTGTAACATAGGGGAAGGTGTTCGGTTGCCGGCAGTGTTAGATTGCCGGCACCCCACCGTAACTTTTGACAGAAAGCAGATAGCATCATTCCGAAAAATGTCATGTGTGTGTAATAGCAGCACGTTTTTTTTTTGTGCCGAATACCGAAGCAAACAGACGCTTGAACATTTTGCTGCGTTAAAAACAAATTTTAATTGCGTGAAAATCAACACAAATGTTTCTTCTGACTTTTTTATAGTATCATAAATTTAAGAGCATCAATCGGAAAGGGAGTGGATTGAATATTTATGAGGTAAAATCGATCTATTTTTGTCATTTTCAAAATGTCTACCGATTTCGTTTACCGGAACCCCCTTTTTTTTGACAAATCGTGAAAAATTGTCAGTTATATGCAGGCTGCTGTCGAGACAAAGCAAGCCAAAGTTTTGGCCAAACATTTAGCTGCTCATACAGCAGATGCTCCGGCTAAGAATAACCTGTTTCTATTCACCTAGTGGTGTAATGATGCCTTTCTCAAATCAATCATACTATCATATATAATACTGTGGTATTCTTCAAAATAATTTTCTTCGATTCTTAAAAGAATAACCGAGATTGGTTTGTTTGACCGTCGACTGATAAAAACTATCAATTGGAGAAGATTTGAGGTCGATTTAGAAAAATTTTCACGGTTTTTCGCCCTTTTCAGTGATGGTATAAAATTTCTAACACTCTTTACCCTATATTTCCGGATCCGGAAGTCGGTTCCGCATGAAATTCAGGAATTACGTATTGGACCACAGGACCTTTAATTTGAACCTGAGTTTGTGAAAATCGGTCGCGCCATCTATGAGAAAAGTTAGAACACATATTTTCATTTTTTTGCACATTTTACCCCATAACTCCGGAACCGGAAGTCGGATCTAAATAATATTCAGGAATTTTGTATGGGACCACAAGACCTTTCATTTGAATTTAAGCTTGTGAAAATCAATTCAGCCATCTTCGAGAAAAGTTAGTGCACTTATTTTCACAATTTTGTGCACAGTTTACCCCATATTTCCGAAATCGGAAGTCAGATCCAAATATTATTCAGGAATTTTGTATGGGACCACAAGACCTTTCATTTGAATCTAAGTTTGTGAAAATCGATTCAGCCATCACCGAGAAAAATTAGTGCAAAAAAAACGTTACATACACACATACGCACATACACAAACACACACACATATATATATATATATATATATATATATATATATATATATATATATATATATATATATATATATATATATATATATATATATATATATATCTATATATATATATATATATATAATATATATATATATAATATTTTAATATATATATATATATATATATATATATATATATATATATATATATATATATATATATATATATATATATATATATATATATATATATATATATATATATATATATATATATATATTATACCCAATGTGAAAGCCTCTTCATATCTATCTGTGGAAGCTTTTTCGAATCACAAACTCTAATAAGGACAGTACAATATCGCTTGTGTTTTCCATGATCTCGAGACCACTCAGCCGATATGTAACTACATGCTAATGGAGCATCTTATGCCTAATGTACCTTTCTCGCCCAGTTCTGCTAGTACATTGCTGCTAAACATGGCAGACAACCAGTACGCGAATTTAAAAAATATACCAAGCATCTACTGTGCTGAAATAGGAAGAACACGTATTTCATTTCGGAACAGGCGACTTATACACAGACCTGTTTTATGTTAACGTCTTCCAAATTACCATTTAATTATTATTTATAACCTCTTTCTAAAACTGTGTAAGTGATGACGGGAAAAGTACTGCGTCAACAAGTGCTCACTTTCCGCACGTTGATATTTAAGTGAACAATGTTCCGGTATACATTTTCACTTTCTGTGTTCTTCGCAACCAAATACCTAGAGACAAATTTTCGCAGACGTATAAATAAATTTGTTAACTCAATATCAGGAAGTTATTACGAAAATATTTCCCATGCTTGAAAATCGATTCAGCAGTATCGCGTCGAAAGATAGAGTTCCCTGTTTTGTTTTATTTGAACTTGATTGATTTTTATTGCTTTATTTTGTTTACCCCTGCCCAGAAGTTCATTGCGATTTCCGCGTTGAATGGTTTCGCAAATAGCGCAAAGTTTACAAATCCTGCTACAACTTTTTGATTTGTTTAGACAGTGAATTAACATACAAATCTTTTGCGGGGAGAATATTGTTACATCTCGTGCCATGCGCGAACGTTCTGTTCTACAAACGTTCATTGTTTAATGATGCCATAAGAGCACGGAATGAAGAGCAGATCATCTGTTCCATGTAATAGCATATTAACCCATAGAAGTCAGTATTAAGTCATCCGATAACGATCCGTACGGCATTTTTAAAGAGATTAGCGAGCTCCACTGCACATCCTTCTTTGCTGTGATTCGGTCCGATAAGCTGGAGAAACTGACAGGGCCAATGAGTGGATTGGAATGCCAGCGCTAGTATTTTGGCGCTTCCGATTTTTATCGAAACTGTGCGGGTTTATCACTTCAGGAAATAAGTATATGGATTTAAAACTGATAATCCAATTTGCAGGAATTTGGTGCTAAATTAAATGTCGCAATATATGTATGATTTATGACGTCTTGAATACAACCAAAGCTACGAGTTTCGTCTTTTTCCAAAGCTCAATATCAAATCTCGTGACAATTGTTTTTATTTATGTCAAATCATGACAGTTTTCGATTCAGCAGAACAAAGCCGAAAGCAAACGAAGCTAATCACTCACCCCAATAACGAAAAAGTTACGCTTAGAACATTTGGTCACCAGAATAATTCTGCCACGGTGTGAACATTTGAAACTAACAGAGATTGATTTATGAAAAAATCAGCATATCGAATTGAAATGTTTTCCAAACAGCAGCCGAGTAAGAATGAAATATCGGATAAATCACTACGTTACATCGGCATTTTGGGCCTACATAGAAAAAGAGTTTTGTTGAAAATCATCAACACAGTTTGGTGAATAAAGATAACGATGGTCAACTTTGCGCATACTGGTTCAGAAAATTTAAAAAAGGAGGTGAAATAGCCGGTGATTGAATCACTATACTCAAAATATGTACTATCAGTCGTTTCTATTATAACTATATATTTGAATGTAATAAAAAATTACACTAAATTGTAGTTCCAGAGATGCGGCCACTATTTCAATTTTCGGTCGCCTTTCCATTCCCTTTTCTGTTGGTGGTTTCTGACTGTCATTCTGATCCGACTGTGAACCAGGTTTTCGCTACTCGCGCGTAGTTTTTTGCCGTATCGGAAAAGCAACGCTGATAACGGGACAAATGTCGCTTAACGTTGCTTCTACAGGATATCAGATGCATTGTATGTGAACCTAAAACCGATGAGTAACATACGTACAGTTTGTCGTTTTGAGGGAAGTTAGTGGTATTTTGTGTGTGGAACCAATATCCCTAGGATGAATGTATGACCCGAACGAAAGCGGTGCCATGTGACACCGCAACCACAGAAAAGGCTATAAATTCAGAATAAATTCGATGACAATTGAGCATCTGTATTCATACCGCTGAAGCTTTGAAGCTAAACATTTCTGCCTTGGGTCGACTGATTTCCGTTTCGGGTGGAGCGGTATGTACTTGGAAAAGTTTCAAATCTTTTTCTGTTTGGCACTGAAATTGCACCACAGTTCAGTCGACGTTCAATACATAATGGTACTATAGATAGCATTGAAAAAGGTCAGTTTTTTCAGAGAATAGAGTATTTGACAGAGATCAAATATCAATTCTATTTACGTGTGAATTAATAGATAAGTATAATTTCAGTCATTTGGAATATTTCCAAAACAGTCATATAACACTAGGATGTTGTATGTGTGTGCGCCTTTCAATGATTTTTCTTACAGCTCAATTTTCTCGGAGATGGTTGAACCGATTACAACAAATTTAGGCTCGTTTGAAAATTACTATTGGGATATAGAATTAGTTTGAAGATAAAATAGTTATCATTCTTGGGTACGGAGATATAATGGTATAAGTGACGTAAACGACAAAATTCACTTTTTTATTACCGCTCGTTTTTAGGAGATGAACTGATTTCAACAAACTTTAGCTTGAAAGCTACTATTGAGTCATTGATCAAGTTCGATGATTAAATGGTTATCGCTTCTGGCTCCCTAGATATAACGGTATAAATGACGTAAAAGACAAAATGCACGTTTTTCGAAACGCTCTGTTGAACTTAAGATGGCTGGATTCAGACATGCTGTGGCTCGTTTTAAAGCAACTATAAAGTCTTTGGACAAGCTCTAAGTTCGTATGGACGACACTTCTGGCTCTGGAGATAATATACTATAGTGGCGAATCCGAATAAACGCACCTCTTTTTTACCGCTCACTTTTCGCGGAGACTACTGAGCCGATTTCAACAAACTTAGGCTTATTTGAAATATTCTGTTGGATTATTGATTTTTTCACAATTTTCTTTTTTCCGATAATAAAATCGATTTTAACGAGCTTTGGCTCGTTTTGAAGTTATTAAGGTTTTACGTTGAAAAGGCTGTCACTTTCGGTTCTGGTGATAAAATAGTATAATTGACGTAAACGACAAAACTCATGAGCTTATTTCAATAATTATAGGCTAGTTCAAGACCAATATTGGATTATGGGTCGACTTCGAAAACCAAAATCTAGAGATGAATTTTCGTTTTATCCGCACAATTATTTCAGAAAGCGACCAATTATCAAGTTCAAATGTATTATTGCTACTTCTTACAAATGGCGAAAAAGCTCAAAAACTTGCTCAGCAGTTCGAGAGTGTCCACAATTTTAATTTGAACGTTGTGAGTCCTATCGAAAATGAAGTCTCACTTAAATATGATCAGAATTCAACTCAAGTGTTATTACAAGATGACATTATTTAGACGAATGTTGATAAAAATAAGTCAATTATTAAGAAACTTAAAATCATGAAGGCTCCTGGTAATGATGGAATTTTTTAAATTCTTTTTAAAAATCTTCCCGATGCTGCCTTGAGACTCCTGGTTAAAATTTTCAACAAGTGTTTTTCATTAGCTTACTTCTCAAAAATGTAGAAAAACGCTAAAGTAATTCCTATCCTCAAACCTGATAAAAACCCAGTAGAAAAATCAAGTTATCGACCAATTAGCTTACTTTCTTCTATCAGTAAACTTTTTGAAAAAAAGTAAACTTTTGAAAAAAAAGTTCCGAGACTATCAGGGACGTTTTTTCCTCATCGGCGATAACTGAGCTGCTGGCGTGTGTATTTATTGGAATCCCAGATCCTAGATAAAAGCCATTTGGTTGCCACCGATATTCCTCGCCGAGTTTTTTTCAAGGGCCGACGAACAGGCTTTAAGTGTATCAAAAAAAGGTTTCTTTTCAATTTGTTTTTTGAAAGTTGCTATTGAAACCAACTATTGAGAGATGGTGTCCAGTCATTTCGCCGAAGGTTATTAGGAATAAGTTTTTTTGGCAGCCACAGACTAGATCAATTTTAGGAAAACAAAATATGCAAAGAGGCTTTTTGTGACAAAGTTTTCATGTCCAGAAAGTTAAATTAAAATCTGATAGTCCACATTTGTTCGAATTAGTGCGATGTTTCAAAAACCTCAATATTTGTTGCGAAAAATCAAAACACAAAAGAATTCGTTTTCTACTGTGTTTTTCGAATTCGTTTTCTACACATCCATGAGAGAAGAGATTCGTGGAAGTCCGAATCTCGTATGCCCTCAAGTGGCCCCCAATATTTTGTATAACAAATTTTGAACAGTCAACTATGAAAAGATGTTTTACTCTGACGGGTCAAACATCAACGGGTCCACAGGCTTTAGCATCTTCAATAAGAACAACACCGCTTCGTACAGAACAGCATCCCCAATTTTGCCTGGGCTAAATTCGGTTACATTTCGGTCATTGAAAAGGCAGACTCGTTGGATAAGGTGGATGCATTAGAAGGTGATATTTATGAAATACCAATATGCTTTAATAAATTTTTTGGAATCTCTCGTAACTTGGCAAACTTCATGGAGCGATGGTGAACTGGAACGATGGCTACACTCCATTATGCCTAGAGGGGGATGAACGTGAGTAGCGATTTCATTCGTGTTATGTCATGACTCATGATAAATCACTACACTTTCAACGCACATCTCCGTTGGGCTCGCGTAGAGCGGTCTCTACACCCGTCGCGACGATTATCAAGAGATCGAGCATGTCGTGTGGTTATGCGTAGAGTATCGCGACGTCAGATCGGAGTTATTGGATTCCTTTTGGGCCCGAGGTTCCGGTCCGGGATGTGTTGGCGAGTCGAAATAGTTCTTACACGTTATGCTTCTCATCTATAGAAACTTGAAAAACATCAGTCTTCAAGATTAATCGGTTGTTATGTCTTTCTCTAACCGTTTCGCGCTAATCCTCCCCGTCTCTTCATCATCTCTGCTGTCAACTAATAAGATCTTTTTGCTGACTTTATTTTCCTTCGCTCTTCTTCCCTCCTGTTAAATTCATTTCTGAATCATTTACTTCTTTCTGTTTCTTTTTTCTCGTCTACAAAATTACCAACCGTGGCTCACCGAGGGGCGCTCTTGACAATGACCAAATACCCCAATGGGATGTCGCCACAATAGTTGATATTTTACTGGTTTTATGTAAATAGTTATTTAAAATAAGAAAATACCCCCGGCACTTTCGAGCTTAAGCAGTGTGTCCTCAAACTTATATTATTAAAAATAAAAATTAATGGGTTGTATGAAAGACACGTCCGAGCACGATTACAGTAAAAATAAAATAATTTTAAGGTACCCATAATAAAAACAAAAATAAAGATGATGATTGATGGTGGATGCACGAAACAGTGACAAATTACAAACTTACTTTATATTTAGCGTTTAGATTTTTTGCGAATGATCAAATTCACAATTAGATTCTTCAGAACAATTGGTTCTACTCTATTTTGATGCAACAAATTTTTACATTTGAAATTTTTCGAAAAATATGCTTTAAATGAAAGTAAATTATGTTTATTTCAAAGTTATTTAAAAGAACAATTTTTGATACGAACAACCTCAAGATATAAATCTGGACAAATTAAACGATTTTATAGGCTAATAATTTTCAAGACAGAGAAAGTAAAAACTTATTTATTTTATAAACAGTGAATAACCGTCAACCAATAAACTCAGTACTAGTGTAATTTTAATGATCCTTCGTTAAAAGCGTCGATAATCTTCGGAAAGTGTCTGAAAATACAATGACAGCAATACAAGAAAGCAAACATGCGACACAGTCCGCACAAAATATGTTGTTACTTCCATTGATTTTAACTTTTGCTTATTAGGAACCAATGCATACGCATCCAAATTCCTTTATTTTGTTCATATTGTAACTTATTATTATTAATACATGAACGAACATTGCCATAGTTACGACGCATGTAGCGATAAGCGCTTTTTGTGTTGATGTAAATGATAATTTAACTGAAACTGGCGGTGACCCGAGTTCAGTAAGGATTGAAATGATACATTTTTTTTCCATAAGATATATTTATTAAGGCACAATGCGTTAGCTCTATGATGCCAAAGGCATTTTCTAATAATATTGATTGTGTAGGTGCTGGCCTCTAATGTTTTACTGGTGACGTTGCTACTCAATGGTAGTGGACGTATGCTTGTCCGTATGGGTCCACGGAAGACACCCCCGAATCAAAGACCCGGCCGGTGGCCCGCGTGCTAGGTATCGATAGGAGTGGTCCTCCGTTCTTGGGATCAGCCAGGTGACGTGAGAATGTATTTAAAATTGCCGCATCCTTCTGGGGACCGCGGAAAACACCCCCAGGCTGCGAAGACCCGGCAGGTGGCCCGCATGTTAGTCATCGACTGGAGCGGCTTTCCATGGGCGATGATGGTGATGTTGCCGAATAGTATGAAGAAAAAAATTAGAGGGTTGTATTCAAGACACGACCGAGCACAATAACATTAAAAATGAAACATTTCTAGGGTCTTTATAATAAATACAAAAATAAAGATGATAATGATGATGATACACTAAACTTCACTACACTTCAAAGTTACTTGAAAGCTCAATTTTAGATACAAACAACCTAAAGATTTAAACCTGAACGAATGAATCTATATTATTTTATGATGATAATTTTCGAGAAACGTACAAACTTATTAATTTAATTTGATTTATATCGTTTATTTACCGCCAGTTTTAACCTAATAATGGTCGTTCACTGGATGGACATATTAATTTTATAAACAGTTAATCGATCCAAGAGAAGATTTTATTTATTTTAACGAAAAATTTTGTGCCAGTAAACTCAGTAATAGTGTAATTTTATTAATCCTTCAAAATCGTCAATAATATTCGGAAAGTGTCGGTAAATAATATGGCAACAATACGAGGAAGAAAACATGTGAAACAGTCCGTATAAAATATTTAGTTCCTTACATTGATTTTCGCTTTGGCATATTAGGAATATACGGAATGGATACGCAACAAAATTCTGAAATTTTGTTCATATTGAAACTTGATGTTATTAACATATGAATGAACCTCGGGAAGCGAAATGTAAGGCATTTTTAATGGCAAAATCGACCAAAAATTTGCTAAATACATGGGATATTTCAAAAGAATCGGTAACCACGCTGATTCGGTTTTTCAATAGTTAGATCATATATAAGATACTCAAGCGAACACGGTGTTGCACAGACAACAGGAAACCAACAAATAATGCAAAAGCGACAATCCAGCAAGTGAACGCATATACAATCCAGTCGTCAGCTCACCGGACGAGCTACTTGTTTCATTCACAGTCAAACATCAACTAGGCAAAGAAATATTGTGCAGCCTATATTTATAGATTTCTCTTCATACTATGCATAACGATACGATGTTTTTAATGCATGACGCAAAGCCTCCTATGCCGAACAAGAAGTTGACGTCATTTTGTAGAACAGGGATTGGTGGATGAAAACATAGGTCGATTCCAACCATTTTTTCAATAGTATGCTATTGAAATACTGAAACGACGTCGTCATACATGTTTAAGTTAAAAGTTTCCGAATCGATTGGTTGTTAAATTATAACAATCCATCAACAAATGACCGAGTTATTAACGTTCAAAATTATGACACAAAAAGGTTACGCGACTATTTTGAAACTTTTAATTGACACCCGGCCCCATATAGTGAAGAGTAAGGCATTTTTAATGCCAAAAATAGAGAAGTAATTGTTGAGGAAAACGGATTGTTAAAGGGGAGTATGGAAACGAAATAACTAATAACGACAAATATTTAGTTAGTTGACATCGAGATGGTGAAGAGACTGGGGAAAGGGGAGCGAAAAGTTAGTAACAGCAAAAAGATCTTGTTAGTATCGATAAAGATGGTAGACAGACTAGGGATTGGGAGAATCGGGCGGATGTTAGTGTCGAACCTATAGGTGAAGAGTATTCTTAGTCTCGAAAAGAGTAAGGAAAACTTTCTATGCCAAATACAACGGATCACACTTGTATATTAATATGTTTAAGGTATTGGTAAATAAGAAGCATATAGGAACTATCCCGACTCGCCAACACATCCCGAACCGGCACCTCAGGCGGCCTACCTCGGGCCCTAAGTGATTCCAGTAGCTTCGACCTGGCGTCACGATACTCTACGCACGACCACACAACATGCTCGATGTCCTGATAACCGTCGCCACAGGTGCAGAGCCCGCTCTCCACGATCGCAATACGCCAGAGATGTGAGTTGAAAGTGTAGTGATTTGACATGAGCCGCGACATAACACGAATGAAATCGCGACTTACGTTCATCCCCCTGAACCAAGATTTCGTCGATATCTTAGGGATAATGGAGTGTAGCCATCGTCCCAGTTCGTCATTCGTCCATGAAGTTTGCCAACTTTCGAGAGTTTTCTGACGAGAAATACTGAAAAATTCATTGAAGCCGATTGGTCTTTCATAAATATCACCTTCTAATGCCTTAGCCAATGAGTCTGCCTTTTCATTGCCCGGAATGGAACAATGCGAAGGGACCCAGACTAAAGATATTGAATAAGACCGTTCAGATAAAGTTCGCAAGTGTTCCCGTATTTTCCCCAGGAAATATGGGGGATACTTTCCTGGCTTCATTGCCCGGAGAGCTTCTATTGAGCTTAGACTGTCCGTCACAATGAAGTAATGATCTTTGGACAAGGTTTCAATGATCTCGAGGGTGTACTGAATAGCAGCTAATTCTGCGACGTAAACTGAAGCCGGATCACTGAGTTTGTAAGAAGCGGTGATGTTTTGATTGAAGATGCCGAAGCCTGTGGACCTGTTGATGTTTGATCCGTCAGTGTAAAACACCTTTTCACAGTTGACTGTTCTAAATTTATTATAAAAAATATTTGGGGCCACTCGAGGGCGTACGTGATCCGGAATTCCATGAATCTCTTCTTTCATGGATGTGTCGAAAAACACAGTAGAATCAGAAGTATCCAAGAAATGAGCACGGTTGGAAACAAACGAAGAAGGATTAATATTCTGAGCCATGTAATCAAAATACAAGGACATAAAACGGGTCTGAGAATTGAGCTCGACCAGCCTTTCGAAGTTTTCAATCACCATCGGATTCAAGATATCGCATCGGATAATCAATCGATATGAGAGATCCCAGAATCGATTTTTCAACGGTAAGACGCCCGCGAGCACTTCGAGACTCATCGTGTGAGTCGACTGCATGCAACCTAAGGCAATACGCAAACAACGATACTGAATTCTTTCCAGTTTAATGAAATGGGTGTTCGCGGCGAATCGGAAGCAGAAGCATCCATATTCCATTACGGACAATATCGTTGTTTGGTAAAGCCTGATCAGGTCTCCTGGGTGGGCACCCCACCATGTTCCGGTTATTGTGCGAAGAAAATTGATTCTCTGCTGGCATTTTTGTTTCAGATACCTAATGTGACATCCCCACGTGCCTTTGGAGTCGAACCAGACCCCGAGATATTTAAATGTGAAGACCTGAGCTATGGTTTCACCCCCTAGCTGAAGCTGTAATTGTGCTGGTTCTCGCTTCCTTGAAAATACAACCAGCTCAGTTTTCTCCGTAGAGAACTCGATACCCATTTGAAGAGCCCGTGTCGACAAGTTGTCGAGGGTATCTTGCAATGGTCCTTGGAGATCGGCAGCTTTGGGTTCTATAATAGACACAACGCTGTCGTCGGCAAGTTGTCTTAGCGTGCAAGATGTGTTGATACATTCATCAATACTGTTTACGTAAAAATTGTATAAAAGGGGGCTTAAGCATGAGCCCTGAGGAAGACCCATGTAACTGAATCGTATTGTCGACAAATCACCATGTGCGAAATACATGTATTTCTCGGACAATAGATTGTACAAAAAGTTATTCAAAATTGGTGAAAGACCATGCTGATGCAACTTCTCAGATAGGATGTTTATGGAAACTGAGTCAAAAGCCCCCTTGATGTCTAGGAAAACTGACGCCATTTGTTCCTTACGAGCAAATGCCATTTGAATTTCGGTTGAGAGCAACGCCAAACAATCGTTCGTTCCTTTGCCTCTGCGGAAACCAAATTGTGTATCTGAAAGTAAGCCATTAGTCTCGACCCAATTGTCTAGACGAAACAGAATCATCTTTTCGAACAATTTCCGGATACAGGAAAGCATAGCAATCGGCCGATACGAATTGTGATCGGAGGCTGGTTTCCCTGGTTTTTGAATGGCAATAACTCGTACTTGTCTTCAGTCCTGTGGGACAATATTATCCTCAAGAAGCCTATTGAATAAATTCAATAAGCGTCTTTTGGCAGAGTCAGGCAAATTTTTCAACAAATTGAATTTGATTTTGTCTAACCCCGGAGCTTTATTGTTACACGACAAAAGCGCAAGTGAGAACTCTACCATTGAAAAAGGTGTTTCGTTTCTGTTTGATGAGGCGACGCGTATAATCGTTTGTTCCGGAACAGAATCTGGACATACTTTTTTAGCGAAATCGAATATCCAGCGGTTAGAATATTCCTCGCTTTCGTTCGTGGTGTTTTTGTTGCGCATTCGTCGAGCTGTGTTCCAAAGAGTGCTCATCGATGTTTCTTTTGTTAATCCGTCAACAAACCGGCGCCAGTAACCTCATTTTTTTGCTTTAATTAAGTTCTTCATCTGCTTGTCTATGGTTGCGTAATTACAATAACTATCAGGTGTTCCATTGGTTCTAAACTGTTTGAACGCGGAGGTTCTTTCTGCGTTCAGTGATGAGCACTCTTTGTCCCACCACGGATTGGGAGAACGGATGTTAGTTTTCGCACCGGGTACACGTTTCGTCTGAGCTTGAATCGCGGAGTCGAGAACCAAGCTAGCCAAAAACATATACTCTTCCTCCGGAGGAAGTTCTTGTGTTGTTTCTAGTTTCTGAGATATTGAACTTGCGTAGCAGTCCAACCGTAGCGATGTCGAGCAAAGGGATAAGTCCAGCGCACTTGGTCTTGCTGGTGGTGCAGGAATCCGTGCAATTTCTCCCGTATTCAAGATTGTCATATTGAAGTTGTCGCAAATATCATGGATCATAGCTGATCTGTTATCGTCGTGAAGACAGCCCCATCCCGTACCGTGTGAGTTAAAGTCTCCTAAAACCAACGTCGGTGCAGGAAGGAGCTCTACGATATCACTGAACCGCCGATGCCCTACCGAGGCTCTTGGGGGAATATAGATGGAAGCAATGCAAAGGTCCTTACCTTTGATTGTAACATGACATGCGACAACTTCAATATCTGGTATCGAGGGGAGGTTAATGCGATAGAAAGAATAGCACTTTTTGATCCCCAAAAGTACTCCTCCATAGGGATCATCTCGATCCAGGCGAATAATGTTAAAATCGTGGACGTTTAAGGATATTTCAGAAGTTAGCCAAGTTTCGCACAATGCAAATACGTCACATTTCAGATTATTTACTAGAAATTAAAAAGAATCTATTTTTGGAATGATACTTCTGCAATTCCACTGTAAAACAGTGATTAGATCCGTGGCCTCGGTGGATGATTTAGCCATCGAAGGATACAATCGCTGAGAGAAGGGGCCAATTTGCAGTCAACTGCTTTAAATATGTTTTTACTGTTGGCATGAAAGCAATTAAAATGCTTTTAAGAGGTTCAGAAATATTGAAAGTTGTAAAAATCCAGTCCATAACATCAGAGAACTTGATAAGTCCAGCACCTAGTTGATTCTCTGGTAGATTTTCAGGGACGCTTGGGGATTTTGTAGTCTCGGGAAGTCGTGGGAATTCCATCTCGGAATTGAGTTTTCCGAGACCAGGAGCTTTTTGCTTCGGTAATTTGTCACGATTCCCGTTAGCTGTAACTTTCCGAAGCCCTTCGGAAGACATCTTCGAACCCTTACTAGGGAGCTTATGAGAGGATTTGTTTATTCTTTTTCTACAGCTATGAGGGACCGCCGAAGATGGACCTTCTAAAGGGTCGTCAGATTCGCTCTCGTCAGTTGACAAGCAGGCATATGGATTTGTTGTCTGTTTAGGAGGGGTGGCACTTTTAAGCATATCTGCAAATGAACGCTTGGAGTGTTCTTTCAGAGAACGCTTCATTCTATCTCCGCGCAGTTTGTATGCGGGACATGCCATTAGGTCATGCGAACCCTCCTTACAGTAGAGACACTTTTCAGCATTTTTACCGCAAGAGCCATCCGCATGAGCCTCTCCACAGTTAGCACAACGTGGCTTATTGCTGCAATGGGTAGCTGTATGCCCAAGCTGTTTGCAATTGGTGCAATTCATTACACGAGGTACAAAAAGACGAATAGGCAGACGAACCCGGTCCAAGAGGAGGTAATTAGGCAAAGCCGATCCGGCGAAGGTCACACGATAAGAGTTTGATTGGGGATAAGACTTTGTTCCATCCCCTGCGATCGATACTGAATGCAATCGCTTGCAGTCCAGTATCTTGACGTTCTTAAGTGAGGGGTCCTTAAAACAACCCGCCCCGTACTTAAGAATGTCCTCGCAAGTCAAACTCGAATCGGTGACCACACCGTCGATTTCTACTTCGCGAGCTGGCACGTAGACGCGATACTCCAGCGTAAAAGGATCCTTTTGAACAAGCTAGCCTGTTTTGAACTGGTAAACAAGACCGTGAGCTTGTCTGGCCGTATTCTATCAATACTTTTTATGGTATTGTATCGCGAAGTCAGGTCTCGCGATATTTTTAGAATATTCAATTTTTTTTCGTTTGACTTGGTCCGGAAATAGACCGCATATGGCCCGGCCGGAAGTGCGAGTCCATCAGGATAGTTTTTAATTCGAGTCTTGATGTTTTTGGAAGCAGTTTCCATTTCAATATCGGGATGAGGGGGGTCAATTTCAAGACGATTTACCATGTCACGGAATTGTATCCGTGCAGGTACGGAAAAGGATCGTTTGGGGACAAAATATTATAGTAAATTGAAAGACGAAAGGGATTGAAGAAAATAATACTTAGCTTATAATAATAAAACAAGAGCAGCCACCAAGGTCAAACCTTCGTGGACCGGTGAATCACCGCTTTGATATTGTGCAAAAAACCTCCGTGAGGAAAAAGCACACACCGACTAACACCGTTTTCACTAGGAACTTATAACAAGTCTATTTTGTTATTGAAACTGTTCAATAATTCAAATAATAACGATGGAAAACTAATTTTCAATTGTCTGTAATTAAAACGGAAAAATGACAAGCGAAAATTTTTTCCGTCCGTTGTAAAGCACAGACTGCTACGATTCTCCTGAAATGATACTTGTAAAATGGCAGATCAGCTTATCTTTAGTTTATCTTCGATACTATATTTTGTTACATCTAATAATTCTATATATGTGAGTCTGTGCAACTTGGTTACTAAGTTCCAAACCTTTTGAAGCGTTTCCTGGTGGGGGCAACAACTTGTTCAAATTGATACTGCATAACGATTTGCATTGGTTTTACCACACTTAGTCTGGATCCCTTCTGTTAGATTCTTGGAAGCAATATTAGACCAAAATATTATGCTTTATAAGACTAAATCAATTTCTAACTATTCAATTACGTTACACGATTATTGTTTGGTTCAATAATAGGGTCTGAGGGATTGTGCTGGGAGATAATTCATTGTGTTTAGCCACATTTAATCCAAAAGATGTATCTATTATTATCATCATAACACAACTTTATACTTAATTTATTATCGCGCCAACGTATTGTTCGTATAAAACTGAAGATTTCAGTGTGCACACTACCTGTTGACAAGCTAAAACATTATTAAACTTTTTCGAATTAAGCTACATGAGGCAAAAAATTAGGTTCGAAAAATCTATCGCCGATAGTTCTGAATTGGCCTGCTAGTTACCGGAGAATCAAAATAAACAGCTAACTTGTATTCAATACTAGTCAATACGGTATCAACCGCACGCATACAAAAGCAACTATCCTGCGAGCGAATGGATGTAACTTTCAGCTTTGTCGTCCACTCACCCTTTCTCGCTGGCAGCCAGTGGTAAATTCAAGACGAAATGTATTCCGGCATATATTCATACATTCCCTTTTGCGCAATAGTTCATACTGCGCAAATCGGATGAGAATATGACATCATTGACTGCAACTGTCATTGGCTCGTGAAAACATAGGTCAATTCAAACCAGCTTTTCAATGGTATGCAATTGAAATACCTAAACTACGTTACCTTATAAGTTTAAGTTAAATGTTTCTGAATCGATTGGCAGTTAAATTATATAAATTAATCAACAAATGACTGAGTTATAAGCGTTCAAAATTATGACAGAAAAAGGTTACGCGGTTAGCTTTGCATTTTTTAAATTGACACCTAGCTTCGTATAGTGAAGAGTAAGGCATTTTTAATGTCAAAAATCTACGCCCTTGCAAGCGGCAGTTAACTGAAATATTCGCCATGGCGGATGTAAACATACGTTAGCATGGTTTTGAGTTCTTTGTTCATTATATTTCGACTCAGTTTTCGCGACAACATTTTTAGAATAGATCTTACGCTCAGGTAGGCCCAGAAATTCTCGATGAGATGCAGCTGGATGACGTTGGGCAGGTTCACCGACTCCTCGTAATCGCCCTTATGCTGTTTTTAATGGACGACGCAACTTCCGGTAGGCGTTTCGTACTATAAATTTCCCCATTCCGGTCAGTCAGGAGCGAATGAAGGACGACTTAAACATCCCTTTTTCGCTGATTGTAAGCTACAACAGCACATTCTTGGGGAGCTTGGTGTGTGAGATTAACTTCACCCCGGACCTCACTTCCTTCGTGGGGGAAGTAAAATACGAAGTGTTCTGCCAGTCGTTGCAACCCATGGTGAGATAGGTTTCGTCTTGACCATCTTTTTCAGCCACTGCCGCTGCGTCATCGCCTGCAACGCTTCCTGATATGTATGTTCATGTTCACCAGGTACTTTTTCAATGTTTGACCGGTTGTACCGATCTCCCGGCCAAGGGCACACAGCGACGTAGCTACTTTTACCTCGGTCTTCCTTTTCAGCTTCCTTTGGAGCTTCTTGTTGCTCAGGGTCTTCGGCCGTCCGGGACCGGACTTTCTTTCGATGCTCTGATTGTTGCCTAATAGTGCCAAATGTTGTAGATACCAGAACGAGCGTATCCGGCATCCACAAAGTTCCGCACGATATCCGTTTTAGACGCGGCCAGGGGTCGTTCTTCGAACGTGCACACTTCGGAACGAAGTTGTCTCACTATTTTTTCATCGCGGTTAAAGTTCGACTTATAGAGCTGTTAATTTTTTTTGGTGACTCACGGGTTACTATGATGGGTTACTTGATGCTGCATGGGTAGTTTTCTGATTGCGGGTGAAGGTAAGCCCATGAAAAATAGGTCATTTTTGTCCATTTTTTGAATGCGAACGTTGACATTAACACAATCTGATAACGTCATTACCGAGGAACAGCTGGTGGTCCAAATTGAACCAATTTTCCTTCTGATACCCAACATAATTAGATCAGAGGACTCACATGAAATTATTATTCATGTAAGTAATTAAATAAAAGCAAGCGGTTACGATACATTCTCTTTGCAATCACTTCCAACCGCACTAGCTTCCATCATCTCGTACAAACCATCACTGCGTGTACAACCGATGAAAATCGTTTATAGTCTCGATGCAGACGCATGGCACTTTGATGCCACCCAGGCGGACGCCAGTCACAGTAACGGCGAAAGTGGGCGCTGTTGAAGAAAATTGACTCGTTTGCCTTCCATGCTGAAACAGCAGGCAATAGAAACGTCAGAATTCGACTGAAGACGTGATAAAAATTCCTATTCCGTTGCTACTTTCCAAGCTGACTTTAGGAAAGTCCACCAAGAACGTGTTTCCACTCAGTTGCAGAAAAAGATAACAATAAATACCGATATCGCGTAAAGTGTGGGGCTACTAGTTTTATATATATAGCACAAATCAGGGTCGTAATAGACCACGTCGCCATCATGGTTGGGCAGAGTTGAGTTGCATGCCTTGAATCAGCGGGTTTGCGAATGAGAAATATTTCCTCTCTTCATGTTGCTACTTTATAGATGGCATCGCGATGTACGGGGGTCAAGATCTGCCAGGGGAGAAATCAATGTAATGATATTTCCAGCGTGATTGGAATGAAATCAACGGTTCGTTATTGGCGAATTGATAGAAAAGCTAATGTGATTAGGTGCTGAGATAATCCTTCAATCTATCTGATAGTGTGTTGTTGCATCACGTCGATAGATAACCATTTTGTTGTTGGCTTCGTTCATATCAGTGTTTGGATTCGTGCATTTGTAAAATGTGTCAAATTATTGTGCCGTGGTTATGAACCATTTTGACCTCAATTCCGGCTTTCGCTAGGAATGCCATTTGTGTTTGAGGTAAACCGGAGGCATTGTACATGTTTCGACGGCATACAATATTCACTACTACTGAACACTCCGACAAGTGACGGCGAATGGGAACCGTGGAAACTTTTTTGTCTATTGTGGTCCCGAAACGAACACAGAAACAATTTTCATTTAGCAAACAAAATTGTTGGTCTGCATACTCCGAGGTATTCGTTTTGACCATTGCTGCAAAATTTATGTTTTTTCCAAGAATGTTAGTATTACAAATAAAAAAAATCTAATTAAATGTAAAAACGGTCAGAGCACTTTTTTAAGTTGCTTGGAGCAGTGCTGGGTGCTGGTTAGTTCATGTTTGAATAAATGATAATGAAAAATTGGAATCATTTCACGAAAATGTTAATGTTCTATTTGCAGCTTTCGCTTATTATTTTTGTAGTTGAACTAATTTATTTTGAATGATTGTCGAGATAGTATCATCATGTGAGCGGTATCTGTAAATACGTGCTGTGATCTACAACTATGTTGATCATTAGTTATTCTTCATACACTTTTCAGCATCCGAACATCAAACCAAATGTTCTGGCAAATCAGGTGAAAATTTTATTACTCAACAATGAAAAAAAAACCTTTCATTTAGCTTTACTGACCGGAAATCACTAATGGAAACAACTACGCTTTTTCCGTTACTGGCCCACTGGCGTCGGAGTGTCTGCCTGGAGGCGATGTAGAAACTTCATCAAAATGCAAAACCAACAAGCAGTGAGCCGGTCAGTAGTGACTATCCGGTTATCCGGTAAAACTTTTTTTGTAGGTACCGTGTGGTCGGAAGCGTATATTCGTGCATCCACTTCTGGAGATTATCGTTGTCGGTCAACTCTAGCGAAAGACTGGTATTTTTCGCAACGATATACAGAACGGATTAATATCTCAACTAGGCAAAGCCTCCCGGGAAAAGTTTTGGAGCTCACAATCGACAATCGAACATGCGAATATGTGATGCGACGTGATGAACCGGAATGCTACAGACGTGTTTTGGTTGATACGATTCTGTAAAACGGTCAGTTAGCTATCATCGGAAGCTATTTTGGTGATTCAGTAAAAGTTCTTCTTGTCAATAATTTTGTGATTCCCAATGACAACGCAATGCAAACAAAAAAAATTGTTTCAATCTACTAGTGTCAAGCCTTTCCCACGAACAAGTTCATAAAAAATCATTGTACTACTGTGGGCCAAAAATTGTAAAAACTTTGTTTATAATTTCAAAATAGTTTATTTATTCTTCCAAATCTATTTCGTCCCCCTAAAAGTAATTCCTCCCGGCCGGAATACACTTGTGCCAACGTTTTTTTTCACTTCTCGAAACAGTTGTTAAAGTCAATTTACGGAATAGCCTTCAATGCGTGTAGCGATTCACGTTTGATGTCTTCAATTGACACAAAACCGGTTTCCCCGGAAAGGTCATTTGAGTTTGCTAAAGAACCAGAAGTCTCACGGAGCTAAATCAGACGAATACGGTGCTTTATTCAACACACTAAACTTCATTCTGTACTTTTTCATCTTTTTACGTGTTCAGAATAGCCGAACTACCGAACATTTTCATTCTACTGATATATCAGAAAAAATAAACATTTGTTGACAGCAGTACCTTTAGGTACCGCTGTGATGAAAAAAAAATTTGTTAATTTTACTGGAAAAATCAACTAACGAGGTTGGAACAGATGACATCTGTAAATCAATTTAAGAGTGAATAGTACAAATAGATACCAGCAATAAAAGTAAACTCGGAGTAGAAGAGAATCGATTTCAAAGTGATTACTACTACTTTTTTGTGTAAACAAAGATTAAACATGGAAAATCTTCAGAAATGTGGGAAATTGAGTAAGGTTAGGTTAGGTGTCCGGTGTGAAACTATATTAAAATTAATAATATGTTTATAATTGACTACGCCGAATCGCGCCGCCTCCGATTCGGTGGATGCCTCAGGAAATGGCGTCAAGTCGATTCGCCGCAGACGCTGGTCAAAAAGCCGCTTTAGCCGCCGATGTTGATAATTCCTGCAGTGGAATTGTCGAAGCATCATGCCAAAACATGATTTATTTATAGTTTTGTTGCATAGTCAAAAATATGATGTATTTGCTTTGTGTGAAACATGGCTTACATAAAACATAGCCTTAAAGTTTAATGACTTTAACATTATACGTCTCGATAGAGACTCTCCGTATAACGGAGTGCTTTTAGAAATAAAAAAATGTTATTCCTTTTATAGATTAAACATTCCTTCGACTTCTGGTATAGAAGTTGTTGCTTGTCAAATAAACATTAAAGGAAAGGACATTTGCATTACTTCGGTATATATTCCTCCAAGAGTTCAAGTTGGACAACGACAGCTCAATGAAATGGTCGAAGCCCTCCCTAAACCACGGTTGATTCTGGGAGATTTCAATTCTTACGGAATGATGTGGGTTTCCTTTTACAATGATAGCAGATCATCTTTAATATATAATATTTGCGACAATTTTAGTGCAGTGATTTATCTTTTTGCTCCTCTTCAATTCGATTAGATTGCACCTGGAAAGTATTTCCTGATTTATCATCATTTACCAATCATCATATCAATTAGCAGTAACAAATGTATTGCTAATTCAGTTAATATTCCATATGATTTGACAAAAAATATTGACTGGATTAAATACCAAAGTAATATTTCAAGTTTTTCATTACCCTGTTTTATGAAATTTACAAGTGAAGCGTATACAATTCATAAAGTAACTAAAGTTCTTTATTATGAGTTACATACGACAGGAATGAAATTGTTGAAAACATTAGAATCAACTAAATCATATTTTTTTAATATATGATATTCTTATTCATGGTATCCTCAGTGTAATGTCGTTTTTAAATTGCACTACACCGGTGTAGTGAAAGCTGCACCTAAACCGTTCGTTTTTACCAATTGCACTACACCAGTGCTACACTTTTTCTGCACCGATACCACTGGTGTAGCACTCATTAAAAGTTTTATGTAGCTCTGTGCAATGGAATCGTTAATTGTAGTCAATGGTTACTGTTTATGTTTTCGTCATTTTTGTTCGTTTATTCATGCCTCAGTGTAGCACTGCACCGGTGTAGTGCAAATTAAAAACGAAAACGCCATAAGGTTAGAGTGATACTCATGAAGGATTGGTATTGTGCAGGTAGTTCATATAAAGATGCGCTAGACATAAGTCTTTTCGGAATGTGTTTCTCCATCGACCAGAACAGTTTAGTGACAGACGGTATGGCTGCTGATAGCATACTAGCATCAGGTGTTAAAAAATAATAAATAATGGAATTTTAGGATTTGATTTAGAAAACCACCTGAAACATTCTTGGCCTTTTATTCACAATGCGATCTAAATACCGTGCATTCTAGAAAAAATGAAAAATACGCTTGACGTAAATTCATACAAACCGTTTTTTCTTGGGCTATAACAGAATATTAAGTCTTTACATATTAAAGTGTTGTGTCAATTTCTCTATTAAATTCAGTTGAATATGTTGTAAATGATTAACATTTACCAGCTTTGAATATTATTTTCAGTTAACTGTGACGCGCCTTCTATGTGCATCTATTGAGACCCAAACTTTCATTATTTTTTCGTTGTGTGTATGCAAAGTCTTCTGGACAATTATTTCGTTTATACTATTTCGCAAACAGGTCGCTGTAACATCCACTTCCACTTTTGCGATCAATATAATCATCAATGGATTTGATTTCAACTGTTTCCTTTCTTCATCAGTCGGTGGTGGAGCGTCAATAATGAACCAACAAAATGTCACTAAATGGGGATTGGACAGATGGGAAATACGTGAATGAAATCGTAATGGTACGGATCTCTGCTGACATCGTCCGACCTCCTCTACCTTATAGCTATCGAGGTAATTGACTTTGTCTCGAATAGAGCAACAACGGTCATTTTTGGCGCAAACATGACACCCATCACCGCCATCCGTCTGAACGTCCGGAAATACCATTGCATCGGGGAAAAGCAATTCATGGAATTGAACCTATTAACTTGCTACCGAAAGCAACCATGTGTCTCACTGTATAGATGCATGCTGAACTATCGGGATAATGTTGATACGATAACTAGCTTTATTGTGCTTTGGCATTTCTTATTCCAAAATGAATAGTGATCCTCGTTAACGATTATTCTAAGTGTATGTCAGTGTTGGTACTATGAATGGTTAACTAGCAATCGTTACAATATAGGGTTCAGATGTATTTAACTACGCCATAGTACTTCAAAAAATATTTTTTTTTAATGAAAACGCTGCTCTTAAGAAGTGATTCAGTACAAATAACTGTCACACGTTACTTATACAAAGCATACGTTCCACTGGGTGCTCTTACTTTGTAACAATAGTTTATTGCATTCTTCGCTTTTATTAACCATTAATTGTAATACCCTCAGCTTGTTAACATCGCGTTGTGTCACATTCAGTAAAAACTATTCAAGCGAAGAGGTTGTGTTTCGATTATACTAGCTCGTGAGTTAACGGCTGCGGGTAGTTAAAACTGCTGGTGCTAATAGCCAAGGCAGGTGTAGAGACACAGAGGTTAGAGCGCATAGAAGTGACGAGTGACGAGGTGCCATCGCATATAGGTGCGAAGACGAAGAGGTGCAAAGGCACAGAGGTCTACTAGGTACCAGAATTTGTACGCTGCGTTGTAGTGTTTTGTTTTGTTTAGTTTTTCATTTTTTTGCAAGCTGAGGTTTGTATGTGTCCGTTACCAGGGGGCTCCGAACGTGAGCTGTTTGGTGCGAAGGAGTGTGGAGGGCCATAAAAAATTTAAAAAAGTCATGGCATTACATTTGTTTTGTGTAATGTGGCCTTCCTGTTTCGACAGACTTCGCAGCTGATTCATATCGTACATACTCATTGTATGGCTAGTATTACGATCCTACTAGTATTACACTAATGTCGTTCTCGTTCTTGAACCTACACGCGAGCGACTCTGACTCCGAGTAAAACGAACACGTGATACGCGCCATAAACAACAATTCATAAAAAAAAGAAAAAAAAATAAACATACTCGCACTGATGCGTGGTACGACCCGAGAAAATTTTCAGGGCGAAACTACGCGATTGGAGTCCGATCTATAGCGACACCAGGTTGCAAAAACAAACATATCAAAAGTTGGTTTGGGCGACTCTGGGCCAGCTCTCGGGCTGCTCTGATCAATAAACGAAAACGGTGTAAGTATCCTTCCAGGTCGGGGCTAGAACATACGACAACTGGCTTGTAAGATCAACGCTCTGTGCATTGAACCGCCAACCCAGGCTCAGTCACACACTACTGCACTAGGTGAATGAAACTATTGCGCACTCAATGTTACTTTCATTGCTACCTCTTCGCCAAGTGTCAGAAATTTCATAATGATATTGGCCACCCACCGCTGCTCGCTTGAAGGAGGGTAGAGATATTCTGTTTAAATCAAACGTTCTATAATATTATACGGCCACCTGGACACTGAGTGGACTTGGTGGAAACGAATGGGAGACGACGAGAATCAACAACGGCGAAACGAGAAAAAACTTTTTCTTTCCACACCTATCACGGAAAAAATTGCTCGGCCGCATCGCCAACCGCGACGTTTATCAACCACGGCTTGCTGGGTAAAGAATAAGCTCTTTTGTTTAAATGAAATCTACCTTCCAGCTGAGATCAAGATTTGCTCATTTTACTTCATATTTAGTATGAAGAAAAATGAAACGCAATAGACAGTTGCCATTTTTTGTTTAAGAGAAAAACGTAAGAAAAAGTTGGTCACTCTCGTATCCTTTCTCTAGAGAGTTTAAAACAGCTATTCTATTCGCGGATTCGCCATGCGGTAATTGTTTGGCTAGCCGCAGGAAATTCGAATTGCAACCACATTGCAGACGGTTTATTTCAACTAAAACTAAAAGTGAAATATGTTCTACAAGTAGAATGAATTGAAAGTATTAAATTATAATTGATTTTTTCTTCCATTGCAAAACTCTGATTTTTTTTTGGATCTGATAAAATGAGTTGTTAAATATCGCATATCCAAATCATGAAGAAACAGATGCAATACAAAATACAAAACTCATTTTCCAAATTATTTGAAACGAAATGAGATATGAAATTTTAGGACCAAAAGTGTAATGCAATTTGGTCGCGAATACGATTTGCTAAATAGTAGTGGGCGCGTTTTCAAAATTAGCCCCGTACAGGAATGGGTAGAACTCATAAGAGAACAAAATCTCTTGTTATACTTAATCCAACAATGCAAATCGCATTTACCTACTGAATAATAGATATGGAGCTGTATTTTAGATCGATTTCTGCAACTGAATTCTAAAACTGAATTTCAAATCTATGCTGGTCCACCTGAATTTTGAATTTAATTTCAGGTTTAGAGTTTAGTTCCAGAACTCAGAGTCTGCATGTTGAGACTGAATCCTGGAATTAGATTTCGGAGCTAAATCCAGTTTAGTTTAGTCGATGAGAACGTGGTCGATTTGATTTTCCGTATGTTGATCAGGTCATCTCCAGGTGGCTTTGTGGGGGAAGAAGGTGCTTCGAACTACTATTCCTCGGGAGGCTGCAAATTTTACGCATCGTTGACCGTTGTCGTTTGTCACCGCGTGCAGGCTCTCCAGCCCTATCTCGGGCCTGTACATTGTCTCCCGGGCTAACTGAGCATTCATGTCGCCGATGACGAGAAGGCAAGCCCCCCCCCCCTTCCCTGTCATCATACGCCCAAGGTCCCACCGGGGTTGGTTACCCGATCTTTTCTATGGTTACTCGTCCCCCTGCCGCCACCGCGTGGAAGTAGGGATAGGAGTTACTAGACAAGAGGATAAGAACCACATTGGGGCCTGAATTGCGTATTGTCCAGTTTACCAACCAAAATCGTCTTAAACAACTTGCATAAATGTGTCTCCCTCATATTAGTCAATCAAAAATATGCGATGATTTGTTCAATTCTCACATTATTTTTGCACTGATTTTCACCACAATGCTGTTCATTTTAAACCTTTCAGAAAATTTCAATTTCTCGTTATTTGTGATTACGTCATACTACTGAAATTTTATTCATAAATTGCTGCCCACATTTCCGATAATATGGAGAATAATGTTGCTATGTTAAAAACAAAAAATTAAAGGGTTATATGCAAGACACGATCGAGCGCATTAAAATTGAAATTATGTTAAGGTACCCATAATAAATACAAAAATAAAGATGATGGTGGGGATGTACTAAACAGATGAGTGACCAATTACAAATTTACTCTACATTTAGCGTTTAGACTTTTTGAGAATGACCGAATTGACAATCTCGGTAATCTTCGGAAAGTGTCTGGAAATACAATGGCAGCAATACAAGGAACAAAATATTTTGTTACTTTCATTGATTTTCACTTTTGCTTATTAGGAACCAATGCATACGCATCCAAATTCCTTTATTTTGGTCATATTAAAACTTGATTTTATTATTACATGAACGAATAGTGCCATAGTTACAACGCATTTAATGATAAGACGATTGTTGTTTTGATGCTAATGATAATTGAACTGCATATATTTATAGATTCCCTCTTGAGCTATAGTTCATACTGCGCGAATCGGACGAGAGGATGACATCATTGACGCACTGTAACTGTGACTGTGAAAATCATAAGTCAATTCAAACCAATTTTTAAATGGTATGCAAATGAAATACTTAAACGACGTTACCTAGTAAGTTTAAGATAAATGTTTCCGAACTTAAACCGGCGAAACAAAACACGTAAAAAATTTCCTAAACTGGTCTCAAAACTACACAAATCGATAGTCATTATCAGTAGGCAACTATACAAATCGATTCCGGCTATCCTGGTTCCCGGTATCCGGTTCCGGAAGTAAAGGAAATAGTGGTCATATATACCAAAATGGATCTCACTCACTTTTCTCAGCGATGGTTTGACCGATTTCCACAAACTTAGATTCAAATGAAAGGTCTCGTGGTCTCATACGGAATTCCTGAATTCCATCCGGATCCGACTTCCGGTTCCGGAGTTATAGGGTAAAGTGTGTTCAATATTGTACACCGTCACTTAAACCGGCGAAACAAAAAAACATAAAAAATTTTCTAAACTGGTCCTAAAACTACACAAATCGATAGTCATTATCAGTAGGCAACTAAACAAACCGATTCCGGCTATCCTGGTTCCCGGTATCCGGTTCCGGAAGTACAAATAGAATACCACATATGTACATGAGAAAGGCATCATTACACCACTAGGTGGATTAAAACAGGTTTTCTTACATTTCCGGAGCATGTTCTCCTTCGCAAACAAACACGGCATTTAATTTTTGGTGATAACATTTTATTTATACCTAAATAAAACGATTTCATGCTGAATCGCCGAAAAGTGTGAGAACTAAAACATCTAACAGTGATTGGCAAATATTTGCAGTAATTCACAATTAGGGGACAAGGTTTGTGCCCTATCGATGTAAACAATAGTTGAAAAAAAAAAGGTTCTATAGCACATACTCGAAAACATTTCGAAGTAATAGACTAACATCAATACTATGACTTTTCAATTTTGTAGGTTGTCCAATTACTTTGAGTAGCTGGAGGATGCAGAATATCAAATTCATTGGCAAAACTTGAAATATTTTAGAGTATTGTGAACGTCGTTATATAAACGAAACTGTAGATTGAAAAAGAATAAATTTCCAAATAATAATAGTGGTAACAATGCAAGTGGAGTCCACCAACATTGGAAAAATTGATTTCAAAAATATAGAGCTGATTTGAAAAATACGCAGCTTTTAAAATTCGGATGAAATTTTGTTTCAAGATAGGTGTTTCCTTCCAACCAACCATACTTTGCAAGACAGGCACTTTCAAGTAGTTCAAAAAATATCTTTTTATTGTCCAAACAGAATTTTTTTTATCGTAAACTAAACCAACAAAGGTCACAATCATTCCAGAATCCAAAGAAACTTAATTTGTGAGATGTTTTCTAATTCTGTTACGAAGTGTATTTATATTAATGAAGAATTCCATTATGAGTTTGCATTTTTAAAGCTTGTTTTTTCCACCTAGTAGTGTAATGATGCCTAGCTCATGTTATTCATATTCTCATTACTGCAGGTTTCATCAAAACGGTTTTCCTGGAACCAGAAATATGTTTTGGAAACAAACCAGTTTGGGAATCAGTATTGAAGTTAACATTATATTCATTTTTTGAACACATATCACCCGCTGAATCCCGATGAAATTTTATATGGAACCATAACACCTTTCATTTAAATTTAAATTTGTGGATATAAGTTGAGCATACACCGAGAAAATTGAGTGACCTTATTTGTCACACTCACACACATATACGAACTGAATCGAGTGGTATATAACACTATAGTATATTATTTTTAACATCATATAAACTGAGAAATTTCGTGTCAACTCGAACAAACGTTGACAGCATGTTCTCAGATTTCAAATAAACTTTCTGAACATGTGAAATTCGACTCAAAATGCCATTCGGAGCGAAATCAGCAGCTGAAAGTTTTAAATGAAAGATCTATGAAACAAATGTACCCCCAAAAAACCGTCTTGGTTTCATTTATTCAAACATTTCTACTGTTAAATTTAAAACTAATACACGCTGCCCGAGTAGAGTGTGAGATTAAAAAGAAAACTCAATTTGATGTTGTGCTGTTCGTATATATCGATTACTTAATTTGCTATCGTTTTGGTCGTTTTAACGGTTAAAAGATCAAAATCGAAAGCAAAAAAAATGCTGCGTGACATCAAACTGGAAACTAGTTTTGCTCTCAGTGAAAGCACATTGAAAACTTAATATGATGTCGATTTTCTCGAAATGACACGTCACGAGCATAATCTAAAAATAGAACACCCAAAAAAGGTCTGGGATAGTATACATTTAGGCGATATTACTCGCACGCAAGAAAAAAAGATTGTATGCAATCTCTATTAGTCGCAAGCAAGAAAAAAGAATCCATGCAATCTTCACACTACCGCGGAGAGAATCCGGTTTCGAACTTAGGTGATGTGATTGCGAACTTTTTGCGATTGTTATGGACTGTTAGCGCTAGCTGTAAGAAGATGGAAAATGTTCGGTTATATGACAAGCAGTGTTGTTTCACAAAGTTGTATGCAGGTAGTTTCTGTCAATGCACACTCGTTGCGTCGCTTCCATCCCGCATCCACCGTAAATAGCAGTGTGGCTATTTGAGCACAGTATGAAAATGCTCTCTTTGTCCTTCTCATATTCAAAGCTGTTGCATTCGAACATTATAACATTAAATTAAGTTATCTACTTGATCTCACACAAATCGAACAGGTAATCACTTTGAAATACGAATTTAGAGGCTCTGAAGACCGAACGTTTTACAGTAAAGTCATTTACAAAACAGGGAACGTGAATTAGGAATCCGACAATAAGGTATTCCAGATCATTTGTTTTTTTTTTTCGACTAATTGGGACAATGACAATTATCTTGCTTCTGACCACAGATAGAACCAAAATCTTTTCAGTAAATTTTTAGTTTTTATGTAGACTTATAATTTTCGATCATTTGATGCAGAATTAGTCCTGTGACTCAAAATTATGAAGTTTTAGTTAGACGGTTTCTTTAGAAAAGTGTATTAAAGTTCCAAGACCTATTAGATGATCGATAAAATACTTCTCATAGTATCGAGCGTATACACTCATGTATGAAGTTCTAAGCATTTAGAACAAGGAATGAGAATTGTTTTGAAGAGTGTCTCCGACACAGTTTGTAGCCTACT
Source organism: Malaya genurostris (assembly GCF_030247185.1). NCBI lineage: Eukaryota > Metazoa > Arthropoda > Insecta > Diptera > Culicidae > Malaya > Malaya genurostris. Next base: position 33,310,463 of record NC_080572.1, read on the forward strand.
TAGGAATATACAAATTAAACATATATTTTCTTTGTGGCTCCTCTAAACCACTAAAGTATTATTAAGAATTAGCTCTAGGTTCTAAAATCAGAGACATTCAATGTTCGATATCCGAACTTCGTAAACAATGAATTTTCCATACTGTTGGATATAAAGTTATCGGTATTTTCAGAACGGTTTTGGCGAATAGATTATTTTCGCCATCCAGGTCCCGCACTGAAAATAATGGTCTAAAAACTTTGGAATGAACTTCGCGACGTCGTAGGATTACAAATATTGAAACATTTTTTTACAATACCGAATACTTAACGTATCTAGGAGGAAATCGATGACGTCAAATATATTTCTCATATCAAATTCTGAAATAAGCTCCTTCTACGGTAGACGATCAGCGAGATGGGAATGCCAAAGCCAATATTCAGCTTCAAACAAACGTGGTACCGATGATCACCAATTTATCTAATGTCTCACAGGCGTGTGGTTTTACACCAATATTCTCGTGGTTAAAAAGAAAGAGCATTATTTGCGTAAAAGTTGAAAAAATGTTGAAAAAAAAATCGTTTCTTTGCGGTTATGGTTGCGGTCAACTGCAGGATCTCGGCAGGATGTCAAAGCATTTTTGTAAAAGACAACATAGGATTGAAGGAATAATTCTTCCATTGAAACTTAACTTTGTATTTTCACTAAGTTGATATGATAACATGATGTGATATTAATTGAAAATTTGATGAGTCGATATCATATTAGGATTTCAATCTGATGTTGCCATCATAATCAGATTTCAATTTGTTCTCATTTTGATGTAAGACTTTACTCGGCATGCCGTTCTAGTTTGTCTATATTTGTTTTAATTTAATTTTAAAAGTGACACAAATTATACATCATGAACCAGAACACTCCGTAGCATGCCCCAATGCAACATTGTTTTTTTTTTCCAAAATTGGTCTAAGCTGTTTTTTGATAAAGGTCCAACTTTTTCGACCGATTCTATTAAAAAGGAAATAATCGAGAAATGACGAATTCTACTCAGTTGGTTTACTTACACAAAATTTGTCTAGTTTGTAAATGAAAATGTTGAAAACAATTTATGTTGAGTTTAACCCTCAAATAATCGGTTTAAATAATTTAAATTAATTTAAAGTTTTTGTTCAAAGTCAGCCCAAATTTTGTCCGAAATTATCCTAACGAATAAAATTTGTTCAGATGAGACTGTTTGAATGACACGAGAAAGGCTTTATCACACTATTAGGAGAATTAAGAAAAGTTTTTTTCTGCTGAAAACACCAAATAAATCGTACCAACCGGTCATAAGAAATATATTTTAAAAAAATCAAAAAAGTCAAATTTTGAAATACAACAATCACAATCGACCTCCGAATTCAAAACGAATCGCTCTCTTCGGGAAATGATTAAACGCAAGAGAAAATCAACGTGCTCGTCACGATTATGCCATCAAAATATACATTTCAATTACGTGCAAAGGGGTAAAACACGTAAAATTTATTATAATAAATTAATCCCGTTCATTTAACACATTTATTAGTAGTCATTTCATGAGTCTGTTCAGCAGAGCCGACAGGAGAAAATTCGAGCCCGGGGGAACTGCAATATTATATTGGGAGTATAATAGAATTATTATATTTTTTAAAACATAAGCTAAACAAAATAATTATCATGCCAAAGGGTGTAGCCGGGTTTGCATATAAAAGCTGCCCCCAAACAGAAAAATAATTGATATACGCTGTTTGAAAAGGTTTATATTTAGTATGATTTTCCCAAAATTTTAACCCTTTAACTGCCATATTGGTGGAGTTAGGGTGGTTCTTCTGATTTTCATTTTATTTGAATTTTTCAAAAACCTCTTGAGCAAAAAAAATGAAAAAAATCAGGAATATTTTAGGAATTATGAAAAACCTTTCTGATTTTTTTCAGATTTTATCAGAATGTATTTCATGTGAAAAAAATGTCCAAAATTTTCGATTTTTTTTATCGCACTTACAATTTTGGTGCCACTCTGGATTATACATTAAAAATAAATCATTTATGAGTATATTACGCTGTATTTTTTTCAGATTTTTAAAAAATGTGGACTCGTATAATATCAGACTTTAAAAGACTAAATCTCTCGGAAAACCATGCGTCTCCATCAAATTGTCATCATCCGATGGAGACGCATGGTATTTAGTTCTAAAATCATATATCACATGCCCTTAGAACTAAATACCATGCGTTTCCATCTACAACTTGAGTTCAGGGCTTAAGAAAGAATTTTTATAAGGAAGGACCAGTGAGAGAAACATGAATTATAATTAATGAATTGACAAACATTTAGGTTTTAATATACTGTTCAAAATTTTTATTTATGAACTGATAAGTCACTTCACATTTATTTTATATTAATCAAATAATGACTATATTTAGTAAAAATTCTAAAGGACAATAGTTCTTTTGCAGAAAAAAGTATTCCTAGATACCAAGCGCAAAATAATGGAAAAATATAAAAAATAACACCTTCCTACTCGAATAATGGCGCGTTGTGACGATATCGTGGTGATTGATGAAGTCGTGTATTCATTCATTTATGACCGCGGATAAGGATACAAGAAAACTAACACGTCACCACAAGAAATTAACCAACGGCGTATAAACCACGGATTTCAACAGCTACTCGGAAATCCACCTACGTATAGCTGAAATCGGACAGCTACGATCGGCTGGGCATGTCATCAGGATAACGGACGGCAATCATTTGAAAATGGTTCTTGAATGTAATTCGGAAGGCTCAAGAAAAAGAGAAGCATAGCTAGCAAGGTGGATCAATAAAATGGAGGCAAATAGTGGTCATAGTCTGAGCTGTATGGAGACGACTTCTAGAAACATAATGAACGGGTTTGAGCTGATACATGAGAAAAGTACTCCGCGAAACACCAGAAAAAGACCACTAAGTTCAAGTAAATTTGATGAACTATATTTGCGAAAGCGTTTGAAATTCAATTTTTATACATAGCTCAGTTTCTCATTCATTTTTAGTTAACACATATTTCGATTAAAGCAAAATAAAAACAATACAATTTTCCGAATCTGTTTAATGAAGGGGTTCTCTTCAGGAAATAGCAAAACTGAAAACATTAAGTTTAAAAGAACATGTTGTTTGTATAGAAAATCGACGATGCGAATTAATACGTTATTTTTGGGTCTTCGGGACTTGACGCAAGCGATTCGACATGATTTCTATCTGGTTTACAGTATTTGTTAAGACTGCTAATAGCTAAAGCTCGAAGTCTTCAGACTATCCCGCAAGATGTTGAAGTTAAAAACGAATTACAACCGTCCGCTGACACACATGTTCATTATTGCTTGGTAAAACGACCCGACATAATAATAAAAAATTTTTATCATTATTAATTAAATCAATACTAAAGCCTTGAGCTCAAGTTGTAGATGGAAACGCATGGTATTTAGTTCTAAGGGCATGTGATATATGATTTTAGAACTAAATACCATGCGCCTCCATGCGGATGATGACAATTTGATGGAGACGCATGGTTTTCCGAATGGTTTATTTGTTTAAAGTCTGATATTATAGCCGTCCACATTTTTTAAAAATCTGAAAAAATACAGCGTAATGTACTCATAAATGATTTATTTTTAATGTAAAATCTAGAGTGGTACCAAAATTGTAAGTGCGATTAAAAAAATTCGAAAATTTTGAAGATTTTTTTTCATATGAAATACATTTTGAAAAATTCTAAAAAAATCAGAAAGGTTTCCCATAATTTCTAAAATATTCCTGATTTTTTTCAATTTTTTTGGTGTTTGAAAAATTCAAATGAAATGAAAATCAGAAGAACCACCCTAACTCCACCAAAATGGTATCAGAATAAATTGGCTCATAACGGCCAATTTATTCTGATACCATTTTGGTGGAGTTAGGGTGGTTCTTCTGATTTTCATTTCATTTGAATTTTTCAAACACCATTATTATTATTCATTATTATGAAGAATGAAAAACAATTGCATTGGCCCCCTTCCACTCGGCGGCCATGCTTTTCAGTATGTACCATGAGAATCCTAAAAATATATTGACAAGAATTGATGCGTATATGTTTTTAAAATTTCATTGTATTCTAATATTTCAGACATAATTCTCTGTGAACAAAAGATACATTCAGACATCATTCTCTGTGAACACAAAATAAGTTTCTGGATAAAATTTAGACACTATTCCACAAGCATTTTTGTTGAAATCAATCTCATTAAACGCTTCGACGGGAAACTCGGCCTACGAGGCTTTACCGAGATGCGGAAAACTCAATTAACATAAAACCATTAGATCCATAGCAATCTTCTCTCAGTCGGGGCTGTGGGTACACAGTCGAAACGAGATGCGAAAGGAAACAAAGTCACGTTACTTTTAAAATTCAATTACACTTAATTAACATCGCAGCGGTTTCGCTATCTGCCTACATCATCGCCTGCTTGACAATCATCAACGCATGACCTACTCTCTCGTTCGACGATGTCTCATAGTTCGAAGCAGACGGTAAACGCGTTCGCGACTAAATTGTTTCATTTGGCACAGGAAAAATAGTCATTAGCGAATCCACGACTCCATCAAGCAGTTAGTCAGTCAATCACACAGTCAATGTTCCAGGGCGTACATGCTAGTTTTATGTATACTGAAAACCACCCCCGCAACCGGTTCGCAAACTATAAACCAGATCGGAATTAATTTGAATCTTAAGTACGTGTCATAGGGGGGATCAGGCTTTGATACCAATTGTCATGCTATTAATAATAAAATTTTCATTGCTAAATTGCAATTCGCTAACACTCTGAATAAGCAGTATTTATGTTTGGTCTATTGAAATGCAAATTCCGTTCGGGAGCGACTGTTATACTTTATACTAGTTATACTCACATACTTTCAAGTTCAATTGTTGGAACTAATTATCTGATTGATAGTATTTTGTAATTGAAGGCGGCTTGATGTGCAGAATATTTAAAGTATACTGACGACATCTGAGGATTTTTACTCTTATTCAACACCAACATCGAGGAACTCACAAAACTCGATACGATCATCAATTGAAACAGAATTTCGATACAAACTTCTCCATTCGGAAAAGTGGAATGGTCATTATTCAATCAGCTCCTGGAAGTAGTTCTCGTTTCGAATGTTGATATTTTCTATAATTGCCAGTCCAGCTGGTTTACCCCAGAGAAATTAGTGTTCTTAAAATTAAATTATACCTCTCTGTGCGCGTTGCACCATACAGTATGCATCAAAATGTATACATTTGCATTTGCATGCGACGGCGAGTGCTGAAGCGCTCGCTCCGGTGGTCACGATTCGACTAGACCTTCATCGTGCATTGGGATATTCATATATGTATGGTGATGATTAAACTTTGCATCCATTGTCTCCAACAGCTCGCAGTATCTGACAGGATCGTGGCCGGATTGTCCTGCTGCTGATACTGGAACCATGTCTGAAACCGGCTCAGCTGTGCTATCCCGCGGAAGATGTAGTGTAATTCTTATCTCGGTAGGATTGTTTAGACGGATGGCCAGATGCTACTGGTGTTGGTGTTGTAGTTGTTATTGTTCCGTCCTGCTATGTTTTGAAATGTTTCCTATTGTTTTGCTGGGGAAAGTTACGGGAAGATAGAATGCTTTCCGTTAGACGCGTTGACATTCGCATTCGGTTGAAGGTGGCGACCCGTCCCTAGGAGAGTTTGGAAGCTCATATTACGCTTCTGCACGAATACTATTCCGTATTGGATGTGCACCGACACCCATGTTGCTATTGCTATCCCAGTTGCATGTCATGTGGCGAATTACGGAAGTTGGCTCGTTTTCTTTTGCTGTGTGACTTCTTTCTGCCGACGAGATCCACTGTGCGCCGCATGAAGGATGCCGGTTGGTAGTTCATTCCATGGATTAAAACTACGGCGACGACGATATACGCAGGAGATTATAGAATTGTGCTATGCATAATATAAGAACCCGGTTTAGTGCAAAAAGTTCCGTTTTGTGGTGTGGATTCAATGACAATGACTGTTCACGCGACGTGGTTCGCTTGTTGTGAAAAACTTTAAATCAAATTCGGTGTAGAACATAAGAAAACTAGATAGTAGAGCCCGGTTGAAGAAAAAGAGATATTTGAGATTTGATATACATTTATCCGATTTTGGTGGTGTTTGTTATACCTATAACTACAAAAATCAACTGATACTGATTTTTAAAATACAAATTTTAGATAAATGATAAATGTGAATACTGCAACGATAATTTCTAGGTTAAGATATAAGTAAACAAAAACGTTCATTATAAGGTTCACATTTCCAATACACTATCTATACAATTGAATCAATTGAAAGTCTACGTAGACTTTTCGTTTTTACAAAACAATTTCTCAATAATTTTCCGCTGAGAGATAGTATAACTTCGTCCTCAGTCACTGATAGCTCAAAATTATTTTTTAAGTTTACACGCGGGAATTCTATAATAATGTTAAACATTTATTACAGTACACGTACAGTTTAAAAAAAATGCGATGTAGTGTCGATTTATGTTAACATAATCGGTAGTTGTGTTGATCCATGGCGAATATCGCCGAAAATATCATGACATTACTGCGCGACTTAGTTTTTTGGAGTACTAGTCTCCAGCAGTCCGTTCCTAATAAAAAAATAGAAATATAACGTTAATCTTCAGACCAAGTGAGATAAACAGGCGATTGGGAACTTTGAGTTAGCAGAAAATTTTATGCACCCATGCCATACAGCGAATGTAACAATAGACTATTCGTGTTGAAAACTTGGGCAAAATGATAATTTTATTAAAAGATTGTTCTATTCTATTGACAATCGAGAAAAGGTTATTCAATTTATCTATCGACTCGAGTTTGTCTAACCTGCATGATTCTGCGCAGTTTCATAATAAATTCAACTAAGAATTACATGGATTTGAAATGAAGAACCTAAATTTTAATTGCATAAGGCGAATTTGAATACCATACCATCTGTTTTCAAATAATGTTAATATTGCTATCATATAGACACAGTTGTTTACGATATACAAGAGATAAAGATATAGAATAAATCTCAAACGGCTTTACTGGATGATAAGGAAGAAAATGTATTTCCTTATAAGTGATAAAAATAACATTTTTACGGGTGAAAAAAGTTTGCAAGTTCGATTTAAACCTCTGGGTGTACTTTTTGGCAACTGTTTGTTTTGAAATTCTAGTCATTTTTATTTTTCAAATCTGTTCTTCGTTGAGTTAAACTACGCTGCTAACGGCCTCACGTCAAAACAAAAATATGAAAACTTTTTTTGGTTGGATTTGATTCATTCCCGCGTCAAGAATTTGAACGTTGCAGAATACACTTATTAATAATAAATGGAAATGTAACATCAAAAAATAAAAAAAAAATCGTGGAATTAGACTTCCTCGCGAATCGGTATTTTGATAATTTGATAAACAATTTAAATCTTTCAATTGTGATTGGCTATACATGAGCGATAAATCCTAGTTATTTTCGCAGGTTAGTACCTTGATCCTTTCCTGTGCCACTTTTGGTAAGGCAGAGATTTCCTCGGTCACTAGTGTTGAACTAACATTCCTTTCCTTGCTATGATTACCTGCACGAGAAGGATCATCTACGTTATTGCAAATTGGTTCAATAAGGATCATCTACGTTCATTTAGTTCTATAACGTTTGCAATTAAAAAATGGACCTTCACCCGCACTGACGAAACTACCCATGCAGCATAAATCATAGTAACCCATGAGTCAGCAGAAAAAAATTGACAGCTCTATCAGCCGAATTCTAACCGTGAGGACAAAAACAGTTAGACAATTCCGTTCAGAACTGTGCGCGTTCAAAGAACAGCACCCCGCCGCGTCAAAAACGGTCATCGTGCGGCACTCTGTGGACGCCGGATACGCCCGTTCCGGCATCTACAATATCTTGGCACTGTTAGACAACAACTAGAGCATCGAAAGAAAACCCGGTTCCGCATGTCCGACAACCATGAGCGACAAGAAGCGCTAAAGCAAGCTGAACAGGAAGACCTAGGAAAATGTGGCAATATCACTGTGTGCGCTTGGCCGGGAGGTCGGTGCAACAGGCCAAACAGTGAAAAAGTGCCTAGGTAACATGAACATACATGTCAGGAAGTGGAAGTCGCGTCCACTGGTTTCGGAGCTGCAGGCAATGACGCAACGGCAGCGGGGCATTAGGGCGAAGATGTGGAGTTCTGACGTCGGCCCACTACTCGAAGCGAACCGGAAGTCAGATCAAAATAAAATTCAGGGATTTAGTATGGGACCTAAGAGGCTTTCATTTGAATTTAAGTTTATGAAAATCTGTTCAGCCATCTCCGAAAAACGTTTTCACAATTTTTTGCACATTTTACCCCTTAATTCCGGAACCGGAAGTCGGATCCAAATTCATATTAAAATTATTCAGAAATTTTGTATGGGACCACAACACCTTTCATTTGAATCTAATTTTGTGATCGGTTAAGCCATCCCCGAGAAAAGTTAGTACAAAAAAACGTTACATACTCACACACACACACACACTCACTCACACAGATATTTTGCGTAATCGACGAACTGAGTCGAATGGTATATAACACTCGACCCTCCGGGCCTCGGTTCAAAAATCGGTTTTCACAGTGATTGCATAACCTTTCTATATGAGAAAGGCAAAACATACAATTCTCAGATTTTTTGGCATTAAAAATGCCTTACTCTTCACTATATGGGGCCGGGTGTCAATTAAAAGTTTCAAAAATAGCCGCGTAACCTTTTTGTGTCATAATTTTGAACGTTAATAACTCGGTCAATTGTTGATGGATTGTTATAATTTAACAACCAATCGATTCGGAAACTTTTAACTTAAACATGTATGACGACGTCTTTTCAGTATTTCAAAAGTATACTATTGAAAAAATGGTTGGAATAGACCTATGTTTTCATCCACCAATCCCTGTTCTACAAAATGACGTCAACTTCTTGTTCGGCATAGGAGGCTTTGCGTCATGCATAAAAAACACCGCGAAATCTATAAATATAGGCGGCACAATATTTCTTTGCTTAGTTGATGTTTGACTGTGAATGAAACAAGTAGCTTGTCCAGTGAGCTGATGACTGGATTGTATATGCGTTCACTTGCTGGATTGTCGCTTTTGCATTATTTGTTGGTGAAATTTCCTGTTGTCTGCGCAACACCGTGTTCGCTTGAGTATCTTATTTATCATCTAGCTATTGAAGAACCGAATCAGCGTGGTTGCCGATTCTTTTGAAATATCCCTTGTATTTAGCAAATTTTTTGTCGATTTTGCCATTGAAAATGCCTTACACTCCGCTTCCCGAGGCTGGGTCAATTTAAAACATGCAAAACTAATCGCGTAATATTTTTCTGTCATTTTTATAACTCAGTCATTTGTTGATGGATTTATATAACTCAACAAACAATCGATTCGGAAACATTTAACTTAAACTACGACTGTTAACTGAGACTACGTCATTTGAATATTTCAATAGCATACCTTTGAAAAATTGGTTTGAATTGAATATTTTATTTTGGTTCTCTGGTAACTATCAGGCCAATTTAGAATTATCGGCGATAGATTTTTCGGATCTAATTTGCAGCGCTTGTTCCTCGATGATTTGTTAATGGATTTTCAATATTGTAAGATTAAAAATGTTTTAATTTGTCAACGGATCGGTTTGCATACTTAAATCTCCATTCCCATACGAACAAAACGTGACAATGTGACTGAACAAGTTGTTGTCCCACCAGAAATTAAACGCTTCAAAAGATTCAAAATTAAATTCTGTAACTTTTTTAAAAGCGGTCTCCTCGGTTTAGTAGTATAAATGAGTTCCACAGGCTATACAGTACAATTAGATGCAATATCATATAGTATCAAAGATAAACTCAAAGTAAGTTTACTTGCGATGTTACATGTATCGTTTGAATAGGAACCCTCGTAGAATTTGGTTAACCGCCAGTTTCAGTTCAATTATTATTTGCTTCAAAACAATAAGCGTCTGATGGCTACACGCGTTGTAACTATGACAATGTTCATTCATGTGTTAATAACATCAAGTTACAATATGAACAAAATTTCGGAATTTTGTTGCGTATCCATTCCGTATATTCCTAATATGCCAAAGCGAAAATTAATGTAAGTAACTAAATATTTTATGCGGACTGTTTCACATGTTTTCTTCCTCGTATTGTTGCCATATTATTTACCGACACTTTCCGAAGATTATCGACGATTTTGAAGGATTAATAAAATTACACCATTACTGAGATTACTGGTACAACATTCTCTTGGATCGATTAACTGTTTATAAAATTAATAAGTCCATCCAGTGAACGACCATTATTAGGTTAAAACTGGGGGTAAATAAACGATATAAATCAAATCAAATTAATAAGTTTGTACGTTTCTCGAAAATTATCATCATGAAATAAAATAGTTTCATTTGTTCAGGTTTAAATCTTTAGGTTGTTTGTATCTAAAATTGAGCTTTCTAGTAACTTTGAAGTGTAGTGAAGTTTAGTGTATCATCATCAATATCATCTTTATCCTAGAAACGTTTCATTTTTAATGTTATTGTGCTCGGTCGTGTCTTGAATACAACCCTCTAATTTTTTTTGGTTCAAACCGATCAAACAAATTAAAACAATATATTTCGTATCTAAATCGAAGAGAATTCATTACAATGTAACATGTTCGGATCCGCTCAGAATAAACAATACGGATATCCTCGCCTAATAAGCTCTCTAGTGGTGCAGTGCCTAGTTGGCCATATAAACACTGGGCTCGATTATCACTACCCGTTAGATACGTGCTCCCTTGAAATATCCAAATCGAGCAATATCACACACGATCCAAAATAATGGCCCTTATTACCGTTCTCACTTCCACTTTCACATTCACTTCACTAACATGTCACTTCACTTGATTTTACCTATTACCAATATCGCGCATAGTGAAGCGATCACTGTAGTGGAAATAAACTATTTTTTTCGATAAAATGTTGGTGGCGTGATGTTTATAATGACATCAAGTTCATCCAAGTAATTACTTTTGTCTCTGAAGCGGCTTCCGTAATAAGGACCTAAATTCAATTCACTTGATTTTCACCGTGAAGTGATACCGATAATAAGGGTCACAATCACTTCACTTGGTTTTCACCGTGTAGTGATACCGGTAATGACGGGCCAATATATATGAGCGAAATTAAGAATATAGTTGAAGTTAGCAGTAGAAATGAAATCAGGTAATGTACACACGATATCTCACTGAACCATTGTCAATGGTAGTAGTACTGACGAATCGTCATATAAAAATAAATCATGAGGGATGCGGACGAACTCAGTATGATGAAGTCTTGTATGCACTAACCAGATAATACAATATCAGACTATGTTTTGTCTGTTTTATTTTTTCAATAAATGTTTTCGTTCACCATTAGAGTTTTTTTATCGACTTTTGAAAATACATTAATTCTGCCACAATGGAAATCAACTTTGTTATTTTTTACACATTGTTTAATACATGTTTTGTGATGATTCCTTTTTACATTCTAGAGTAAAAAATGATTATTTTAGGTAAGCGCATCTGTTCCATAGGTTATCAAATGTATGTCGCCTTTCCAACAATAAGATATCGTCAGTAAAACAACCCAACACAATAGCTATAAATGCATGATTGATGAATGGCCCTGAAGGCTATAAAATGTACAATACATTGATTCAACTGACTAGATGTACGGAAAATTGCGGTACCTCTAAGCAAGATTTCGTTGTAGATTTGCCTTCTCTCGCTATTAAAATACCGTGTTTACACGCAACTAACAACAACGGCACCAAACTTATGACGTACAGCTTATGAGATTTATAACGGTTCCTTTGTTCTGATTAAAATCATTTAATCGCAACCCGCTAACCAAATCCGGATTAGCATTATCATCTACCCGGCTATGAGATCCGGTTAAGCGGTAACATGTGCGTCACATTTCATTAAGAATTTTTGGTAAACAATTCATTCTCATTGTGGTAATTATTTTGTTCCTTAATACATTTACATTGAATAAACATATTTAATGTTCGATTTTAGAATTAACCTTTTCGGAATATTTTTTTATATTCAGAACTAAAAAGTATTGATTCTCAAGTGATTGGATTTAAACATATGTCACCCCAATCCGCCAAAGTCCACATAAACAGAGTTCATATTTCGGAGGCATGAATACGTTAACACGACCCAGTTGAAGTTGAATTCGAAAGCAAATTCAGCCAAGTGTTCATCTACGGAAGAACGAGTGAATTCGAAAGTACGAAGATAATGAATCCGTTCCGAGGAGCCTCGAAAGTGAGCGACATAAATGCAAGAGATAACGAGAGAATTGTTCGGTTTGGTTGCAATGAAAACAAACCGATCGCTGAAGAAGTAACATAGCATAGTACAGACAGAACCGCTTCATTCACATCCATTATGCACAAAAGCCGGCCAGTCGGTTCCGAAGCGTCGTCGTGAGCAGGCTGGAAAATCGAACGGGAAAAGTTGTGTTGTCCGCCTCCGCATTAGAAAGAACATGTGCGTTTTGGATGTTTGCTCGGTTTGACTTTTGTAACTAGGGAAATCGCTTTCCTTGGACAAAAGGAACAATTACTAGTTTACATAGTTTATGTATAAAGGGTGCGCTACTTCCTGATTTGTTCAGAACAACATTACTGGATTGCGTTATTTTAAATTAAACTAATCAAAGAAAGTGAAGGTGAATGAACAGTAATAAAGGAGAAAAGTTCCCGTGGTATTTTCCTTAAATTTCACTTTCGCATGTTAGTAGCACGTAGGCACCGCAGTTCAGTCTGAGTAAAGTGATTACTGCTCATCAAGCTACATACGCTTCTGCAGTTTGCTTATCGACATCATCATCCAACACTGCAAATAGATTCTGGTGGTTTGTTTGACTGGATACCTGACACCGACGGTATGCTGGTAATGAACTGAGTTTTATCAAACTACCCATCAATCTGAAACAACAAGCAACATTGCCCTACTCGGTTGCACCTGGTTTAACTGACTCAAGGACGACTAGTCGCATCATCAACTGACAGATACAGCAGCACTAACTGATTAGCAAGAGTGTAAAGGGAGTCAACTTATTTATGAACTTTGCTGAAGTGCTTGATCTTCGAATTGTGCCATACTATCGAGAAGGCGAACAAGCAGGTTTTAAGGAGCGGTTCAGGTAAGCAACTTCCAATCATTGTTTTAATAATCGCTGATGTAAAATTCTCTAGCGTGTCGATTCGGTTAACCAGCATGTTTCAAGCACATAACGGATTGCTCTGTCTACTTTTTATTAATGCTCTTTGTTTACAAAAACACAGTTAACTTTGCTTCAAATTATTCTTGGAAATACAATTGACTTTCGGCGGGAATTTTTGTCTAATGCCGTTTTTGCTAGAAATCAAATCTAGTTCATTTTCAACGCAAATCTAAACATTTGATAGCAGTCGGGGTCGAAACTGGGTTGGGTTTAGTTTCCAGCTAAACGCCACATAAACTAATAAACTAGCAAATTCAATTATAAACATTATCAACAAATTTATTTTCATGAATTTTGCAATCATTCAACCACGTGTATGTGACAAAAACGCTCTAGATTTTCTCAACATGCGACAAAAATACTCAACAACTTTTAAAAAAAATCAATTTCGTGAGCTTGTTTTGGTACATTAGGATGTAAAAAAACAGTGAAATTCTATTAGTTAGTTTATGTCCAAAGTATCTCATACCGGGGGTACCGGACTCTAATTTTCGATTCCGGAATAGACGAAAGCAGTGGGCAAATACTCCATAATGGAACTCACTTTACTGTATGAGTTTCAGAGATGGTTCTACCATCGCATCAATTTCTTTTACAAATAGTTACAATACAATCTAGAATTTTAGCTATTCAATGTTTTTCGGAATCGACTTTTGATTCTGGAATTACAGGAGTGCTAAGATATTCAAAGTGTCATTATAGTAACGATGCAGGAACACTCAACACGATTGAAACTGACTTTTAAACTGCTTTAATCTGAGTTCCTGATATTGACCGTAATTCGATTTCCAGTTCCAGAAGTATTGAGAATATAGTTCAAAAGCTCAACCATGGAGCTTGCATCGAATTCTTTTACAAATGGTTACAACATAGTGGATAAGACAAGGTTTTCAAAATAAACACATGCAACAAATCTGTTGAAAGCATCTAGAGTTTTTTTTTTAATTCTTCAACCCAAACTTTATGTAAACGAATTTCAAACACAAAAATTCAAAATGATTTCAGTATTTTTTGTTAAAATAAACAACGCTGTCGAAGACATCATTTCGATATTTTTGATGCCCCCTTCTCGAAAGAGAAAACTCTTTTTCAAATCTAGAGTCAGAGGAATCTGATTCTGATGATAGGAGCAAGAATCTGATTCTTATCATAGGAGAAAAAATTAGAGGGTTGTTTGCAAAACACGACCTATCACGATTACATTAAAAGTGAAATAATTCTGAGGTACCCACAATAAATACAAAAATAAAGATGACGATGGAATCACTAAACAGAGACGAAGTACAAACTTACTCCACTTTTAGTGTTTATATTGTTCATATTGTAACTTGATTTTATTAGTACATGAATGAACATTGTCATAGTTACAACGCATGTAGTGATAAGACACTTGTTGTTTTGATGTAAATGATAATTCAACTGAAACTGGCGGTGACCCGAGTTTAGTAAGAATTCAAATGATACATGTAAAATCGCAGATCAGGTTATCTTGAGTTTTCCTCTAATACTATATACTTCCGAAACTTTTAAAGTGTTTTCTGGTGGGACAACAGCTTGTACAAATCGATACTGCATAACGATTTGCATTGCATTGCATTGTTTTTGCTACACTTAGTCTGGATCCCTTTTATAAGATTCTTGAAAGCAAGATTAGACCAAAATATTATGCCTTATAAGACTAAATCAATTTCTAACTATGCAATTAGGTTACACGATTATTGTTTGGTTCAATAATAGGGCCTGAGGAATTATACTGAGAGATAGTACATTGTGTTTAGGAACATTCAATGATAAAGAAGTACCTATGATTATCATCAGAACACAACTGTATACTGAATCTTTTTGCGCGCTACCGTGTTGTTAGTATGTAAATGGAGATTTCAGTGTGCTCACTACCCGTTGACACATTAAAACATTTTATAAATTTTTCAAATCAAGTTAAATGAGGCAAGTCCATCAACAAAATCCATCAGCGCTTCAAATTAGGTTCGAAAATTCTATCGCCGATAGTTCTAAATTTGCCCGCTAGTAACCGGAGAATCGAAATAAACAGCTAACAAGTATTCAATACCAATGAATACGGTACTAACACACCGCACACATACAAAATCAACTATCCAGCGAGCGAATGAATGTCAGCTTTGTCGTCCACTCACCTTTCCTCGCTGGAAGCCATGAGTAAACTAAAGCAGAAATAAATTCGGGCATATATTTATAGATTCCCTTTTGTGATATAGATCACACTGCGCAAATCGGACGAGAGTTTGACATCATTCACTGCGACTGTCATTGGTTCGTGAAAACATAGGTCAATTCAAACCAATTTTTCAATGGTATGCAATTGAAATACTTAAATGACGTTACCGAATAAGTTTAAGTTAAATGTTTCCGAATCGATTGGTAGTTAAATTATATGAATTCATCAACAAATTACTGAGTTATAAGCGTTCAAAATTATGACAGAAAAAGGTTACGCGGTTAGTTTTACATTTTTAAATTGACACCCAGCCTCGTATACTGAAGAGTAAGCAAAAGCGACAATCCAGCGAGCGAACGCATATACAATCCAGTCATCACCTCATTGGACGAGCTACTTGTTTCAACTAGACAAAGAAATATTTTTTTATTTATAGATTTCTCTTCATACTACGCAGAACGATGCGGTCTTTTAATGCATGATGCAAAGCCTCCTATGCCGAACAAAAAATTGACGTCATTTTGCACAACTGAGATTGGTGGATGAAAACATAGGTCGATTATAATGATTTTTTTTTCAATAGTATCCTATTGAAATACTGAAACGACATTGCCATACATATTTAAGTTAAAAGTTTCCGAATCGATTGGTTGTTAAATTATATCAATCCATCAACAATTGACTGATTTATTGACGTATTAAATTATGACAGAAAAAGGTTACGCGGCTTTTTTTGAAACTTTTAATTGACACCTGATCCCTTATAGCGAAGAGTAAGGCATTTTTAATGCCAAAAGTTTGAAAATGTTTTAATGTGTGCACACTGAAATCTCCATTTACATACTAACAACACGGTGGCGCGCAAATAGATTCAGTATACAGTTGTATTTTGATGATAATCATAGAAACTTCTTTATCATTAAATGTTCCTAGAAACAATGAACTATCTCTCAGCATAATTCCTCAGGCCCTATTATTGAACCAAACAATAATCGTGTAACCTAATTGCGTAGTTAGAAATTTATTTAGTCTTATAAAGCATAATATTTTGGACTAATCTTGCTTCCAAGAATCTTATAAAAGGGATCCAGACTAAGTGTAGCAAAAACAATGCAATGCAAATCGTTATGCAGTATCGATTTGTACAAGCTGTTGTTTCACCAGAAAAAAGATTCGGAACTTAGTACAAATAAGTTGCACAGACTCATATATATATATATATATATATATATATATATATATATATATATATATATATATATATATATATATATATATATATATATATATATATATATATATATATATATATATATATATATATATGTATATATATATATATATATATATATATATATATATATATATATATATATATATATATATATATATATATATGTATATATATATATATATATATATATATATATATATATATATATATATATATATATATATATATATATATATATATATATATATATATATATATATATATATATATATATATATATATGATTATATAGATGGAATTACCAGGTATCTTATCACTACATGCGTTGTAACTATGACAATATTCATTTATGTACTAATACAATCAATTTACAATATGAACCAAATTAAGGCCAAATTTGGTTGCGTATGCATTGGTTCCTGATTATGTAAAAGTGAAAATCAATTAATGTAACAAAATATGTTCTGCGGATTGTGTCACATATTTTCTTCCTTGTATTGCTGTCATTCTGTTTTCAGACACTTCCCGAAGATTATCGACGCTTTTCAACGAAGAATAATTTAAATTACATTATTACTGGGTTTATTCATTGACGGTTATTCACATTTTACACATTCACATTTTTCGATCAAAATATATAATCTCTAATCGCTGTTTATAAAAAGATTAAGTTTGTACCTTCTTTGTCTTGAAATTTATTATGATACAATATCGTTTCATTTGTCCAGATTTATATCTTGAGGTTGTTCGTATCCAAAATTGATCTTTTAAGTAACTCATAGTAATCATCATAGGTGACTTTCATTTAAAGGGTATTTTCCAAAAATTTTCAAATGTAAAAATTTGTTGAAGGCATCAAAATAGAGTAGAATCAATTGTTCTGAAAGAATCTAATTGTCAATTTGATCATTCGCCAAAAATCTAAATACTAAAAGTAGAGTAAGTTTGTAATTTGTCTCTGTTTAGTGAATCCATCATCATCTTTTTTTTTTGTATTTATTATGGGTAACTCAGAATTATTTCATTTTTAATGTAACCGTGATCGGTCGTGTCTTGCATACAACCCTCTAATTTTTGCTCTCAATGTTTTTATCCGGTATTTTGCATTCAAAAATACGTAAACGGGTTTTCCAAACTAAGTTGCACTTATCCGATTTTTGCTTTCAGCCGTTCAATTGAAGTTATTCACGTAAGGAATTCCTTTCATTTAGACGCATTCAGTTCTCATTTGAGTCAGTATTAAGCATAAAGATAAATAAAAGAAATTGGAACAAGACGAGCGCATGTATGCCCTAATAGTTCGTTTTTAGGAATTTCGAAGATAAATATTTTCGTAAGTATAAAAACTACAGGTGTAAAAATTCATACCATGAAACGGTTCTCTTCCCATTTCCAAGCAGCTACTCAGATAAAAATTTTGCTAGCATACCAACAACTTCCTCCCTTTTTTCTTTCATCATCAAATCCGGTATTTTGATGTATACTTACATAACTTTTTCGCGTGTGATGATAAAATATCTGTAACCAGTTTCCGCACTTTTCCGTTTTAATGAGAGGAATTATAATCTACCATTCTCGTTAACCTTCAGTAAGAAAACGGATCAGCGAAAACTCGGTAGCAACCATCCTTGTGCAATTAGCGTGAAAAAATAATAACTTCTACTTTTTGTTAACAATTCCTCTGCCTGTAATTCCAAGCGAGAACGGACATCATAGCGCAAACAAGCAAACCAAACTGCAACTTTCGGTAGATCCACTACTGCTTTCTTTATTCAACCGTCCGAACCAACCGACAATACCTACCGTAGATATGGCAGCTTTTGCATCGGGAATCGCAAATTAATTTCTCCTGAAATGAGGAAGTCGGTGCCTGGCTTTTCATAACTCATTTGCTAATTTGAACCGTGCTTGATTTCATCTACGTTTTATTCTACTTTTCTCGTCTGGTTTGAAACAAGCTGTTTTTCTCGCCTCTTCAATTGCAGTTGAAGTTCTAAAAATAAAAAGTTTAAATTCAATTCTATTAGAACGAGAAACTTAACGATTTATGCTATAGTTAGCACAAATTCGGTAACCGTTGTGAAAAGGACGATTAAAAGTCTAGTTATACAGGCGGGATCAATCGCGTTCGTTACTTTTCCGTAGCTATGAGAATATATGACCTTTCATTTGCGTCTAAGTTTGTGAAAACCGGTTTTACTGTCCGTGAGAAAGCGAGGTTAGATCCGTTTTTTTAATGTTTTGATAACTACTTCCGGTACTTCTGAAAGGAGGAAGCCGGGAGCCAAACCATTTTAGAAAAATTTGAAAACATTGCCTTGTTCCTTGCATAGTTACTCAAATGATGATAGGAAATTTTTGAATATTTTTCACCTTATAATTCCGAAATCGGAAGTCAGAGCCGCTGCGCATTGTACCTTATGATAAAAAAAGAAGCGGAATTTTCATTTTAAAATTCCCGCACTTGTCCAACCGGTAAACTGTTATTCTCTCAACGTTGGCAACACTTTTTCACGGATTCTGTCAAATTTTGACGCATATCGTACGACTAGTTTTTGTTTGGCGTCTATACAAAGAAGTTGAAAAATTTTCGTGTGGCGATTTTTATAATGGATGAAAATTTAGAACAACGTGCGTGCATCAAATTTTGTGTTGCAAATGGATTTAAGTGTTCCGAAACGTTGAAAATGTTGGAAAAGGCCTTTGGTGAATCGTGTTCAGGAAAAATACAGGCATACGAGTGGTATAAACGCTTCTAAGGTGGTCGTACAAGCTTGGATCATGATGAGATCCCTGGCCGCCCAACAAAATCTGTTATTGAAGAAAACATTGAATCGGCAGACTCAAATCGTGTTGCAAAATCGTTCTGTACTGATTAGAGAGATTGCTGTGTTGTTGGGCATCTCTTATGGATCAGCCGAACACATTTTAACTGATGTTTTGGGTTTGGAACGCGTCGCTTCTCGGCTGGTGCCAAAAAAGCTGAATTTCATTCAAAAACAGCGTCGTGTTGATGTGGCCAAAGAGATGATTTCCAACGCAGATAGTGACCCCACATTCATCGAATGCATCATAACTGGTGATGAGGTATGGATCTATGAAATGACGTCGAAACCGCACAACAATCGACCGAATGGCGCTTCGAAGGCGAGCCGTTGTTCTAAATCTTCATCCATTATAAAAATCGCCACACGAAAATTTTTCAACTTCTTTGTGTAGACGCCAAACAAAAACTAATCGTACGATATGCGTCAAAATTTGACAGAATGTGTATAAAAGTGTTGCCAACGTTGGGAAAATAAAAGTTTACCGATTGGACAAGCGCGGGAATTTTAAAATGAAAATTGCGGTTCTTTTTTGATCATAAGGTATGAAAAAAGTTATTAACAAAACGAAAAAATAAAAAAGTAGTCTAGGTTGGGCCACTATTGATTCTGAACGAAATATGTACTTAAATAATTTCAAATGATCAAACATGGAACTATTTATTGTTATTTTAATGGAACATCAATCTGTTTTAATAAACTATCAATAAGAATGTTAAGGTCACTGAAGAAAAAAAGAAACTGCGATTGTGCGTGTCCTCGATTTTCTACAATTTTCAAAATGGAATTGAATTTATAAGAACGAGTTTGTATTAAATTCTGCGATAAAAACGGTTTCAATTGTGCGACGACATTACAAATGTTAGAAAAATGTTTCGTCAACGATGCTAATAGTCGTTTATCAGTTGTATATAAATAATCGTTTATCAATGACCGTAAGCCGCAAATTGACTATTAAGAGTATTATTTGGTCGTTATGAGACGTTTGCGTGAAGTAATTCGCCAAAAAAGACCAGATTTGTGGGCAAACAACTCGTGGATCTTGCACCACGATAACGCACCGTCACACAATACCATCGTTATCCGTGAACCTTTGGCTAAAAACGAAACGAATACTATTCAGCAACCACCGAATTTACCTGATTTGGCTCCAGGAGACTTTTTTTATTCGGTCGACTCAAGAAACCGCTCTGTGGAACGCATTTCAGCACACGAGATGAGATAATGGGAAATTCGCAGATGGCTCTGATGGCCATACCGAAAATTGAATATAAAAAATGTTTCGAGGATTAGATCCAGCGCTGGCATTAGCGTGTTGCAGTCGATGGAGAGTACTTTGAAAGGGACAATATCAATTTTGATGAATAATCTTGTATTTTTGATTTTCTGAATAAATTCCAGGAACTTTTTGATCAAGGCAGTACAGTGTTTCGAATCCTATTCTGTAGCAGTTCGCTCATTTTCTCCACTATACACAGCTTGGATGAAGTCAGAATCCGTGAAAATATCAGGATTATATAGACAAATCCTCGTAGCAAGAAATTCTGCTTTCACCGCAGATGTACCGTTATTCTGAAAACAAGCGAAAAACGGTCTCAAGACAAGCGAAAATGGTCTCAAGGCATTAAACGGAAAAAAAGTGATGTGACCCAACCCTGATTACATGAGTGGCCCAACCTAGAAAACAAGCGTTTTTTTCTAATCGCGAAGCACAACATGCGAACAGGTTAAAGAAATAATATTTTCTCTTGAAAAACCTAATGGAAATATATACTTACTTTGGAGGTGTCATCATTTTTGTCCAAGCTTTGAGCTGTTTTTCACGGTTATTCCGCAACTTTTAGGGCTGCCAAAAAAAAAATTCACGAAACTTCACAAACCATTCTTCGTGACCGAATAATACTTCCTTGATATATCACTGACGGCAGCACGTGTCATATAAAAGAAAAGGCAATGCTCCAACTCCGTAAAATATAATTTATGCATAAATTTGAAAAAAAGTTTTTTTTTTACTTCGTCATATCGAACAGAGGGATTTTATAGCCGTGGTTCAAGCCGAACGGTCTGACCATCAACAAAAAAAAATCATCATCATCATTTTTACGAATTGTTTTCCAGAATTATCGTTCAACGAAATAAATTCAAATGTTTTGCATGATAAAAAGCATCATTCGAACAACATTTTGTATTTTTTTTCGTGGAAAAATATTGAGAAATAAGTCGGTGAAGAGGTATTTTTGAGGACGCTTCTTAAAAATCATGATTTGCGGTGTCCACTGTATCCCAGCGCAGACTAATCAGACGTAAACAAATGAACGCGGCATATTTAGATAACTGTTTCTATTTATAAGTTATGCAAGTTGCTGGTCAAACGATCCGATTTCAGCTATGCCGGTCCCCGGTTCTCGGCTCCCGGTTCCGGAAGTGTCGGAAATAGTGGTCAAAAACTAATAAACGCAACTCTCTACATTTTCTCAAAAACAACTAAGTCGATTTTCACAAGTATTTCTATTAACTTAGTTTAAAACTGTTCAAAATTGAAAAGGTTTGATAATGTATGCCCAAACAAACTTTTTTATTCAAGTTTTTTGAATAATCCCTTAGTAATATTAATGAAAACATGAGTTATATGAGAAAGGCATTATAGCACCACTAGGTGGATTAAAACAGATTTTTACGACTGAAAAAAATCTCATCTTTCATTGAACGCCCGTTATACAACATTATTTAATAGCTATCGAAGCGAAACAAAATTTTAACGGTAGTTCAGTGTCATAGGTATTTATTTCAGATTGCATACTTCGGTTTGATATTGGAATTATTAAGTGTACAACTTTGCTTCCGCCGTTTTTTTTTTTTTAATTTAAAGCTTTATTGCGAAAAAGTGCTTACAGATGTATTATTCAAAGTATTGTCCGTCGCTAGCGACAAACTTTCTCCCATCTTTCCGGAAATTTTCGGATCCCGGCTAGATAAAAGGAGTCCTTTTTTGACGCTATCCATGAAGCAATCCATTTTTCCAACTCTTCGAAGGATTGAAAATGTTAATCTGCCGTGTGCCATCGAACGGAGTAGGTGGAAGTCAGAAGGGGCGACATCTGGGGAATACGGCGGGTGGGGCGAGACTTCCCATTTCAGCGTTTCCAGGTACTTTATGACCACTTTTGCGACGTAAGGCCGAGCATTGTCGTGTTGGAGGATGACTTTGCCATGTCGCTCTTGATACTGTGGCCGCTTTTCTTTTAGCGCGCGACTAAGGCGCATCAGTTGCGTTCGGTAGCGATCTCCTGTGATGGTTTCCCCTGGTTTTAAGAGTAAAATGTTATTCATCTTTGAAGGTTTCTTTCTTTACACACTCACTTTAACCCATTATAACCCGGGGGTTTTAAAATTTGAATCAAATGAACTGATATTATCAGTTCCATCAGATTATGTGTTGAAGATTATGGGAAACGAAAAATTACTGTTAGAAAACTTTTCTAAACGAAATTATTCCACCGTATAATATATGAAATGTTAGCAAAAAATTTTACATATACATATATTTATTTATATATATATATATATATATATATATATATATATATATATATATATATATATATATATATATATATATATATATATATATATTCATATACATTTATTTATATTCATTATTACTATGTTTTCAGGAATCGAAAAAACACGAGCACCTAACGACCACCACTGCAAGATATGAGCCTCACATCGCTTGTTTCGGCGATAAGTTTAAAAAGGGTTCTTATTATGCCGTCTACGGCACAGAATCTGTATCCTGCGGCTACAGTTCTTTGAACTGTATCGATGTTTTCATTAAAGGTTTCACTGTTCTGAATGTTCATGTTCCAACACTTCTTAGGAATTTGAAGGATTTTCTGGACATAAAAGTGTACTCGTTGAAAAGTCATAGCTCCCGGAACTCGGTCAATAATCTGTTGGATGTTTTTGATAAAGTTGACAATGCTGAACGTCGATCGTTGATATCAAATGGTGATACATCAATTTAGGAAACGATACACCCTTACTGCTGTGCATCCCATTTGAGGCTTTTTGAATTTTTCTGAATGTATAACTCGGTAGTAAATGAAATGCCGTAACTTAAGAATAGTACTCTAATAATATGGTCAGTACATAGCAACCAGAAAAACTACATAAACTGTAAAATATGAAATATATCTCGCATTTTGCATCAAAATAGTATGGATTGAACTGAATGTGTTTTGTTTCAGGTCACCTGGATCTTTCTTTAGCAGATATGTTTTGCACTGCAAAAAAAACAAAAATATATTTATATAACATTACAAAATGGATGAATACTAATTATCTCTTTTTGATCCAAAACGTACTTGTCTCTCTTTCTCAACACTTGCTTCAGTTTTTCAGGTCCCGAGTTTTTATGTAATTAACCGATGTTCTACAAATTTATTTATATATTTTTATATAATTAACAGTGTACGCATATATCTTCTATTACAACGATGCTGTATTTAGATTCTGTCTATCGATCGAATCGGATTTTGTCGAATGAATGTAAAAATTTGCATTCTGTGATTCGTTCGAGTGATGCTTTTGTATGTAAAACTCGAACTCGATCGAGCTATAGAATGCCAAAATTCGAATTCGATCGAAAAAATCCAATTCGAACGAAATACAGCATCGGGGTGAACAATCGGAATGAAAATTTAGCATTCAATCGATATAATTCGATTCAGTCGTAACAAGAAATTCGGGAAAATAAATCTAAATTGAACCGACAAATTTTAGGTAGCATGTTATTTACTCGAACTTTGGGTTAATTGCGGAATATTCAAATTCCGGGTTGTTTGCTTATTACGTTAATTTTGAGTCTACTGATAAGTACTCATATTTTGGGTTATCGGCTTAGTACATTGAGTTTGAGTTACTTGCTCGGTACCCTAATATTAATTAACGCAAAAACTACTCAAATTTTGGTTTATTCGCTAAATACTTGAATTTTGAGGTATTCGACTATTACCCATTTTATTAGTTTTCCGCTTTGTACTCAGTTTTGGGTAGAGTGCTCATTACCTAAAAATGGGGAGATGCACTTTAGTTCATTTTGGGTAGGTTTTGACCCAAAATTAGGTAGCGGCTGGTAAGAGTGTAGATGATAATGCCTTTAACCCATTATGTCCTAGCGTATGATATATCATACGCAGAAATATCTATTTTTCAAAAAATGTTTACTGTGAAACTTCACTACCCAACAGCTTCATGATAACAAAAACAGGTAAACTGCACTACGGAACTTCTTTGCGTATTAAATCTGCTGTTTGTTTTTCAAAATTTAATTGTATTTTGATCCTTGACCTTTGACCTACTAACGACTAGAAATGGCAGTGTAAAAGTAAGTTATATATTGCTTTGTATTTTTTGGTCAAATTATGCGCTAATCTTTATATCTTGTGAGAAAACATTAGCAAATGCTCTGAAAAGGTTATATCTATAAAAATCCCAAATAATGTGTAAAATAATGTAAAATTTTTTGCTAACATTTCATATATTATACGGTGGAATAATTTCGTTTAGAAAAGTTTTCTAACAGTAATTTTTCGTTTCCCATAATCTTCAACACATAATCTGATGGAACTGATAATATCAGTTATAATGGGTTAAAGTGAGTGTGTAAAGAAAGAAACCTTCAAAGATGAATAACATTTTACTCTTAAAACCAGGGGAAACCATCACAGGAGATCGCTACCGAACGCAACTGATGCGCCTTAGTCGCGCCCTTAAAGAAAAGCGGCCACAGTATCAAGAGCGACATGGCAAAGTCATCCTCCAACACGACAATGCTCGGCCTTACGTCGCAAAAGTGGTCATAAAGTACCTGGAAACGCTGAAATGGGAAGTCTCGCCCCACCCGCCGTATTCCCCAGATGTCGCCCCTTCTGACTTCCACCTACTCCGTTCGATGGCACACGGCAGATTAACATTTTCAATCCTTCGAAGAGTTGGAAAAATGGATTGCTTCATGGATAGCGTCAAAAAAGGACTCCTTTTATCTAGCCGGGATCCGAAAATTTCCGGAAAGATGGGAGAAAGTTTGTCGCTAGCGACGGACAATACTTTGAATAATACATCTGTAAGCACTTTTTCGCAATAAAGCTTTAAATTAAAAAAAAAAACGGCGGAAGCAAAGTTGTACACTTAATAATTCCAATATCAAACCGAAGTATGCAATCTGAAATAAATACCTATGACACTGAACTACCGTTAAAATTTTGTTTCGCTTCGATAGCTATTAAATAATGTTGTATAACGGGCGTTCAATGAAAGATGAGATTTTTTTCAGTCGTAAAAATCTGTTTTAATCCACCTAGTGGTGCTATAATGCCTTTCTCATATAACTCATGTTTTCATTAATATTACTAAGGGATTATTCAAAAAACTTGAATAAAAAAGTTTGTTTGGGCATACATTATCAAACCTTTTCAATTTTGAACAGTTTTAAACTAAGTTAATAGAAATACTTGTGAAAATCGACTTAGTTGTTTTTGAGAAAATGTAGAGAGTTGCGTTTATTAGTTTTTGACCACTATTTCCGACACTTCCGGAACCGGGAGCCGAGAACCGGGGACCAGCATAGCTGAAATCGGATCGTTTGACCAGCAACTTGCATAACTTATAAATAGAAACAGTTCTCTAAATATGCCGCGTTCATTTGTTTACGTCTGATTAGTCTGCGCTGGGATACAGTGGACACCGCAAATCATGATTTTTAAGAAGCGTCCTCAAAAATACCTCTTCACCGACTTATTTCTCAATATTTTTCCACGAAAAAAAATACAAAATGTTCAATGTTCAGTTTATGTAGTTTTTCTGGTTGCTATGTACTGACCATATTATTAGAGTACTATTCTTAAGTTACGGCATTTCATTTACTACCGAGTTATACATTCAGAAAAATTCAAAAAGCCTCAAATGGGATGCACAGCAGTAAGGGTGTATCGTTTCCTAAATTGATGTATCACCATTTGATATCAACGATCGACGTTCAGCATTGTCAACTTTATCAAAAACATCCAACAGATTATTGACCGAGTTCCGGGAGCTATGACTTTTCAACGAGTACACTTTTATGTCCAGAAAATCCTTCAAATTCCTAAGAAGTGTTGGAACACGAACATTCAGAACAGTGAAACCTTTAATGAAAACATCGATACAGTTCAAAGAACTGTAGCCGCAGGATACAGATTCTGTGCCGTAGACGGCATAATAAGAACCCTTTTTAAACTTATCGCCGAAACAAGCGATGTGAGGCTCATATCTTGCAGTGGTGGTCGTTAGGTGCTCGTGTTTTATCGATTCCTGAAAACATAGTAATAATGAATATAAATAAATGTATATGAATATATATATATATATATATATATATATATATATATATATATATATATATATATATATATATATATATATATATATATATATATATATATATATATATATATATATATATATATATATATATATATATATATATATATTAACATTGCGAAGCATATGACTACCTCAACCCAACGAATTAACGGTGCTGCTTGTATTTCCTCCACACTCATCGAATCGTCCTCCTTTAGTCTTTTGCAGCCTCTAACCATAAGCTCACGGAATACTACAAGAGCGCCTTGAATGTATTCTGTGAAAACACAAACCATTTAAACACATATAAAATGGTAATAAATAGTATTTACCATCTTCTATGTCGTTGAAGACATGTCGGTTCAAAAGAATGCACTTCAGTAAAATATTCGCCATATCCACTCGCTGTTCCAAACTAGTCATGCGGACGAACGATTGTTGAATCTAGAAATGATTATTACAGATTTGAAGGATTCAATTTAGTTATGAGTTCCTAACGATATGTTTTCCTATTACTTTATAAAAAGTAAAGCAAAACCTTGGATTAAATTCCTTCTGTAGAATTTGGCCTTTCTGTTTAAACAGACTGCAACCGACTCATAGCGAACAGAATCATTACATGGGTAGTACTACTGAACATAAAGAATCCTTACAAGGCGGGGCTCGAACATACGCCAACTGGTTTGTAGGACCAGCGTAAATATATATATATATATATATATATATATATATATATATATATATATATATATATATATTATAGATATATATATATATATATATATATATATATATATATATATATATATATATATATATATATATATATATATATATATATATATATATATATATACATATATATATATATATATATATATATATATATATATATATATATATATATATATATATATATACATATATATATATATATATATATATATATATATATATATATATATATATATATATATATATATATATATATATATATATATATATATATATATATATATATATATATATATATATATATACCATACATCTAAAGTTTCCGCATTTTTAATCATTGAATAAATTTACATTAAATCTAGCTGATTATTTAAATGAACTATAATATAGGTTCTCTTGATTTTGTTTAGCATAGAAAAATAAATGTAATGCCTTATCCATCGGAATGAAACATTAATGAGGAGGGCTCTCGCTTGCAAATATAACAAATTAGGTCATAAAAATATTTCCACCGTTGGCTTTAGAAAGAAAATAGTATAAGGCAATAGAATTGAAGAAAAAAATGCTGTGATGAGTAAAATTTGACCTTACCATAAGTCCATTATACGCTGTCATGTGAGGAAATTGTTTAATTATCTGAGTAACGGATGAATTTACTTGGAGCATATGCATATGTAACTGGTGAGTATCTTTCAAATAATTGGCAATAATGCGGCAGTTCTCGGGTTTTGAATCTGTAGCCGCGCATGCACAATTTCCAACACTTCTTGTGAAGCAAAGTCGAAATCATCATAGGCTTTATTCCTGTTGAATTTGCGTTTATCTGCTGACACCTTTTTGCGTAGATTAGACACTCTTTGCTCTTTGAGTATATATACATTAAATTTTTAAATCACCTCATCCGGATCCATAACATTTCTTTTCTTTCTCTTCAACTGAGGATATGTTGACACAATTTGCTTTGCTAGCAAGTGTTTTTCAAAAGCTGTGGGGTAACTTAAAATGTGCAATAAAATTAAAAAAATAAAATATTATTACTACAATTTGATGCTAGAAATCGAAAGATATGTAGCCCAAGTCAAAATTGGTTTCATCTAGTTGGAATATTACAGTTGAAACAAAAATAATCGATATCTGCTAATATGTGCATTTATGAATTATATGTGATGCTCTCAACTTACCTGCGCTGGTTTAGAATTCGATCCTCGAAAAAGTGACTACACACAATTCTGACCATGAAAAGTAAGTTTTTATTGCTTGGTAACCCTCCAACATTAAGTTCACCATAGAGAGTGTTACGAAAATCTGTTCTTGTTTCCAACGCAGTTCTTATTTCTTTTTCCTAAAATATAATTTTTTTCTTATTTTCTACTTTAATTTGTAACAGTCATTGTGAACTGAGAAGAGCTAATAGAAAGAAATAAGGCTACCACCTCGGATGTACTGTTTCGATAATATTATTCAGAAACAATAATCTACATAATAAAATAATGAAATCAAATTATGCCAAAAGCATATAGACATTTTAAAATAAATCTTGCACTGTAAATCATAGACTCTTTTTTAAAATGAGTTGCTGTAAAAAACAATAAATTCGATTCAAGGGTTTTAGTAACGCATAGGTAGCGGCTTGTGCTTAACTATGCGATTTTCTTATGAATCGTCTTCAACTCATCTGCGCATTAGCAGTTTACGTTGAACTGCTAACGCCACCTTATAGTTCAATATAAATCGCTAAGCAGACTTAAATTAATGCTATTTGCAAACAATTTTTGTACCGAATTTATCTGTTTTTATCGAAATGCCGAAAGGTTGTAAATAACTCTAGAAATGTAGTCATGTAATCACATTTTCCACTTGACAAAATTTCAATACTGGAATCCGACTGTGGTTGTCATACATGTCACTCGGGACTTAAGAGTAACGTAAATGAAGTGAGTTTATGCCATTCAAAGTGTTGTCATCATCCGCTTTTCAGTTCGATGTATGGCTGATGTCTGAAAGCTAACAAGAGCTTCTTTATACCACCTGTTGAAACTATCGTTTGAAAAAAACATATGTAGCAACCTTTATTGAGAGCCGAATTCATTACCTACATGAAACACAGTTACAGTTTCGAGGTAACAATAATTTTAGCCAAAGTTAAGAGGTACTCTAAAGTGATTGGAGAAGGTTTACAATTTCGTGTCCTTATTTTTCATAAACACCCTAATTTTCGTTATTCCATCTTATTATTTTGCGATTCCCAATTGTTATGAATGAACTAAGTTAATGCTAACTTCACACCATGACCAATCATATGAATCTTCATGGATCATCGGTTGTGCTGCGGCGCGGAAGAATTTTGGTAAGTCCGGCAGACCAGCAGCTTCTTCTAGGCATGAGACTGCCGGATGGAGTTGGCAAGCTTAGAAGGAGACATGGATACATTAACACATCTGTTTTGTCAATAAGAGCCAGAACTACATATCATAAGTCAAACGTCTAAACGTACTTTGAAAAGAACATCTGACGATTTGAACTCAAATTAAAACTAATTACACGACCATATGAAAGAGCAATAATAAAACTGTTCAGCGTTTCTCATATAGAAAGGCTGTGCAATGTATGTGAAAACCAACTTATGAACCGAGGACCGGAGAATTTAAATGTCTTATCGATTGAAAACGGTAAAAAATTATTGTGACTATGAAAACAGATTGTCGAAAACTCCAAAATGAAACTTGCTTTGATTTCTCATGAAATGTTCACAGGAAAGGCAGCCCACTCACTTCACTAGGATTAAAACAGGAATAGAATAAACAAATTAAAAAAATAACACATCATAACAGCTAACAAATTTTAAACAAGCCAGGATGCTTAAAAGCAAATTTTTCTAGATGATCATAATGATAAATTATCTACTTACATTAAAAAAAGTAAAACGAGCTTTAGATGACGTTGAATGAGGATCGTTCCAGTTTAGTACATTTAAGTTCGATTCATTTATGTTTTCTTGGGCGTTATTATTTTCCTGTCTTATGAATTCCAATATTAGCAATCTCGGACCTTTTTCTATTCCGATGTCCATTAAATCTTTATCCTCCATTAAAATTATAGATTCGCTTGTAATTCCGCTATCTGTGGACCGAAAAACAAATTATATTACCAGAACGTAGAGCAATTATAAATCAGAGTAATAAAAGTTTTTGAAAATCATGCTTTTTATAAATTTGAGATATGTAAGTTCATTCACATCATGCTGATTAGGTTCTGTTAATTCAATAAAAGCGTAAAAAATATTAAGTTTCTAACTGGGTTAATAATTATATCAGTAATGACCGTCACGATGTTAGATTGAAAACACGTTTTGAACATACTTTATTATTTATTATTATTTATGATTTGATCGGTAATTCATCGCATCGCTCACGAGAATATTTTTTTGTTATTTATCCGTCTATATATTTTGAATGTGAAACGTTTCGACATTTTGGTTAAGGTTATGTATTTTGAAATGTGAAATGTATTTACTGACCTTATTGGCTGAAACAACTCCGCAAACGTTATTCATCAAAATATTTGAGGCTGATATAAAGAAATTTGTCGACGGTGTTATTGGTCGTCCACAGGCTGTAAGTTTTTCTTTTGAATACCTTCGATTCCGGTATCCTTAGAATGTTCTTGGTAATTTTCGTTTTGTAAGCATTAATAGTATAACAAAACTCGATTATTTCTAAAGCTTGTATCAAAAATATATATTCTTCTCCTGAATCGATGATACTAAGAATGATTCCATAGCATTTTAATGCACAATTAGTATATTTTACAATCAACCCCGAAGAAAAATGTATCAAATTGGATATAAAGCTTTGAATCACTGTAACTTCATCGGACAAATCAAACAGCAAAGATGAAAATTCCAAATCTGTTTTTTGCGTTGTGTAGCTTTTTAATACAGTTTTGCTATTAGTATCATATTGATGATTCGTAATATTATGGACTTGCTTAAAATTATGTCTTTTTGCCAAACTATATGATAAATTTTTAAAGTTATTACACGTTTTGGCTTGTCCTTTTCCATCTCTGAATTTTCCTTCGAAAAGCATACAGCTATCGAAAACGCTGGGGCCCTTTTCGAGAATTTTTTGCACATAGTGTGATATGTGATGTATTTTATTGATCATATTTGCTATACGGCTCTCTACAAATGTTTTATGGAATATCTCAATAGACTTTCTCAGTTCTTCCAACATGTCTAGTGTCATTTTACTCGAGAAGGAATGTGTTATTGTCAAGAGTGTTGATATGTTATTCTCAAGAGTGTTGATATTAATACTTGGTAACATTCTTTATGTTGTATAAGATCCCAGAAAATGAAAGGAAAGGCTCTCAAAAGAGTCCACGTTTGAGCAGCAGATTGGTTTAAAATGTTTTTAGATGATTTTATAGATTCTTTTGTAAAGTTTGCAGAAGGTTTATCACGAATTTCAGCATCTCCAAATTCAAAGCGTTCAATATATTCGTTGATTTGTTTCTCGGTTATAAGCTTTTCAGTTAAGGCATCTCGCAAAATCGCTTTGAGGATAAGGCTTACTACACCTTCCAACAAATCATGCATGGGGTCAAATGACCAATTATTAGCTATATTGAAACTGTTGAGTTCATGGAGAACACACTCTTTTACTATGCCACATTCCGAGGGAGTTATCGTTCCAGATTTCAGATTTTTCAAATTTTCGTTGAGGCTTTCCTCAGTACGTAGTGGATGAATATCACCCAACTCTCCGTTTACTAAAGCATCCCGTGTTATGTATCAGGAATCAGGAATCAGAACAAATTGGCTCAAATGGCACGTTCCCCTTGATATTTGGAGATTTGTGCCTTGCCATCAATTTGTTTTTAGCATCATTTTCCCGATATATAAGAGGGAAGGATTGAAAGGAAATGGTAAGGGTTGAACTAGGAGGATGGGAAAAATTGACGACACAAAAACACATAAAAGCAGAAGTAAATTCTGCACCCCTAAGGGATGCTGAACAATCTGCTGAGGATCACATTTAGTGGAAGCAGAAGGAAATTCTGAACCTCTACGAGGTCCCGAACAGTCTGCTGTTAATAAAACCTCCAACCCCCGAGAGGATTTAGAGATCTTACAAAAGCGACACCATTCTGCACTCCCGGAAGAATGCAGAACGACTCGCAGTATGTACGAGCAGAAGTAAATGCGGTACCCCCCAGAGGATGCCAAACAATCTGCCAAACCCTATTTAAGGTGAATACAGAAGGGATTCATTCACTCCAGGAAGAACGATGAACCCTTCTGACTATAGCTCCTTACCACATTGGGTGAGAAACGAGAGAATATCCTTCAATTTTAGCTCCGCATACACAGACTCAACCATGTGTGGAGAACCAAAAACCCGGATACGTAGCTGCGTCAATGCGGGACAGTTACATATCAGATGATATGAAGTACCATAATCGCATTCACACAAATCACACGAATAATACTCAGCACGTTGAATAGTAGCCATGTGATAATTGAGTTTGCAATGTCCAGTCAGAGCTCTGACCAGAATACTTCAATGATACTTGGAGAAATGCAGTAGACACTTTGACATTTTCAGATTTAAATCTGGTAGAAATGCTTTTGTCTGAGCGCAAGTTTGCAAGCTGCGCCAGTAGCTGGCATGTTTGGATGCAGCCCAAGAACGTATCTTGTGCTTTATCCAACTAGTTGAAAGTGGTAAAGCTGGTTCAGGACCAACGAAATCATTCGTTGCACCAGCTCTAGCCAACTCATCAGCCCATTCATTTCCAGTAATACCAGAATGGCCGGGTACCCATATGAAGTAAACAGCATTTGAAATGCTGAGGTCTTCAATTTGAGTTCGACATGCGATCACTAGATTCGACCGTGAGTCATTCGAACTGAGTGCTTTTAAGGCTGCCTGACTGTCGGAACAAAAATAAATACGTTTACCACAGATCCTCTGCTGAAGTGCCGATTGTACTCCACACAGAATTGCGTAGATTTCTGCTTGGAACACGGTACAGTATCTACCAAGTGAATGAGACTGCTCCAGCCTATTTCACGACAGTAGATACCAGCACCAGCACGACCATTCAACAGAGAACCGTCCGTAAAACAAACTATGTGTTCATCAAGTTGTCGTTCCAGACAACCAGACAATCATTCCTAACGAAGAGGATAGCTCACTTTGAATGTTTTAAAAGGAAAACTGCATGTGAGAGTTAGGTCACTAGGAGCGAGTAAATACTCATCCCACGGAACCATTTGAGACCACAAGCGAGTGTGACTGGTAGCATATTCTAATGGGTTACTGTTCCAAAGCCCTGTAACCCTAAGACGGTATGCACAAGATAATGCTTCTTGTTTTAGGAACACATATAGTGGTTTAATGCACAGTAGCGCCTCTAGAGCAGCAGTAGGAGTTGTCGTGAATGCTCCTGTCATCGCCATTAGGACCATCCTTTGGAGATGATTTAGCTTTGACTGAACTGTCGCGACTTCTCCTTTCTGCCACCATACAAGACATCCATATGCTAAAATTGGTCTAACGATAGTTGTGTAGATCCAATGAATATATCTGGGTTTGAGTCCCCATGATTTTCCAAAAGCTCGTCTGCATTGGCCGAAAGCCATGCAAGCTCTTTTAATCCTGAAATCAATGTGAGCAGACCAATTCAGTTTTGAGTCAAGAATAACCCCGACGTATTTAACTTGATCGACCACAGTGACCCCTGAAGCAAAGAACTGCAACGGACGAGCTCCTGTAATTATCCTACGATGAGTGAAAAGCACCATTGATGTTTTGCCCGGATTTACAGATAATCCAAACCTGACAACACCATTGTTCAACAGATCGCAGGGCTTGCTGCATTAAATCAAAGAGAGTGTTAATGCTTATACCGGTCATCAATATATGATAATCGTCGGCAAAACCATAAGTCGGAAATCCAAGGTTATTAAGTTTCCTTAACAAACTATCAGCGACTAGGTTCCATAAAAGTGGGGATAGTACACCACCTTGAGGACACCCACAGACACTCAGCTTTCTAATCTCTGGCCCGCCGAAGCGATGATTTGTTTCTCGGCTTACTACACCTTCCAACAAATCATGCATGGGGTCAAATGACCAATTATTAGCTATATTGAAACTGTTGAGTTCATGGAGAACACACTCTTTTACTATGCCACATTCCGAGGGAGTTATCGTTCCAGATTTCAGATTTTTCAAATTTTCGTTGAGGCTTTCCTCAGTACGTAGTGGATGAATATCACCCAACTCTCCGTTTACTAAAGCATCCCGTGTTATGTAACAAGAACGACAAAAAAACTTTGCGGAAGGACTAAGAAGCTCGAATATATCGTGCACCGCTAGACTATCTCCTAACACATCAATTAGAACTGCTCGCAATACATAATGTCTTGGTATTAATTCAACTAAAACACCGTCATCGGTTTGTAACTTTTTCAAATCATCAATGAATGGTCGCAAAATTTTCCCATATCCGTATTTTTTCAATAGCTTAGACTGAACAACCATTACTAAGTATATACGGTCGAGAGATGCGTTAAGTGCGGAATGAATATTTTGGATTCTAATCGAGAACATCGTCATTTTTTTCTTAATTCTTCTAGAACCCAACGGATTTAGATATTCTACATCATCTAAATGCAATGACAGTCTTAAAGCAAAGGGATATTTATTTAAAAAAGGGTGTGATTTGAACTGGCTTCCATCCTTAAATGAACATATCGATTTATCATTTTGTGGCAACTCTTTATGTATCATTGCTCTTGCATCCGGGTTATTCATCACCAAACGTAGTGTTTCTATAACTGGAATGTAGTACGCCATATCTCTTATACGCGTAACGCGACTTACACTTTGTTCAATTTTAACTCTCGTGCTCATTTTCATGCCTTTTCTAAGACCAAGCGGAACCGAACGAGTAACTTTTTGGAACCCTAGTTCAATTCCTTTTGGAACAGGTATCGCACATTTTGATATATATGCTAAAAATGCCAAATTATCTTCTAGATATTTAACATCGGTAAAAACAGATGGTACATGTAACTCATTAATCAAATTCACGACGTCTTCTTCCGAAAATAGTATACCCCTTGATAATAGGAAAGATTTTATAAGACACGTCGAATATCTTTGGATATTCCTAAGCATTACGTCTGCAAGTTGCATAAAATATTGGATTTTAGCTTCAGGTAATTTGATATCGCTACGCAAATCTGTTATTGATTTGGATACTTGATCTAACATGGTTTGTAAACCAATCGGTTCCATGAAGAAAAACGGGTTGTGAATCTTTGTTGTATTTGTCTGATCAATTGTTTCATTTGCATTTACACTATCAGTAGGGAAAGTTGTGTTTGTTGTTCCTTCATCAATCACACTATGATGTCGGTTTAAAATGTGTCGTTTCAAATTCGAAAAATTCGAAAAAAAAGACGGGAACCGAGCAAACAGTGCATTTGAATGGTGTACGGTTAGAACGCGATGTTTTTAATTGATGTTCCTCACTGTAGTGCAGTTTTAGATCATTGAGATTACTAAAATATTTTTCACATTCTAAAATGTGACATCGAATACCTTCAATAAAAATAACATGTTTAGTATTATTTTTTCATAATGTAATCAAGTAGCGTATTGCTACCTGTAAAATACGGTTTACGTATATAATATTTTACGTGGCAATATATTTTGTCACATGTTTTAATATCAGGTTTAATCATAACGTGTTAAAAAAAGTTCTTTTAATGATAAGGCTTGTAAAAGATCATTTCAACTGTTTTGCTACAGGAAAAAGAAACCGAAACATCAGCATTATGCATTAAAATTTTACTGGCTTTTATGCAGCTTTTAAACAAACCGAGGTATGTCGAAATCGATTAAGTTTGTTACGTCACTTCTGCGATCATAGCAACGGGACCAGAAGTTTGATTTCGAAACATGATCATAGACCATTTTTAATAGTAGCTTTCAAACGAGACTAAGATATGGATTGTAATCGATTCTGCCATCTCCGAGAAATTTGCAGATTAAAATTTCCGAAGCCGGTATTTGCCATTTGTTGTTCGAAATTGATCAATGAGCCAAAAAAAGTATCGCTCTCTTTCTGCATCGCATGAACAAAACAAATTCAAAAATTTATCATTCCCACCATAAAGCGTATTTTCATATATGTAATATTTGAATATAACTTACCTAAAAGTTTTTTTGTGCTCGACCCATCGATTTTTTGAAACAATTTCTCCATATCTTCTATTTTGTTTGTTTCGACTCTAAGTGAATGAATATCTGAAATTAGGAAAGACTAACATTACTCCTTACAAATCGTATTCATAGTAACATGCTCATTCATTTTGATCGCCATGTTATCCTTGGCGATTTGAATCTAGATACTATATGACTATTCAAATCTTTCCTATCCGGTTCAGTACCGGCCGAGTTCCGTACTCGGACGCAAATATTCTCCCGCAAGTTTCAACGCGTGTATTCACACTTGTCCGGCTTAGTACCGATACGGAATGGTGTAAATACAAGTAATAAAACGTGTGGAAGAATATTGGCGTCCGTGCACGGCACTATACCGGTACTGAACCGGACCCAGAACCAGTACAGTACCAAAATGGATATGAATATTTCTTACCTTATAGCTCATTCGAGTTTCACCCGTATATTTGTAATAAACGTTCTGAAATAAGGAAAATAATTTTTAGTTGTTTATAGAGATGATGAAATAGTTCAGAATGCTAACCTAACATAATAATTGAAAACAACAAACCTACCTGGTACTAACGCCAGCAAGTTCACCATAAAACGACTATGCTGAAAATATAAAAAATTAATTGATAATATGGATTATGTTACATTACTAAACCTACAATTGCAGTAAACTTTCCCGCAGCCGATTCTCTTTGAATACTGAATACTGATTGAACGGTTGGTCAGAGTTACCATATTCACAGATTGTTATGTGAACCCACAGACTTATTTTTCCCTATTTTGCCAAACAGATTCTGTGTCACAGAACACAACTTTTATAAAAAATTGAAAGATTTCTACAGATTTTCATGAATATTTCCTAAAAATGGCTGATTTTCAAAAAAAATCAGAGATTTTTTCAAATTATAATCGAAAATATGCAATACAGATGGTACACAGATTTCAAAAATGGCAACTCTGCTCTTGGCAGATTTCTAATATACGCTACCTATTTTTTGGGTAGAAACATACATTACGATTAACTCAAAATTAACGTAAGTTGTGTGTAGTTTATTACCCATTGTTAACGCAAAAAAAGTAATGAGTTATTTACCCAAAATATGTGTAGTAGCAATTTTTATTCCTTACCTAATTTTGGGTAGTGCATATATTAAGTTATCAATGAGTGATTTCTCCTCAAAAAATAGGTAGAAATGATTTTCAGTGTATGTATTTTAACCAGCCTCAGCCGGCACAGCCACCTATCGGAAAACGGCGGAAGCAAAGTTGTACACCTGCACTCGAAAAAGAAATCACGTTACTTCTACTTGAAAACATACATGAATCTCATCCACCCAACTTTTCACATAAATTCTATTAGGTAGATAGATGAAATGTATCGGATTGTTCATATATCATGCATCTTATTCAATAGGTAAATAATATATCACTTGTCCGTTAGATACAACGTGATTATCATATGTTTTAACTGAACTTCACATAATAGTTACATGATTTGAACATCTTTATTGTGCATAGGAAAATCACATAATAATTACATGAAATGGTACATGATTGTATAGTATATAAAACTCAGTTAAAACTAACATTAAAAAGGCATTTATTTGTAGAATGAATTTCTAATGGATCACTTGTTATTTTACATCTATTTACATATTATGTAACCTTTAATAATAACTTAACGCCTTAACGAATAATAACTCAATGAAATTAAATTTATACTTAACTCTAAATATAAACTTATGATCTACATTATAAACTATTGTTGGTGGTCGATTAAAATAATCAATACCAATAATGCCAACCAGTAATAATGGACCTGATGTTTCAAACGCGACATAGTGCTCATTTCGACCAATGACTACCCATAATTGCAAAATCAAGTGAAATATTTCATCGAACGATAAAATCTCTATGATTTCAGCTTGATCCGCTAAAAAATTTATGACAAACTGTCCTATTTTGTAGTTAATTCCTTTGTAAACAATAGAGTCGGCGGTACCGACAGAAGTTTTTCTATTTATGATTTCTGAAAATATAAATCAATTAATCCAAAATTCTTAGTTCAAACTTTAATTACTTATATACATTTCGTTTTCTTCAGGAAATTATAAGATCGAAAATATTTTCGTATACTGTTGGTTCTAAATACTTCCGGAGATCAAGAGCTCGAACAAGGCAATGTCGCATTCTACTAAAACTAAACGCAAAATTGTATATTGAGTACTACACTAGTTTTGAAACTGTACTTACCTTTAAAAACTTCCAACAAATAATGCATTATGTTCAAGTCTGCCGCTAACATGTCAGTCATTTTGATGTTTAAAATTTTCATAGAGGAAATTCACTTAAACTTCGATCATGGGACTCTCCATTTGAAGATTATGTGAAAATCACATAACTTGTACTGGGTTTCCAGATGTTATTCATAGACATCACGTAGAATATCAAATATAAATAAAGCACTGCATTTACGTGAGTAATCCTATAAAACTAATATGATTTCTTTTTTGAGTGTGATAGTTCGATTGTCGCTCTTTACCAGAGCCTGTGCGAACTTCGCGCTTCATCGAGGTCCTATAGTCCTGCATCTCGACTAAACTTCTAGAAGGGGAACAAAAATTGAATCAATGTGATTTTCTTATTTTCTCTTTTCTCACGCGTTTTCTCTAATCATTTTCATTTAGTATAACTCTACTGTTTTTGATACTATTTTGAGAGCTTTGCTATACACCACAACCTCAAATGACTCCGATGAATGAAAAATTAACGCAGATGATATGGCTTTCCTGTTGCTTTTTTGGAACCAAATTGACTGCAGTTTCGATTAAAAACAATTAAGGTAGCTCTAGTCCAACGCCGGTGTCGTCTCGTGGTTTTTCTTTTGTGTTTGTTTTCCTATTTTATTTTTGCGATTTTCGGGATAATGAGGTTCTAGTATTTCAAAAGAAAATGCGAGTTTCGGTGTGGCTTTAGTCGATCGAATTCGTGATAATGAAATGTTGAGAAATGTTGATTCCGGTGATTAATGAACAACGTAGAATGCATTTTCGTTTTTCTTTTGTATGTGTGTTGCCTTTTCACAGTTTAAGACCATAGTTGATCCATCTCGCCTGGTAGAACATTTTAGAAGTATTGGAGGCGGTACATTCAATGAAAATCGAGTGAATTCTTGGAGTATTGAGTGTAAGTTTTTGATTCCCTAAAGTTCGTTACGTTTCGTAGTGATCTGCTCCGTGCAAAGGGCATTACCTAAAGATGTGTTTTAATAGTAATGATGTGTAATGTTTAAATAAAAGTAGAGTATGTTTATGTGTTTCGTGATTTATTGTAAGTGCCAAAATCATCCTGTGAAAAATATTTCGCTGGCCAGAGTTAATGGAAGAACGATAGTCGAATTGCGTTGGCATCACTGCCAGTGCGATGCGGTGTCTTGGTGCTACTCTAAAAAAAGTATAATTTCGATATGTTGTTTGATACGTATAATTAAAAATTTGGTTGAAACAGTTATTTTTAGTGATAGTGCAGATGTGGCAAGCGAGTGTTTAGT
The DNA here is from genome assembly GCF_030247185.1 of Malaya genurostris. NCBI lineage: Eukaryota > Metazoa > Arthropoda > Insecta > Diptera > Culicidae > Malaya > Malaya genurostris. The sequence continues at coordinate 33,351,037 of NC_080572.1, forward strand.
AGTGAGAGTGCCATTCATTGAATAATGTTGAATTTACCGCCTCAAAATTCAACGATGTTAACCTGTTAACCGATCGAAGCGCCGTCTGCATGTCATTGTCGGTGTTGTCGGATTTCTATGGAATGTGTGAAAGTTAAAAAGTCGATCGTGTCATTCAGACTGACGGTCTAGGGTTGTTCTGCAAAGGACCCATTCGCGAGTGTTTTGCCTTTCTCATATAGAAAGGTTATGCAATCACTAGAAAACCGACTAGTGAAAATTGGCCCGGAGGGGCAAGTGTCATATACCATTAATCTCACTAGGTTTTCTCGGAGATGGCTGAACCGATTTTGACACACTTAGATTCAAATCAAAGGTCTCATGGTCCCATACGGAATTCCTGAATTTCATCCGGATCCGACTTCCGGTTCCGGAGTTTTAGGGTAAAGTGTGTTCAATATTGTACACCGTCACTTAAACCGGCGAAACAAAATACGTAAAAAAAATTCTAAACTGGTCTCAAAACTACACAAATAGATAGTCATTATCAGTAGGCAACTAAACAAACCGATTCCGGCTATCCTGGTTCCCGGTATACGGTTCCGGAAGTACCGGAAATAGTGGTCATATATACCAAAATGGATCTTACTCACTTTTCTCAGCGAGGGTTTGACCGATTTCTACAAAATTAGATTCAAATGAAAGGTCTCCCGGTCTCATACGGAATTCCTGAATTTCATCCGGATCCGACTTCCGGTTCCGGAGTTATAGGGTAAAGTGTGTTCAATATTGTACACACTCACTTAAACTGGCGAAACAAAAACCGTAAAAAATGTTATAAACTGGACTCGAAACCGTTATTCCCTATCTTAGGGTCAATTGAAAGGTCTTATGGTCCTACCAAAAATTACTGCATATTTTCGGATGCGACAAAAATTTAAATCGTAATTTAGAGTGCGTACTAGTAGAGTTTGTATGTCATGTTAGTTGGTGGCCTTACGAACCGACTTTGATTATACCGGTTCTCGGGTTCCGGTGCCGGAAGTGCCTATAATAGTGAACCCATTTCGTTTTCTTAAGGATGACCTACGCAATCAAAGCACTGTTTTATTCTGTATGTTATATTAGTTAAACACAATTGCACAAACAATCTCTTGGTTTCTTTCAGAAATCGAAGAAAAATTTTTTGAACAGAATACCACAATATTATACATGAGAAAGGCATCATTACACCACTAGGTGGATTAAAACAGGTTTTTATTTTATTCGTTCAATGGTCGTGTTTCATTTCGCGTTGTTGACAGCAGAGCGAGTGGGAGAAAAAGGATACTGGTGAAATCGTTCCTTGGAGATGTTCTATATTTTTCTTACTTATAATTTTTCTCCTGAGTATCGAAAATCAGGTTTTGTTGAGATCATTTTGTTTACCAAAACATATCCGGATCTCTTTCCTTCTCTACTAACAAATCTCCTATCTCGTGATGCTCATGGAGATACAGTGGTACCCGCGGTCTCTAGAAACAACGAGTATCGGACTAACATTCCCTCATTTCCCTCAGTAGCACAGCCTTTGGTCGTAGCCAACGTCGTTATTGATCATTTAATAAAAAGTTAGAAGTGAGTGGGTATGTACAGTGAAAATGATTTGCTTCTCCCAAGCTTCATTTTCTTGGTTCATTGTACAGCTCCACTCATTTGGTCAATCACGAAGTGCAACTACGGGCGATCTACTTCAGCTCAGCTCAGCTCAGCAGTTTCGATTAAAAACAATTGAACGAGGTTGTATGTAGCCATGAATATCTAGCTGTGAATGTCGTACTGATATATTCATGTGTGCATCTAAATGGTTTACATTTGGCGACACCCTACAACTGTATCTAGCAACATCAACATCAGTAAACGATTTTTAAAATCTCGGTACACCACTTTCCCGTTGTATCTGACGTATCATTCGGCGTTCTACAAATAACAAGCGACGAACTGTTCGTTTCTTCGTCTTTTCGTCTATATAGAAAACATAAAATGAGCAAGACTCGTGATGGAAAAAGGTTGATTCATGCATAGTATATTGTGCACTCCGAAAAAATAAGCGGAGAAGACATTCGTTTTTTTTTTATCCAAGCAAACATAAACGCGAGGGCTTCACGTCACGCTAAGCAGGAAAACTGTATTTGTACTATCGTGCTACTGCTCTCACGACACGCTATCATCAGGATCAGGATGTGGATGGAAAAAGGTGATATTTCTGGTGCATCTGCGAACAAGTGGAGCGAAAAAAGAACTGCCGGTATAACGACGATGGTTGACGAGATTAACGTTATTTCCAATTACCATATGGATCAGAGTGAGGCAAATTTTATACATTTTATAGCTCTGGTTGCGCCTTTTCATCGCTCTGGGTTCATATGTGCTTCTACCAACGGAATTGGTATGAAATGGTAAGAAATTTGATTCTTGATAGTTGCTGGCAGAAAGGAAAAAACTACTTGATATAGTCGAAAAATGCATTTCATAGTTTACACTACCCCATTCTGTTGCCAAAGTTGCTTCCTTGCCTTCATAAGTAGTGAATGTTTTATTCAAATATTTGACTACTAATTTCACTACACGTGTATGATTCGAAAATGAAACACGGAAGTAAAAAACGTGCCTAATCCACCTAGCAGTGTGATGATACCTTTTTTATCAATCCGCATGTGTTTTTTACATGAATATTCTTCGGTGTTTCAGTTTTCATGACATTATTCTAATGTCCGTCGTTATAAGTGGCAATTTGAGATTTTAATCACTCATTACTGTAATGTCGAAACTGCAAATCGGATCGAATTTGAATCTAAAAGTTTAACAATCGATTAAACATTCCATGATATGTTGAAGTAATTTCCACTTTAGAGTTTAGGGTAATTTAAGGTACTTTCAGCACCGGTATTCAGGAACCAGCATAACCCATACCGATTCGTATGGCCATATGACGAATAAATTGCAATATTTTTGAGTCCAACTTTAAAGGTTTTCGGGATTGTCATCTTCTATATCGCTTTGAATTTTAAAAATTCATCATCCTACAATTCCAGAATCGGAAGTCAGAATTGGATTAATTTTAATTTGAACTTTTGTTTTTGAAATTCGATTTGGCTTTTTTCGAGAAAACGATTGAGCTTTGAGAAACGATTCGATACTGGAACCGGAATTCGAAATTCGTTGTAGCCGAAGTCAGATAAATTCACCTGAGTAGCTATATAGTATACATTTGTTTCAAAATATTTGAAAATCAGTGTAGACATCTTTGAGAAATCGTAGTGCGAATTAAATTTTTGGGTGCCTTTCGAAACGAAAACCAAAAATGAAATAAGTTTATTTGGTTATCGGCTATCCAAATCTGCTAACCCGATAAACCTGATTAATTTATGTGAAATAGACATTTATATACTAATCTCCGAAACCGGAAGTTGGATCTGACTGAAAAGCAAGATGTTTTATAGAATCTTAAAACTTTTCATTTGAATCTTAGATGATTCTTAGAATTCATTTGAATCTTAGATCGGTTCAGCCATCTACGAGAAAAATGAGTTACACAGTTTAAATTTCGTTTCACATATCATCCTGTAGTTCCGGAACCAGAGGTCGGAACCAAACATAATTCAGGAACGTTGTTTGGGAGTATACGATTTTTCATATGAATCTGAGTTTGTAGAAAACGGTTGAGTCATCTCCGAAAAAAAAATGAGTGAAATTATTTGTCACACACGCATTTGCTGATCTCGACGAACTGATTCGAATGGTATATGGCAGTTATGTACTTCCAGCATTTATTGCTGTAAGTAGTTTAAATCAATATAATTATGGAATTGCTTTCAATTCGAAAATTCTGCCATCATCTAGTTTACATGTGTCATATTCGAACAATTAAGTTGCCAAAAACGAACCGTGCTAAAATCGGTCCTAGACAAAATGTCATGAAAAAGGATGCTGTACACAGTCTTTTCGGTACTTTGAAACAATTGTATGTAACAGCATAAAAAATCGTGTTTCACATTGCCTTCAAGCATTGCTTTGTCATATAATGCACAAAACTCCTACTGCTGGAATAGGGGAAAAAGTCGTTTACACAAAAATTTCTATATCTCCGTATCGGTTTGTATGGCGATGAGTTAATAAGACGAAAAAAAAACAAGTAGTTTTTATGGAACCTTACGGCCTTTCATTTGAATCTAAGTTGGAGGAAATCGATTCTTTCGGTTACTTTTATCATAAAAAGGCTAAGATTTATCTCAACCGCAACACCATGTTTTTCCAGAATCACATTCCAATAGCAGACATTCGTAATCGTTTCGTTTTCTTTAAAATGTATACAAAATTCAACAAAGACGTGTTGTGTAATCTTCTTCCGTACCAGCACGTACCATTGCGTACCGGTTTTGTATCAAGGTGAGACAACGCGAGCTTTAATTTAAATCAAGATTTTTAATAATCGGTTCAAGCATCGCTGAGAAATCGAAGTGAGTTCTATTTTTGGAGGTTTTCTTCACTACTTTCGGTGCTTTCGAAACAGGAAATGGGAGACCAGTGGTACCGAATTAAGTTTATATGTCCATAAACTAACAAGTCCTGCAAACTAGAAGAATTTATCAGTCAGTTTTTGGGGATTAGAACCTGTTTTTACCATCGTTTGTGAAAAGATACTCCTGAAATTAAAAATTTTCACTTATCGTGCTTTAGTTCCAACAATTTTTAAATATCTATAAGATCTTTCATTTGAATCTTAGTGTGTGAAAATCAGTTAAGCAATTTCTGCGAAAATTGAGTACACATTTTCTCCTAAAATCCAAATGAAATTCAATAGCAGGCTATGGGACCATAAGACTATTCATTTGAATCTAAGTTAGTGAAAATCGCTTCAGCCTTCTCTGAAACAAGAGAGTACACATTTTATCCATTCTTTTGTCATGTCACCTTGTATCCTCGGAACCGGAAGTCAAATTGGGATTAAATTAAACAGCATTGTACCTTTCATTCAAAATTTGTGAAAAGCGGTTTCAGCCGTCTCCTTGAAAAGTAGGTACATATTTTTGTTACATACACACACATGCACACACAGACATATATGACATTCGGTTCTCCGGCCATCGTTTAAAAGATCGGTTATCAGTAATTGTATAGCCTTTCTATATGAGAAAGGCAAAAATGTTCGAATTCTAACAATCTTCGGCTTGTTGGATAGCTGTATAATTACTTCTTGGTAAATCTTTGATTTGCAACTAGGTTGGTCAAAATCGGTCCAGCCATCTCTCTGAAACACACCTCTTGATTTTGCACACAGACATTTGCTCAGTTCGTCGAGCTGAATCAATTGGTATATGAACCTCGGAAAAGTTTACCAAAGGTTGAACGAATACAATACCTATTTTTGCCATACTCATATAGAAAGGTTATGCAATCGCTGTGAAAACCGACTTTACAACCGAGGACCGGAGGGCCGAGTGTCATATACCATTCGACTCAGTTCGTTGAGATCACAAAATGTCTGTGTGTGCATGTGTGGACAAATGTCGTTATATGTGACAAATAATGTCACTCAATTTTCTCAGAGATGGTTGAACCGATTTTCACAAACTCATATTCAAATAAAAGGACTTAAGATCCCATACAAAGTTCCTGAGTTTCATTAGGATCCGACTTCCAGTTCCGGAATTACAGAGTGATATACACCAAAAACAGGAAAAAATTAGTCACACACGTTTCTCAGAGATGCCCGCATATGCATGGCTGACTAAACGCTGCCAGCTGGTAAAATATAGCTGGCAGACATTCTGGTGACCGACTGCCTCACCGCTGGCAGTTATACAACTCAAACGATACAACCGTATCCACCAGGATTTTTCCACATTGAAATCTTTGACATTTTCAGCGAAGGTGAGAAGATGAAAACGCTCGGCTAACTTAGATACAGGCGACATTGTTTTGTCAAATAGGATTTGAATCACTGAATCAATTTTGGTAGCCGTCTGGTGGCCATGGCTGTCCAGGTAGCCAAAACGCTATGCGGGTGGCTGAACTGATTTTAACTAATTTTATTTCGAACGAAAGGTCTTGTGACCTCATACAATTCTCTTGAATTTCATTTGAATCCGACTTCGGGTTCCGGAATTGCAGGAAAATATGATCCAATTTTTAAAAAAATGCGCTCTTATTTTTCTCGTAAATGTCTCATCGATTTTCACAAACTAAGAAGCAAATAAAAGGTCTTGAAAATTTTCAATTTCATGTGCATTTTTTCACAAGCGATGGCGAAACGAGGTGCACATTTTTATAAAATTTACTGCTAAATTCATCTACTTGGCAGATCTTGTTAGTTAGTGAATTTATAAAACTACTTTGGGACTACTAGTTCCCGGTTTCCACTTCCGAAAGCATCAATGATAGTAAAGACAATCTCCAAAAAACGGAACTCACTTCGATTTCGCAACAACGGTTAAACCGATTTTCACGATTCATGATTCAAATTAAAGCTCTCATTGTCTTTAAATATACTGTGCAATTACGACCTTTCATTTGAATCTTAGTTGGAGGAAATCGATTCTTTCGGTTGCTTTTATCATAAAATAGCTAAGATTTTTCTCAACCGAAGCACCATGTTTCACCAGAATCACATTCCAATAGCAGACATTCGTAACCGTTTCGTTTTTGCTTTCTCATATAGAAAGGTTATGCAATCACTGTGAAAACCGACTTTTGAACCGAGGCCCAGAGGGCCGAGTGTCATATACCATTCGACTCAGTTCGTCGAGTACGCAAAGTGTATGTTTGTGTGTATGTGTATGTATGTATGTATGTAAGTAACATTTTTTTGCACTCACTTTTCTCGGAGATGGCTGAACCGATTTTCATGAACATAGATTTAAATGAACGGTCTTGGAACCGCACACAAAGTTCCCGAATTTTTTTTCGAATCCGACTTCCGGTTCCGGAATTACAGAGTAATATGTGCAAAAAAATTAAAATAAGTGCACTTACTTTTATCAGAGACGGCTGAACCGATTCTTACAAATTTAAATTCAAATGAAAGGTGCAATTGTCCTATACAAAGTTTCTGAATTTTGTTTTGATCCGACTCCCGGTTCCGGAGTTACAGTGCGATTAGTGAAACAAATTTTATTTCAAATTACTTCCTCACTTTTCACAAAGATGGCGATTTCAACAAACTTAGATTCAAATGAAAATTCTCATGGTGTCTTACAAAACTTCAGAATTTCATCCAGATCCGTCTTCCGGTTCCGGAATTATAGGGTGAAGTGTGTTAAAAATTAGATACCGTCAAAAAAATTTCCTAACTTGCCTCGAAACTATTCCAATCAATAGCCATTGTCAATAGACAACCAAACCGATTCCAGCTATGCTGATTCTCGGTTTCTGATTCTGGAAGCACCGGAAATGAAAAGTTAAATAATTTCTAAACTTGCCTCAAAACTATTCCAATCAATAGTCATTGTCAGTAGACGGCCAAATATTAATTTGGCTTTCCTCGTTCTGGGGTTTTTGGTGAATGACCGAATATTGTAGCCATAGACTTAAAAATGGATCCCAATCATTTTTCTCAAACCAATTTCGATTATACCGGTTCCCAGATTCCGGTTTTAGAAATGCATCTTTTCGTTTCCTCAAATGGTCTAACCGACCTGAGTACTTTTTCACTCTACAGGTTATACTAATTTATGGACAAACCTTTTGGTTTCTTAAGAATCAAAAAAAAAATATTTTGAGTAATACCACACATTTATATATGAGAATATGTGAGATATGAGAAAGGCATCATTACACCACTAGGTGGATTGAAACAGGTTTCTTTCAAGCGTATACAAAATTGAACAAAGGCAATAAACAAAGTTTATGCAATCACTTGAAAAATTGACTAGTAAAAATTGGGCCAAGGGGCTAAGTGTTCTATATAATTCGACACAATTCATCGAGCTGAGCAATGTATGTGTCTGTGCGTGTGTGTATGTGTCAAATAATGTCACTCATAAAATAAAAAATCTCGTAGTCCCATAGGTTGCTATTGAATTTCACACCGTCGTTTGAAGCGACGATGAAAAAAAGGGCAAAATGCTTCTAGATTTGGCTCAAAACTGATTCAATTTGTAGGCTATATTAGTTACTTACTAAACCAACCAACTTCGGCTATACTGGTTCCAGGTTTTCGATTTCATAAGTATCGGAAATAGTTGTCAAAAAGTTTAAAACGAGACTCACTCAATTTTCTCAGCGATGATTTGATCGATTTCCATAAACAGGCTTTGAAACAAAAATCCTTCAGTCTCATAGGTTGCTGTTTAATTTCATCCGGGTCCGATTTCCGGTTCCAGAGCTATAAGGTACACAGATAAAAATATTTTGTGAGTTTACATCTATTTTAATGCACATATTTGGAGCAGGAAATTAAACATAAAGTTACTTTGCAGTTCTGTACGTTTCGATATAATATGAACACAAAACTAAGCGTTAATTGAAAGATACAGTTATATTGATTGAAAAAGCAATGCAATCCAATTTAATTTTGCATCGATGATTGTTTCCAATCAAACTTTCGATTCAATTGATGTCTATTTCATATTACTATAGATTTAAATGTCGTGTAACTTTCATCATTTCTTTCTGTGTAAAGTGTGTTTAATTATTTAGAGCGACAATGCATAATAAAGAAAAAATCTTATCAACGTGACATAACTGTTTACAAATTGAAAAGGTTATGTTACTTTATACCCAAAGAAAGTTTCTTATTCGATTCAACATTGAAAAAAAAATTCTTCACAGAATCCTGAAGTGATATTTTTGAAAATATAAGTAATATGAGAAGGGCATCATTACATCACTAGGTGGATTAAAAAAGGTTTTTATGTTGATAAAAAAGGTAAAAACGTAATAATACAATTTTGAGATACATATAATGTAAAAAAATGTCAGTCATTAAATTCTGATTGCGAAACACTGAAATATCCGAGCAATAAACAATTCTGGTATTCCCCGTTTGATCTTCGTACTAACGCTCATGACGATTATCGCATAGGTCAGAAGATGTACCGCGAAAACATGGTGCCATTATATGCAAGAGCTTGAAAACACGCAGTGCTCCCCATCGAAAGTCAGAACCTCGTTCCGGCCGGATTAAACTGAATCAATCAATTAAACAGCTGATAATTTGAGCTTATTCACTAGGTCAATTCAGTAAGCGTTTATTTTTTTTTTTGTTACTACCCGGTAACACGCGGTGTTAAGATGATTAATTCAAACGCATTCGTGTAAAGTGCAAGGTCAACGCAATATAATCTAAAAAGCAAAGACTTGGCACTACATTCCTTTCGTGAAATTTGGTTTTTCTGTTTGGTTCTTATTGAGCTTGAACTTGAGCGTTGGAACCCCTGGTTGCTACTCCGTTACAGATCGGGATTAGCTGAAATTGTACTTGTTATTGTATCTAGGGAGTATCTAGATGATCCGACTTGGGACTGTTAAATCATCGTTCAATGTACATCTCCTGGTAAACCCAGAATTCATTGATCAGTACCGGCGCCGGCCAGGCCCGAAAGTAGATCGTCTAAAGAATGGGAAGGGATGTTAGTCCAACACTTGTTGTTACTAGAGGCCGTATATACTACTGCGCACTCCACAAGTGTCACGGGAGAAGGATATTTGTTAGTTAAAATTTCAGTAATGGTAGTATTCGCGCGCGACCTCGTATGTTCCGGTTTCAAGATGCTCGGATGCAACACTAAACTCACTGACTTCCCGAGTGAACGTTTAAACAATATCCTATATTGAAGTCCCGAGAAGTCTTGTGAATCAAGCTCTTATTCGAGGAAACTGGGGAGTGGGGGCATTTCAGAAATTTTTTGACTCAATACTATTGGTGTTATTGAATAACATTTTGTAATCAATAATTTTATAATTATAAAAGCCGAATACAAATGCGATAAGTCGACGCTATCGCAAGACAATGAAAAACTGGTCTTTATTGAAGATTCTATATCTCTCAATTTACTCATCCTTCATTAACGAGAGTTTGAATGGCTTACTTCAATTGTGAGGAACATGAAGTACCTAATTCCCAACCGCGATTTGAATGCTTTCAACACAAAAACTCGAATCATAAAACACTGTGGTGGTACACATCACTTCATCTTTAGCTTTTGTTTCATGAAAAAAACACTGCATCAAGCAAATCAACCGCAACAGGGGGATCACAGCACTTATCAAAACTTTTCCACCAAACAAACAAAAATTGGTTCAACTTTTTCCACTAGAACTAGAAATCGAACAAACTGACTTTTTATGCTCACGGAAAGAGGGAAAAACGAAACTGTACATTTGCGCAAAAAAAGCTGAAATGAGGTTTCCGATAGAAAAAAAACTGCCAGAACTGAGCAAGCAAACGAACACAAAAGTTGTGGCAGAGAATTATGATTTATTCCAACTTGTGAAGAATTTATAAGAAAACTTGTTCGTTTGGACATTTAACAGACATAGACTATTGGCAACGGAGAATTATAGCGAGTAAAATATCTTGAAATTGGAGGGAACAGCTTCAAAATTTTACCACATCCATTCTGTGGATACCGATTGATTCAAAAATAATTTTGCAGAAGTCAAAACGCAAAAAAAATAATTAACTATCCATAATCATACATCTAACGAAGAACGTATTTTTCGTTTCAGGTTCTAATCTTTTAAAGCTCAATATCAACTGAAGCATTAACCCAAAGACGCTGTACAAGTTTCGTCAGCAGTACGACTGGAAAATGTCATATTTCGTTGGTTTATTTTACATTTGACATCAGCCAGCTTTGGTTCGAGAGAGGTTATATCAAATTACTCTTTCTGCCAACCACGCACAGTACCCGAAGTAACTCCCAACCGAAATAACCTCGAGTGAAAAAAGACACGGATGAAGCAAAATCCATACCTAAATTGACAAAACGAGGCACCATTAGAGAACTCGAAAACCACAAGCTTAACCCGATTTTGCGGCAGAGTGAAAAGTGTAAACCGAAAACAAGACGAATTGTGGTAGTAAAAAGTGCATCAGTGCTTTTGGTTAGGAGAAAAACCGGGAAAAAATCAACAAACAAAACATACAGGGAAATAATTAAATCAAGTCCAACGGTGAAAAGAAACGGACTAAAAAACCCAGTCCGACATCATTATACCAACAGTAAACTGAAGAGAAGGGATCACAACGATGAGGATTAGCAAGTTTCAGCGCACGACAGTCTTTAGCATGGCATTTGTCACTATGGCAGGTGAGTAGATCATATTGTCAGTTGTCGCCAATGCCGGTAAAAATCATATTCCCTACTTTGTTTCCATACAAAACACATTTACAGGATGTAAAATCAGGTTTATTTTTGGGACGTTTTCTCCATTAATATTTTTTTAATGACCTAAATATTTAAGTTTAATTGTTATCAGAATAGGTGGCAATACTCACAGAGGTAACAAAACAAAAATATACAAATCGATTCATTTTTTTGCAGTGTCCATCGCACAGGTCAACACCGAGGACTGTGGTCAGGAGGAGTTGGTCCAATGCACTAGACCATTGCAAGTGCTGTCTGCCACCTCAGAACTCTCGTTTGTCACAAAAAAGGAGGAACTGGACAAACTCTGTCCGTAAGTAAAGCACGGTATACCAACAACCCCTTTCCGATGGTTAACCGATTCAATATCTAAACAGGTTTTCATGTTTTTACATTTACCCGGGAAAGTGTAGAAATTTCTCATTACCATTTTATTTAGTTGCTTTCACTGATCAGTACCAACTTCTTTCGCTTGTTTCGTTAGCTGTTCTGCGGTTGAAAAGTTCAATTGTGCTGAGAAAAACCTCCCGTATGCGGTTCTAGCTTATAGAGTATCTATGCCGACTATCTAATTGCCGGAGCTTGTTGGCAGACGGGATGTGTGATTGTTTTTCCGATCGGTACACTGGCTATTGTGTACAGATAGATTTTTGCTGAGCGTGTTGAACTTTCCCCTGAATTCAACACTAAACACATTTCGATCGGGTCTGCTGGTGAAAACAAGCCAAAAATTGTTTCTGACACTGTTGTGTAATTATAAATTAAAAGTTTTTTTTCCATTTTGTTGGTATTATTCGAGAAAATTGTACGGTTAATGTTTCAACTGTTTTAAGTGAAATATTTGAAATGTATCTACTGTTGAACGAAACGCAACACGTGTCCACTGTATATTAACTGATCTTAAAGTAGTGGTAAAATTGTCTCGTATTACCACTATACAATTTTCATTGTGTAACTGTCCTTGACGTTTTAAATTACATTATCTTTCATTTCATAGCATATAATTTTTGCCAATGAAAAAATTCAATTTATATAACATTGTAATCCAATAACACAGACCAAAAATTTACTCATCATGCCAAAGCAGAATGAGTAAGCAACCTTGGTTATGATGCGCTTAATGGAGTTAATTTCATTACACAATTTTCATAAATTAAAATTAATCCTGTATAATTAATTATGAAAATGTAATACATTTTGGCTGTTTCTCATCAGCATCGAACTCAGGCAAAACCTCGAGTCGATGCTGTGCCGGGTGTGTTTGTGCTCTCCCAAGATGCCTCATATTAGTTACTGGATAAAAATCCGCTTCCGCCATTTTTTCAGCATTCCGAAGGTTCTATTGCATCGGATACCCAAAATAATGGCTTTTCCCAATTTCTCGTGTTCACACGTAAACCCAAACAAACAATAGGATTCCCCAATCTGGCAATCGTCGAGTATGAGTTTCGCCAAACCCGAGTGAAAGTACCCTGTTAGTCATAAATTTTAATTATGTATCGCATGTGTCTCACATTCGTAATATGTATGTTTCACTTTGGCTAACGTGCCTCGTTTGTTGAACTGCAAAACAGACAACCCCAAAGTGCTGAAATCCTCTCTGGCAGGCAGGAAAACCTCACAACGTGACGCAGCGGAGAAAGGTGAATTTTTCACCCTCATTGTAGGATAATGACTGAAATTTTATCCGCTACTCTGTAGATCGGAACATCAATATCTGGAACAACTAGCACGATGGAAAAAATTTCTTCTGTTATAGCCTACCAATGCCTGCATTATAGTGAACGCTTTTAACAACCATGCCTGGTGCGATGAAACAAGTTGACCCAGCCCGTCGTTATTTCCTGATGGCTCGGGAGCCGCTCTGTCGCCAGAACCACCATGGAGGGCAGTTGAAAAAAGGTGTAAAGTTTCCGCTTGTGGTGAGAAGCATCGGACAAATAGCGATGATTTGACGACAGTGAAATAAATATTAATAGCATGTGAGCTTCGTGATGCTCGGTATATGAAATAAAAATAAGTACGTCTTTTCCTCCAGTTATTGACATTACGCGTTCTCTTTATCGAAAATATAATTTGTGCGAAATTTTTATTGTATTTTTTACCTTTACATATATATATATATATATATATATATATATATATATATATATATATATATATATATATATATATATATATATATATATATATATATATATATATATATATATATATATATATATATATATATATATATATATATATATATATATATATATATATATATATATATATATATATATATATATATATATATATATATATATATATATATATATATATATATATATATAATAGGTATATATATAATAGGTATAGAATTCATTCAAACTTTGAAAAAAATATCTGTGTCATTTTGCCGAATGACCATTTCGTCAAATCCTTCAATTGTCGTAATACTGTAATTGGAATTGATTTAAAATAATGACAAATGAAACATGATAGTGTTTACGCCCATTTTTCGACCTACAATCGTACTTCTGGGATATCTTATATTTAAAATAATTGATAAATTCATTATCCCGCGTTTGATCCAGAAAAACTACTCTCTGGAACATTTTTTTTAGATTGGTTCATGTTGTTTAGAACGGAATTCTAAAGAAAACTTATTGAATTTAACAATTTCATAATTCAAAAAGCATTCAAGCAAAGAAGTTGTGTTTCATTATTGTGAGTTAACGTTTGCTACCGTAAGCAGTGTGCCTTTAAATATGAAGAGAGAGATGAAGAGACACAGCGGTGTGAACGCATAGAAGTGCTGAGACACAGAGTTTCTGAGACACACTCACTTAAAAGGGGCGGCCCGTTTGGCATAAGGTCATTTGGCATAACACCGTTTGGCATAACGCTATTTGGCATAATGGTTATTTGGCATAACGGTTATTTGGCATAATGGTCTTTTGGCATAATGGTCATTTGGCATAATGCCATTTGTCGTAATAATAATTGGATTTGTAAATTTTAGTTTGCGTTTCGATCGAGTTATGTTGTGCAAGGAAAACTCGAACGAAAGATGTGAATTTTACGAGGTCTGTTCAAAAAGTACCCGGAATTCTCATTTTTATAAAAAAATATTCATTTATTCGTCTACACCTATATGGTCCCCTTCAAAGTAATTCCCCCTAGATATAATACACTTATGCCAGCGTTTTTTCCAGTCTTCGAAACACCCCTGATAGTCACTTTTTGTAATGCTCTGTAGCACTCTCAGCGATTCTGCCTTTATCTCTTCAATCGATGAAAAATGCTGTCCTTTCATGGGTCTCTTCAACTTTGGGAACAGGAAAAAATCACACGGAGCGATATCTGGTGAATAATGAGGTTGGGGCATGATTAAAGTCTTGTTTTTAGCCAAAAAAAACTGATCAAAATTCAGCAGTTTTGGAACGAATTTTGCTGCCACTCGTTTCATGCTCAAAACATTTGAAAAAATATGATGGCATGAGCCAACTGATATGCCAACTTCATCAGCAACTTCTCTAATAGTGATTCGGCGATCATCCATAATTATTTTTTCCACTTTTCCCACATTTTCATCGATTATTGACGTGCTGGGTCGACCGGAGCGTTCGTCGTCTTCAACGTCTTCGCGGCCATCTTGGAAACGCTTATACCACTCGTAAACACTTGTTTTTTTCATAGCAGACTCACCGTAGGCTCTCTGTAACATTTCGCACACTTGGTTACACTTTATTTCATTTTTCACGCAAAATTTAATACAAATTCTTTGACTCTTCAATTCTTCCATTGTTTAAACTAACAAAAATCGCCGAGCTATAAAAAAACACGTCTACACCAGCCGCTACAAGACAGAATGTAAACAATGAATACAGCTGAAAATTTCACCATACATTTGGGACATATGTACCAACACAATAAAAAAAAATTTTTGACCACCAGACTCTCCAGACGCACGCAATTAAAAAATTCCGGGAACCCTTTGAACAGACCTCGTATATTCAATCCAAATATTTCGATAATATTAGGTGAAATAGCATTATTACATATTTTTATATTTAATATTCTGTAGTAAATAGCACCCTATCATATCAGTTGCTTATATAACTCACTTAGTGCTAGCACAATATTCTGTTCGTCATAGATGATTCAGGTCGAGACGGCCACTGCGGGGAGCAGCAGCATGTTTATCTGTTATGCTAAATGACTGTTATGTCAAATGACCATTATGAAAAATAACCATTATGCCAAATAACCATTATGCCAAATAACCATTATGCCAAATAACCATTATGCCAAATGTCGTTATGCCAAACGGTATTATGCCAAACGGCTTTATGCCAAACGTGGTAGCCCCCACTTAAAAACGTTTTCACGCTCGGCATAATGAAATGCCGAAACAGATCGGCAACATAACATTTTACTGACCATTCAGTAATTCACCTGCACTTTTCCCAAAATCTTTAAAGTAATATGCTGATATCCTGGTAAATCGCGTTATTTTGCCGAAGTTTGGCATAATATTATACTGAACTTGTCAGTAAACAACAAATATACCGAGATATGCAAAACCGTTTGCCGAGATTTCGAATAATGAGTTAGTTTGTTTCAATTTTGCAAAGCATCACATCACCTTTGCTCGTGGAACTGGAGAACATGTAAATTGGATGAAGGAAAAAGATTTGTATATTTTGTGAAAAGATAAGTGAAATCAAAAACTATCTACTTTGCATATGGGGCAATCCACGCAAAATCAGCCACCCAATTTTTTTTTTCATATAACTATTTTTTTTTTCGGTGAAGAACTCGAAAATATTCGACACGTATTTTTTTTATTTCAATATCGTACGTGAAATTTTGAAATTTCGCGTTTTCGAAAGCAGCCTTTTTTCAACAGCCTATACTGTAAAATCTAATAAAGATACAAAAATTCGTCCAAGACATGAAATGTGCGTCTTTTCCTTAGCTTTGAAATAAGCGATACCACAAAACAACCATTAAAGTTAATATAATGAAAAACTCACGTAAATCCTTTGTCCCCATTTTACTCGCTTTTCTGCCTGAAACGTTGCTAACAATAAACTTACAAAGTTAGGATTTGATCTGTGGCGCGACATGTGTCGACAGGTTAAGACCGTATCCGAGCGAATTGCGCTGCGGTACGCTCCGCGCGTGCGGGTGGTGATTGAAAAATTCACTGCTCCAAAAGTATTGATCTTTTCACTCTGAAACTTTGCCAAGATTGAGTTAAGCCCCTAAGGTTTCTTTTTTTCAAAAAAAAAGAAAAAAAATTAGGCCCAAGTTTGAATTTTTTTTTATTTGTTTATTAATTTTTAACTTTTTTCATTATATTAACTTTAAAGGTTGTTTTATTTTGGAAGCTAAGAAAAGGACGCATATTTCATGTCTTGGACGAATTTTTGTATCTTCATTCGATTTTGCAGTATAGGCTGTAGTAAAAAGGCTCTTTTTTGAAAACGCGAAATTTCAAAAAATCATATCTCGAAAATTTCACGTACCATATTGAAATAAAAAACCCTTCTTAATCCACCTAGTGGTGTGATAATGCCTTTCTCTTCTTTCATAACAGCTTCATGAAAATATATTTCATACTTTTATTAAATAATTTCGGATACTATACACCAATTGATTCAGATTAATTCGAGTAGTTCACAAAAGCATGCTTCAGTGTTTATGTCACACAGTCAGCATCATTTTTCCAAACTATTGCTTGACATTTGCGTAGACTATTTGTATGAAAAGAGTGATGCTAATCTAAAAAAAACCCTTCTTAGTCCACTTAGTGGAATTTTAATATATCTTAAAAAACCACCATAGGAGGGGGAAGGTGGTACATGAAATTTTCGAAATCGAAAAAAATTGTTGATGTCAAAAGTCTTTTTTGAAAATATAGACTTTCTGGGAGTTAATAAAAATATCAAAATTTTTCAAAGTCCCAGAAAGTCGATTCAAAACAAAATTTTTTTTTTTGAGGTAACACTAAATCTCGATGTTTCATGCAATTTTAAGATTTTTGCATCGAAATAAATTTTGATTTCGATTTCATGTACTCCCCACTATGGTGCTTTTTCGAGATCGATAATTTTCAAACTATAACCGCTGGGCAGCACCGCTTACCCATGTCCGATTCAGCTCAAAGTAAGTTTGTTAAAATCGGTTCAGTCATCTCTGAGAAAATTGAGCGCGTAAAAATACAACGCGTTTTGTCGGTTACGTCACTTATACCATTCTATCCCCGGAACCAAAAGTCACAGCCATGTGGTCTTCGAACTTGATCAATGGTCCGATAGTAGCTTTCAAACAAGCATAAGTTTGTTAAAATCTGTTCAGCCATCTCTGAGAAAATTGAACGCGTATAAATATCTTCGAAAAGTGCACACACAAACATTTTCCGATCTCGTCGAACTGAATCGAATGGTATATAACACTATGGGTCTCCGTTCAAAAGTCGATTTTTCCAGCAATTCTAATACCTTTCTATAGAGAAAGGCAAAACTACGTGTCGAATATTTTCGAATTCTTTACCGAAAAAAATAGTTAGATGAAAAAAAAATTTGGGTGGCTGATTTTGCTTGGAGTGTCCCATACATGTTTATAAATATCCGCTTATTTACAGGTAAAGGCGTTAAAGAGCACTATAAAAAATTGTCTTTAGCCGTGATGTTTTCTTTTAATGCTTGCGCTTTTGCTTGTTGAATTGAAATGAACATCAATACAACACCCCTTTCACCTACATTAGCTTTTGTGATATTAATTTCATACAAAAATAAAGAAATTTTTTTCCTTTTTGCCTTTCTCATATAGAAAAGTTATGCAATCACTGTGAAACTTTTGAAACGAGGCCGTACGTCGAGTACGCAAAATGTCTGTATGTGTGTATATATATGTGTGTGTATGTATGTATGTAACATTTTTTTAACTCAGTTTTCTTGGAGATGGCTGAACCGATTTTCACAAACTAAAATTCTAATCCCACACAAAGTTCCTGAATTTTATTCGAATCTGACTTCCGGTTCCGGTACTCACTTTTCTCAGTGATGGCTGAACCGATTCTCACAAACTTGGATTCAAATGAAAGGTACAATTGTTCTATACAAAGTTCCTGAATTTTTTATCCGACTTTCGGTTCCGGAGCTACAAGATGATAAGTGAAAATTTTTTTATTTCAAATTACTTCCTCGCTTTTCTCAGCGATGGTTTGACCGATTTCAACAAACTTAGATTCAAATGAAAGGTATCATGGTCCCATAAAAAACTGCCAATTTTCATCCGGATCCGTCTTCCGGTTCCGGAATTATATGGTGAAGTGTGTTAAAAATTGGATACCGTTACTTGAAGCGGCGAAACAAAACACGTAAAAAAAATTTCGTTACTTGCTTCGAAACTATTCCAATCGGTAGTCATTGTCAATAGACAACCAAATAACTCGATTCCGGCTATGCTGGTTTTCGTTTTCTGATTCCGGAAGCACCGGAAATAAAAAGTAAAATAATTTCTAAACTTGCCTTAAAACTATTCTAATCGGTAGTCATTGTCAGTAGACGGCCAAATATTAATTTTGCTTTCCTTGTTTTTGGGTTTTTGATGAACGACCGAAGATTGTAGCCATAGACTCAAAAATGGATCCCAGTTACTTTTCTTGAACCAGCTTCGATTATACCGGTACCCGGATTCCGGTTTCGGAAGTACCTCTTTTCGTTTCCTCAGAGATGGTCTAACCGACCTGAGTACTTTTTCACTCTACAGGTTGTACTAATTTATGGACAAACCTTTTCATTTTCAAGAATCAAAGAAAATTATTTTGAAGAATACCACACATTTATATGTGAGAACGTGTTAGTTATGAGAAAGGCATCATTACACCACTAGGTGTATTAAAACAGAATTTATATTACTAATGGCTCGGCAATTCATGATTCCATCCTGATAACTTTTGCCGAGCTGACAAGTTCGGCAATAATTGACAGTTAACAAATTTTGGATTGCCGAGATTCTCAGTAATTATATATTTTTCCGAGATGATTACCGAGCACTCGGCTGTGCCAATCCCGGTATTTTTTTTGACGAGATTCAGCAAGAAAATTTAAGTGTGCAGTGTTGCTGAGACACAAAGGTGTGGAGACGCAGGGGTGCAAAAGCACATAAGTGTTGATCCGCAGAGACATCCTCCAGGTACCAGATTTTGTACGGGGTACAGTAACTGCCGCGGAGGCTCATAAAACGACACATATCGCGTAGTGCTACACAGCAAGCATCACATTTAATCCCCATCAAGAGCTATTTTGAGTTAGCTTGAGGAATGAAATCTATCCTCAATATAATCTCAGAAATTGCAATAAAAGTTTAAGGTTTGTTCAGTAAAATGTGAAAAATATCAACTCCTATCTGTCTCATATGCAAAGTACTCGTATATCAGTCCCATCCAATGCAAATTTCAATATTTTCATTTGTTGCAATATTGGTATAGCAAAGGTGTATTACCGATATTTCATTAGATAGCACTAGATAGCACAATAAACAAAAAAATCGGAAATAAAATTTTGATCGTCTTTTTCTCGGCATGCCGTTTTTCCAAATTCACACCAAGTTCAGTAAAGACAACGACGGTATACTCCCAGGGCTAAGCATTATCCAGAGGATACTTCTGGGCCATTGGTGGTCTATTTTCGACGCAAATTAAAGTCATTGAATTTGATGCGAATTACAAAAGATTTGATATTACGTTTTTCAAAAGTAAATTGAAATAAAATTCGAGTTGTTGATAACGATTAGAAATAGATCTACCAAATTGTTACCTGTGAATTATTCGTTTTAGAATATCGAGTGTACATTCCATCGGATGATGTGGCAATTGACGGTGTTGTCACGGAAGCGAGTCTGACAGTCAATGACTTACTTAAGAATGGAGTTGGTCGCTTTGAAAACTCTATCCTTGAGGGAGTTAAGATACTCGAGTGCAAGCAATTGTGCTCAATATATAATAATGATGGAAACAAGACTCTTAAATTCGAGTGACATTTGCCGGGTCTGCGTTGCCTAGCAATGTCTACAACGATGAAGTACTGTTACTGTCTTATACTATGTTCACACTATAAGTTAAAACATGTTATAACTCCGATTTCATGTTTTAAGCGAAATAACATGTTTTGCTTATGCGTTATTTCATATTCATATACGTCACATTAAAACATGTTTTCCCGAAAGAACATGATATAATTGTCAGTAAAGCACAATCCTGCTAGCATTTTCCTTCACTTTTCGACTACGTCAATTGACAAGCTGTTCAACGACAGCAGTTTTCCATCAAAGTAGCCATATAATCATAATAAAACAAAACTAAAAACTGGTACCAACGTTGCCAGGTATACCGATGTCTCTATACCGCAATACAGATATGATCTCCCAAAATACCGATAATTCACGGATCACACAGATAAGTACCGATTTTGGTTTTTAGCTTGAATAGACACGAGAAAAGGTATGGTATATTTTTGTCACTCCTGAAGAGTCAGTTAAAAGAAAGAAGTCATTTTCCAAACTATCCAAAAAGAAAAATTTCACCATCAAAAAAAGATACCTGTGTAAAACCAAAACAGTCAAATTCAAAACCAAACACTGTGCCTCCTAGTTTATCAAATTCAAAAACCAATCCAGGAACTAGCACAAAAAAGACAATAATTCAGTGGACTCCATTTCACAGCCACCAACAGGGTTACTGAAGTTTTCGGAAGTTGTAGACCGTATTTTCGCAGCATTCAATATGGAGCTTAATGGCCAATTCTCTCAGGGTTTGTATCATTTGATGGATAATTTATCCACCGGAAAAGATTCAATCACTGTCCTGTAGTGGAATAGTCGAAGCATAATTCCAAAACTGGATTCATTTAAAGTTTTATTACATAGTCAAATATGTGATGTGTTTGATTTGTACGAAGCATGGTTTACATCAAACATAGCTTTCAATTTTAATGCCTTCAACATTATACGTCTAGATAGCGACTCTTCGTATGGTGGAGTGCTTATAGGACTTAAGAAATGTTAATCCTATTATATATTAAACATTCCTTCAACTTTTAGTATAGAAGTTGTTGCTATTTAAATAAACATTGGAGGAAAAGACATTTGTATAATTTTGGTATATATTCCTCCAAGAGCTCAAGTATACATTCGCTGTTTGCGTTCATGTCTGAATATCTCGAAATCCAGGAGCAAATTAATTGCTTTTGATCTGAAGATTCACATTCTAGTGTTTGAAGAACAATTTTTTATCAAGCAATAGAAATTTCGCAAATGCCTGTGAAATGATTTAAAAAATCGGTTTAAGTTCAAGTGTTGGTTTTAACAACAACTTTAATAATAAATTATTAGAAAGCTTAGTCGATTCCTTAAAAATAATTCACATTTCCTTCTGTATATATGTTTTAGAGTATCCAATCGATTTACCACAACTTATCTTGAAAAAAATATATTCGCGCTTTTTAAAAATCAGTTTAATAAAATGTTTATGCATAAGGCACATCACTGAAGACGCAACATTATGTATATAAACATGGTTATATGTCCTACGTGCAGAAATTGGTTGCCCCCAAATAACCACTACCTGAATCGGCCTGTACATGCCGAAACACAATTTCTTTCGACACGTTCGTCAAGACTGTACTTTGGTGCAAACTCAAGAAGTGTTCTGCAAGTCGTAGAAACTTGATGTCTGCTTAGCGAATTATGTTGAACTGCTGATAGGCATAACTGATGAATATAAACTGCTATGCTCTGATAAGTCCAAGACAAAACATACAATATATCAAAACAGTCAATATTCGGGACGATCCGGGACGTTTTGTTTTCCTCATCGGCGATGATTGAGCTGCCGGCGTGTGCATGTATTGGAATCCCGGTTCCGGCATAAAATCCATTTGGTTGCCGCCGATATTCCTCGCCGAGTTTTTCCTGGTACCGACGGTGCGAAAAACTCGGCGAGGAATATCGGCGGCAACCAAATGGATTTTAAAGCTTGCTTCATTTAGAATTGGAACAAACTTTTGCTCATATTGTGGCGCTCCTGGTGGACGGATTTGGATGTTCTTGGTGCCCACGTGTCGGAAATTTTGTCAGCTTCACGTATGATTTTTGATATTCCGCAAATCGACTGTACTTTGTAAACAATCAACATGGAAGCCGAAAGAAGGGAAAAAATTGTGCACAGTTATTTGGATAATCCATTGTGGTCTGCATCTAGGCTAGCTAAACAACTGAAATTGCCAGAAATACCGTATGGCGCGTTATAAAACGGTATAAGGAAACATTGAAGACGATTCAGAAGCCTCAAGCCAATCGTCGGAGTGGAACTGTCGACCGGAAACTGCGTGGTAAGATTTTGAAGACGATTAAGAGGTATCCTAATCTGCCGGACCGTCATTTGGCCAGAAAATTCGGTGCTGTCCATAGTACCGTGAGGAGAACTCGACTCCGGGAAGGAATTAAGTCGTATCGAGCTAGCAAACATCGAGCCAAATCGGACCATAAAACAGAATAGTGTGGTCAAAATTCGTGCTCGGAAACTATATGACCAGGTGCTGACCAAGTTCGACGTGGCAAACAAACGAATGTTTTCGTTACAAATAAGATAATGACATCGAAACTATATCAAAAAGAGTGTCTCCAAAAACGAATTTTGCCGTTCATTCGATCCCACGATCCCGTTATGTTTTGGCCAGATTTGGCAAGCTGTAATTACAACAAAGTCGTTCAAGAATGGTATGCAGAGAAAGGGGTCTAGTTTGTTCCAAAAAACCTTAACCCACCCAACTGCCCCCAGTTCCGCCCTATTGAGAAATACTGGGCAATCATGAAGAGGAGATTCAAGGCAAAGAGAAAGGTTGTCAAAGACATCAATCAGATGACGACCTGGTGGTGTGCGCGTGAGAATTCCTTCGGAACCTTAACGAATAATTTTATCCGTATTTTTTCTTAAAAGTATAAAGAAAACGCTACATTTGTATAAAAAAGATCTTGAATTCAACAATAAATAACTGAAATACAGGCAATTGTCTTTGTTCCAATTCTATCTGAAGCAAGCTTTAGATTATATCCAATCTAGCTGTACTGTATTTGTTTGATGTGTTTATCAATCAAATATCAAAACCGCTCGATTTTTGTTGTTGAAACCGTTTGATTGTGCTAACAAAAAATGTAGTAATTGATTACAAAACTGCAAACGTTTTTTTACTCAAACATATATTTGAGGAGTGCAAAAAAGAATGCTCTCCCTGTTAGGTGGATTAGATAAGTTCTATTTAGTATTTAAAAGTAATTGAATTCGATACATATACCCTACCATCCAATTTCAACACAACAACGTGTCGAAAAGGGTACTGCATTCATAGAAACAAGTTTTATTCACACGCATAGCCACTGCTAACAACTGGAAAAGATGGACATATGTCAGCATTTGCCAAGTCACCCAATGAAATATAAATGAATGTACATACTATTGAAGTTTTATTCGCACAGAATCGAGTCAAATAAAAACCATAACCATGTTGTCGCTTATACATCGCAAGTAAGAGCGATGAGAGTGGAAACCTTTCTGAGATAGACTTCCAGTAGGTCACAAAGCTCTGGACTAAGAAGATTTACTAAGCATCGGTTCAGGGACAGTCCCTATGGATGAGATAGCATAGAATAAACAAGACGGATGGGAACAGTTACACATGTAGTAATATGATTTTCTCTGTCGGCAGGTGTCTGTTCTTTTCTAGCTTTAACTACTTATTATGTAAGCAAGAAGTTCTTCCTCGCAGCAGAACATGACGACACACCTCAACTTCTTGTCTATGACTTTTTGAGGTGTTGGTGTGCTAAGGGTAGACATAAATCCGTTGACCCTTTTTATGCCGACGTGTATATGGCTAATCCTTTTTGTCAGCTGTCTGAAAATTATCACATTTATTTAGAATAGTGCGGTCTCTGAAAGTGTTGTATTCTATTTTGCTGACATTCTAAGTCCATTTCAATGATTCTAAGAAAACGGTAATCAAAAAATAATACTCATTTGTAATACTTCTCTGGCAATCGAACAGTGATCTTCACTCTGGACTACACTGTATACGAAGCTACACACGACGCTGCATGAACATTCACCAGAGGGACCACTTCAACAAGCTTTACCACGGCACCAACGAGGTTATCCACGAGCTTTGCGAAGAAGGACCGTATCAGGAAGGCACGTACGTATTGTACTAATTATATCCATGTTTCTTGTGGTCCACCGTTGCTGAATAATTGCATTGACACTGCTTTTCGCAATATATAGCTAGTTTTCTGTGCGCGACATAATTTATACGAATGAAAACCTATTTAAGTTCTCATGCATGTTTGCTGAATCAGGCTAAGTAGCTAAGAAACTTTTTCTCACATGAAAGTAGACTCTCCGACTGTTCCTAAAATGAAGATTAATCCCAATTCAATAATCTGTTCGTCTCATTTCTTCAAAATCGATCTGGTACATATTTTAACTTGACCAAGTATTAGTTCATTATCGGTTATAACACTCGCAAGTGTTTTGAAGTTTGCATACACCGAAACCTCCTTTTACGCACTCGACGGGGGTTCGTAAATGGAGGTAGTTCGTGAAAAAAGTTTACGTTATTTGGGATTTGGTTCGTTAAAAATGTTTACGTTATTTGGTTTGTAAAAAAAGTTTACGTTATTTTGAATTTACTTCGTAAAAAAAGTTTTATGTAATGAATATTAAAACCGCCAATCATATAGCCATATTTGCGACTTTGGCTTCCTTAAAACCACTTACAATATGAGTATTTTCGAACCGGACTTGATGAGTCGATATTGGAAAATTATGTTTAAGGTGGTTCTGAAATCCAAAATAACGACTTCCGGTTTATTGATATTCCTTTAGAAATCTTACAATATGGGTATTTTTGGACCGGATTTGATGAGTAGGAAATAAAAATACCCATGTTGTGAGGGTTCTTAAGAAATATCAATAAACTGGAAGTCGCAATCTTGGATGTTAGAACCATCTCATACATCGTTTTCCGACATCTACTCATCAAATTTGTTCCAAAAATACCCATATTGTAAGGGTTCTTAAGGAATATCGAAAAACCGGAAGTCGCCATCTTGAAATTCAGAACCAGATCAAACATTGTTTTCCGACATCTACTCATCAAACTTGTTCCGAAAATACCCATATTGTAGTAGTTGCCATGGAATAGAAATGAACTAGAAATATTTTTCATTGTATGCGAAAACCTCTTCTTACGAAGTAGGTTCGTTTACGTTATTTGGATTTGGTTAGTAAAAAAAGATTACATTACTTGGAATTTGGTTCGTAAAAAGTGTTACGTAAAAAGAGGTAACGTAAAGAAAGTGTTCGTAAACGGAGGTTTGCGTGTATTTTTTATTGTAAATCAACCTACAAAATTGGAGCAGAAGGCTATATGAAATGGTAATAATTTTAATTTATTTAAGTCTAATATGAATGAAATGCAATCTACAATTTCGAATAATTGCCATATGTAATTGATGCTAATCGAACTTCTTTCACAGAACAGGCAACTACTTCTATTGCATAACTTTGTCTGGATCATTTTCGGAACAGACTTCATGTCAGAATGAAAATAGGTGAATTAGCTTCGAGTTTTCGCGACGCCATAACAGCAATATCGAACAAGCTCTGAACTATTTTGTCTGCGGTATTGCTTCTTAGAGCCGAAGCAAAGGTTATCACAATTCGTTGTTTGAAAGTCGTATTCGCAGTTGGCAACATCCTCTCCGATTTGAATAAAACTTTATGGGCATGTAGAGTTTATCGCAAAAAGCCACTTTGCATACTTTGTTTTTCTGAAATTGATCTAGACAGTCTTTCGAAAAAGGCCAAACTTTTTTTACCAATTTTTTTTTCAAATGGCTGTGGTCGAAAAATGACAAATCCTACAAAAAAGTGTTGTGTGAGTGATTTTTTACAAAATTAACCAAGTTTTTGAACAAAAATCCTAATCGACTCCTACACTGAAAAAAATTGATTTTGATAATTTGAAGTCGATTTTAAAAAACTTAACGTAACTTTTTAGAGAAAGTAGATAGCGTCATTTCGACAAATGTCATGTGTGTGTAATAGCAGCACGTTCTTTTTGTGCCGAGTACCAAAGCAAACAGACTCTTGTACTTCTTGCTGCACTCAAAACAAATTTTAATTGCGTGAAAATCAACACAAAAATTTTGTATGACTTTTTTATAGTATCATAAATTGAAAAGCATCAATCGAAAAGGTAAGTGGGTTGAATATTTATGAGGTCAAAACAATCTATTTCGTGATTTAATACCGGATGCTATCAAAGTTTTCGCAACCAAAGTGCTTTTTCGTCATTTTCAAAATGTATACCGATTTCGGTTACCGGCACTCCATTTTTTTCGAAAAATCGCGAAAAATTGTCAGTGACATTCAGAGGTGCCTAGTCTGCAAATTTGTCTGTAAATTATCAAATTTCTTAGTTAACATGTAAACCTTTTTTCGTCTAAAGACTTTTTACAGACATCTGAAACTTCGATTGTTTGCAGTGTTCGTCAGGTTTAATAGACTTTCGAAAATTGGCGCGATCTTTTCGTATTTGCTAGCTAAACTTCTTATATTACCTGGCATCTCTGGTGATATGCAACATGTGGACAACTTGACGGCTTCAATACATCCGTCATATGTATAAGTAAAAACTTTGATTATCTGGTTCTGTTAGCCATGGTGACTTCAAACAACTTGTCCAAGTCAAGGAAAATGCTTAGTTGCTTAGTAGATAAGAAGCAAATAAATTCGACTGCAGCAACGTATAAAATCCCGCGAATAAATTTCGTTTTTACTTTTTTTATAAATATAAAAAATAGGTATAGAATTCGCTCAAACTTTAGAAAAATTTTCCGAGTCCCGGAGGGCCGAGTATCATACAACAATCGATTAAGTTCGACGAACTGAACAAATGTCCGTGTGTATGTGTGTGTGTCTGTCTGTGTGTTGTCAACAAAGAGGTCGAAATATCAAAGATGGCTAGACGGATTCTTATCAAGCTAGTCGCAAATGAAAGGTCTCCCCGTCACCCTGAACGCTATTGAATGGTTTTGAGATCTGATGTTTACTTTTTGAGTTATACATAGCCTTTTTTCAAAATTTTCAGTTTTTTTGACAATATCTGCCACAACTGACCTTCAAAACAGAATATGTCTTTAGACTTAGATTCCGCGATCGTGAAATACGATTTTTTATACTGTTACATGCAATTGTTTCTAAATACCAAAAAGCCTATGTACAGCATCCTTTTTCATAACATTTTGCTCGGACCGATATTAGCACGGTTTGTTTTTGGGAACATAATCGTTCTAGTGTGATATGTAAGCTAGGCGATGCCAGCATTTTCAAGTTCAAAGCAATTCCATAATTATTTTGATTTAAACTAATTACAGTAATAAATACTGGAATAACATAACTCCCATATACCATTCAACTCAGCTCGTCGAGATCAGCAAATGCGTGCGTGACATATTATTTCACTCAATTTTCTCGGAGATGGCTAAACCGTTTCCTACAAACTCAGATTCATATGAAAAGTAGTATACTCCCAAACAAGGTTCCTGAATTACGTTTGGATCCGAATTCTGATTGCGGAACCACAGGATGATACGTGAATCGAAATTAAAATACTGCAACTCATTTTTCTCGTAGATGGCAGAACCGATCTAAGATTCAAATGAAATCTAAGAACCATCTATGATTCAAATGAGAGCTCTTAAAATTCTATAAAACATCTTACTTTTTAGTCAGATCCAACATCCGGTTTAGGAGATACAGGGTCATTAGTATAAAAATGTCCATTTCACATAAATTAATCAGGTTAATCGGGTTGGCAGAGTTGGATAGTCGATTACCAAATAAATTTATTTCAGTTTAAGCGGTATTCAGTTTTCGATTCGGAAGGTGCCCAAAACTTTAATTCGCTCTACAGTTTCTAATCAGGTGAATTTAACTGATTTCCGCTACACCGATTTTAGAATTCCGGTTCCAGTATCGAACCGTTTCTCAAAGTTCAATCATTTTCTCAAAAAGACCAAATCGAACTTCAAAAACGAAAATTCAAATTAAATTACTTATGGTCCCATACAAAATTGGATTATGCTAGTTCCTGAATACCGGCTCTGGAAGTACCATAAATAATTATGGAAAACTCTAAAGTGGAACTTACTTCGACATCTCATAGAATGTTCAATCGATTGTCACACGTTAAGATTGAAATTCGATACGATTTGTAGTTTCGACATTAGAGGGTAATGAGTGATTAAAACCGAAGAATATCCATGCAAAAAACACATGCGGATTGATAAAAAAGAGGTATCATCTCACTGCTAGGTGGAATAATCATGTTTTTCTTTGATTAAATGCAGTCTTATATACTTATACTTATATTTTTCCATTTTTAGTTAAATTTCTTGGGGTGCCGGTAACCAAACACCTTTTTTGAAATGGCCAAAATTTAT
The DNA here is from genome assembly GCF_030247185.1 of Malaya genurostris. Taxonomy (NCBI): domain Eukaryota; kingdom Metazoa; phylum Arthropoda; class Insecta; order Diptera; family Culicidae; genus Malaya; species Malaya genurostris. The sequence continues at coordinate 33,379,926 of NC_080572.1, forward strand.
CACTTTACTAAATTGATAATAAAGTTTTTTCAATCGATTGAATCAATTTAGTTTCTTATTCATTTGTTAGCTAGGGACGTTAGCTTTCTATTGATGTATATTTGTCCGCATAATGTGAACTTAGTCAGAAGTTATACCCAAGCAACATTTTTTGTTATGCTAGCTTATTTGTGACTAGTTTGCAACCAGAAATTTGAGTTATTGTTACTAACATCTAACCACTTGCGTGGCTCATAAAACGCAGTTTCTACTAGTTTCTATGTCAGCTAAAAATAAGTTATCGTTACGTTGTAATGCCATACTGAAATAAATTATTTTCCCATAACTTGAAAATAACTCGTTTTCAAGTAAACTAGTTGAAACTTTGTCGCCATCGACATTATAAACATTGAATGAATCCATAATGTTTTTCTATCAACATTAATAAGGCAGTATAGTATTTGAAATTACAAAGTTGATATAAGGTACAAATTTTACAACGGTTTTAAAACTGTCAAGCAGAATTAAATTTTAATTACCCGTTTTTATGCGCCTTCAATCTAAATCTGTTTATGAAGATATGAACAAAAAACAATGAAAAACCTTATTTTTTTTAATCAATAAATGAAAAAACCTTATGTTCAGAATGCTCAAAATTAATCCAAGTAGAGTGATTTCTCATTATTTTAAATTCATATATCATGATAATTATAATATCACAATCGATGGTTAATCTCTATATTGTTTTCTTCGAGTTTATAATAGTGCATAGAACAAAAATGCCTTTCATCATTTTCGCCAAAAAGTAGTTTTAAAAAAAGCAATATCCTGGTTTTATTAATGTTTTATGTTATGTTATTGCTACATCAATTCACCCTAAGGATTTACATATACGCTTACGTATTTATAATGGTTTCGCAACCTTTTTTCAACTAGTAGCTGAAACCAGAGCTGTGAATTAAGACATGTTAGAATCAAGTAACGATAACATACAAATGATAGCTAGTTCAATGTTTAAGTTATAAAGAAACACTGCCGTCACCTTATTTTAACCCGCATAGCAATAAAAACGGTTATGTGTCCTAGCACAAAATTTGGCTAACCCCTAAATAAAAAACATGTTCGTGCTTTTGTTGCAAAATAGTTGGGTTAAGTGGTATCAGAACTAGTTACGGATTGCTACTATTGAAGTCAAATAAACTTAGTTTCAACTAGTAGCTAGAAACATTGTTGTTATTAAAGATATGTTTGGATTAAGTAACGATAGCTTATAATTTATAATTAATTCAATATGACCAAAAGGTGTGGTTTTTTGAAACCTAAATAACTATTTCGTAACTAGTTATGTAATGAAGAAACATTGCTGTCACCTTGTTTTAACCAGTATAACATAAAAAACATATTCGTGCTTTTGTTGCAACATAGTTTGGACTTAGTCGCATCAGAGCTAGTTGCGGATTGCTACTTGCGTAAGCTTAAAAGAAAAAGGGTGCTGATAACCGAACACTCTCCCCTATCAAGATAAGCATTTTTAATGGGACACGTCTTTTCATCGACAACTAAACTAACTGAAAGTCTTTATCATCCAAGATTACAATGAAACTCAATTTGTAAAAAAAATACACCAAATACCCTATTGCTAGTTACCTGATATTAGCAAAAAGTATCAATGCTGGATAAGAAAAAGTTTTTGTTAGAAAAACTTTTTTTCCTAAAATACCAAAATTGATACATATGGAAGATTGACAGTAAACATCACCTATCTTGGGACAAAAGTTTATCAAAATCAAAAATGTGGTTTTTAAATCGATTTTAAGTTCACTAGTATAACAAGGATATTTACCTTCGATTTGCGAACAACAAATCCTAATAGTTGTTTAGAAAACTTTTAGAGCCTTTAGAACGGCTGATTTTGTGTAATGCTCTCCACCGTTGTTTTTTCACCAATGCAAATAACTGGCAGCTGTGACGTAATCTGTGACGTAACTAGCTTTGCAAACGATATAAAATACATCTGCTCGCAGTGGCGATAGAATCCAAACTGATCCAATTTTTGTTAAGAGGTTTCTTTTTACGTGATTTCGTCTGTAGCTTTTTCACTAACGGGCGGTCCTAACGGCTATAAAAATAGCATCATAAAGAATTTTAATGTCGATTATTTCATTTTGGATTTGCATTTCATTGAAAGAAACTATCAGGATGCTGCACAGGATTCATTCAGAAGGACCAAATTGTGGAACTCACTACGATATTAAACACTGTTCGGAATATTTTTCTCGAACGATTTGTTGTACAGCAGCAGACATTTTTTTTCTTACTCAGAACGCGTTCTGATTGGCTGGTGTTGACATGGGTCAAATGAGACAGGTTTTTCAATAGTGTACTATTGAAATAATTCAATACTTTTTCTTTACACGCATAAGTTGAAAAATTTCGATTCTATTGGTAGTAAGATTATACAAATCCTTTCACAGTTCACTGAGCTATGAGCTTAAAAAGTACGAGAAAGGCAAACGCGCCTTATGGATTATCCTCTTTGATACTCGTTTATACCAAACATTTCAAAAAAGTTTAATTTTGAATTATTTGAGATTATGTCATACAACTGAAAATTTTATCATAAAATTGTGATCATAATTCCGATGGCATGTAGCAAAAATTATGTTGATTCGTTAGACACAACAAGAGATATTCACGATCAAAAACTTATCACTCTCTCAGAGGGTAAATTTTGAAAAGGTACCCCATAGTAAAGAAAGTCGTATTCACGACAAAACAAAGTATGCAAATTGGCTTTTTGTGACAAACTCTACATGTCCAAAGAGTTTTATTCAAATCTGATAGGGTGTTGCAAACATTTGTTCGAGTTGGTACGATATTCGTCTATTGGTACAATAGTCCTACTTGTGTTTATTAATAAAATAAGCAAATCCTTGAATCAATATGATGGTATTAAAGGTAAAAACCCGTACCGACGAAGCGAAAAACTCGGCAAGGAATATCGGTGGCAACCAATATATGCACACGCCGGCTGCTCAGTCATCGTCAACCATCCCGGCGTAGTGCGAATAGGCTTTCAATTGATCTTCGAACTAGATTTACAGCCCAGAACTGCCTTTCAAACGAGTCTAACCTTGTGAAAACTGATTTAGCCATCTCCGAGTGAACTGAGTGGAGAGAGAAAATTGCGTTTTGTCGGCTACGTAACGTAATATTTGTTGAACTGAAAGTAACAATTGTTTCATCTTCGAAATTGATTCACAAACCAGAAGCTGGTTTCAAATAAGCATAAGGTTGTAGAAATTGGATCAGCATTCTTCGGAAAAGTAGCTTTCAAAGTAGCCAAGGTTTATTAAAATCGGCTTCAACCAAGCCAAGGATTATTGAATTCGGTTTCAACAGACTTTGCAGCCGATTTACCTTATGATGAAAAAAGAACCGGAATTTTATTAAAAAACGCAAAATTTCAATTTTTAATAAATTTCTTTATTATCGCCTTCAAAGTACTCTCCTCCTGCGGCAATACATGCATGCCAACGCTTGATCCAATTTTCCACACAAGTTTTATAGGCCGCCGAAGGTATGGCCATTAGTTCACGCAGCGAATTCTCTTTTATGGTCTCTATGGTCTCAAAACGCGTTCCCCGCAATGGCAATTTGAGTCTGGGGAAGAGGAAAAAGTCACACGGGGCAATATCTGGAGAGTACGGTGCTTGGTTGAGCCGGTGAAATTCAGCTTTTTTGGCACCAGCCGAGAAGCGAAGCGTTTCAAACCCAAAACATCAGTTGAAATGTGTTCGGCTGATCCATAAGAGATGCCCAACAACACAGCAATCTCTTCATTCAATGTTTTCTTCAGTAACAGATGTTTTTTTTTTTTTTTTTTTTTTTTAAATAACTATTTATTGGAATATGAGTTAAAATTAAATTATTAAGATTTAAATTGGGTGTTCAGCCACAAGTGGTGACTTTTCAGCCCTGTTATATATATATGATTTGGTTATTACCATGAAGACATTATTTGCTTCCGCAATTCTGAGATTTTTGTGTAGGGAAAATTCTAAACCTACTTGTATTGTGTAATGGGGAAAAGGAACTTATATACTAACTTACTAACTAATACAGAGAGCGAATCGATTCAATTGAAGATTGCATCGATTTTTGTCGGAATTTGCTTATAATATTATGTGACATTACATCTAATGGTTCTATATTTGTGAGTCTGTGTAACTCATTTGTACTAAACCAGGGAGGACGCTTCAGAATCATTTTCAGAATTTTATTCTGAATCCTTTGAACAGTAACAGATGTTGTTGGGCGGCCAGGGATCTCATCATGATCCAAGCTTGTACGACCACCTTTGAAGCGTTTATACCATTCGTATGCCTGTGTTTTTTCCTAGACACGATTCACCAAAGGCCTTTTCTAAAATTTTCAACGTTTCGGAACACTTAAATCCATTTGCAACACAAAATTTGATGCACGCACGTTGTTCTAAATTTTCATCCATTATAAAAATCGACACACGAAAAATTTTCAACTTCTTTGTATAGACGCCAAACAAAAACTAATCGTACGATATGCGTCAAAATTTGACAGAATGTGTATAAAAGTGTTTCCAACGTTGAGAGAATAAAAGTTTACCGATTGGACAAGCGCGGGAATTTCAAAATGAAAATTCCGGTTCTTTTTTTATCATAAGGTATAGCATACAGGATCATTGCATAGCTAGTACACTAAGGTCTGTTTTTACACTTTTTTTTTCGCACGGTTTTTTTATACACGGCCTATTTTTACACGGATTCCGGAATTACCACGGTTTTTATTTACGCGGTTTTCGCAATTAACACGGTTTCTGATGAGAGTTTAAAAATCACTGTTATTTGTTTTATGAGAAAAATTGCAAAAATTAGGAACAGATTGTCTGTAAGATTATGAGAGCTAATTTAAAATTTTTCAGTTAACTAAAATCATTCACTCAACAATTCACGAGATCATGGACTGTCGTTCCACAAAATGAATAATCAGTCTCCAGTTCTTCATTCCCTGTCGTAAATTACACGACAACGTCTCTTCCGCTCAGTTGTGGTGTATGATGTCAGCATCGTTATTGATATCATCGATAATTTCGTAGCGTTGAAGAAACAGTCGGGTTTACTAATCTCTTCAACTCTTCATCATATCGAGCAGTACAGTATTTTATACCCATTTGAATTATATAACTCTAGTAGTATTATTATTTACGCCGATGAAATGAGTTGCTTCAGCATGACACATAGTAATAATACCTTTTCTAATTTGATCCATATTCATCTCTATAAATTTTTCCCCTTTGATTCTGTCGCTGCGTGCATAGATCTTCATCCAATACCCATGTCTTCCCACTCAGTTTAGTTGAAAATGACTATTAAGATCGTTAGTGTTTACTACACATCGCAACTTCGGAATTGAAAAGAACTTATTCTCAAGCTTTATTTGCAGTGGAAGTGTTTATGGGTGGTATTATCAGCACTTCTTTAGTCGAACGCTCTAGATTGTACGTATTATCGTTCTTTTGAAAACCGAATTCATTAAACAGATGACATGAGCCATTTAGATTAATTTGCTTATCGTACAACGTGTTTCCTGAGTGTTCTTATTTTAATTTGTCATCCAATGTGTTTTATCATGTATGACTAGACCTTCTCGTAACATCAGGTTGGTTTTTAGATTTCCGTTTTTATTGTGAAAAAAAACAGTTACATTTTGTCAAAAACAACACAAACAAATATTCAAACCTACGTTTTTTGGAATTGTTACGTCAAATTTTCTACGCTTTTTTTTTTGCTCGGTTTCCGCAATTAACACGGTTTTATTTAACACGGATTTTTTTTTAACACGGTACGTAACCCCCGAGTAAAAAGAGACCTTAGTGTACTACGATCCTATTGACACTAAGAATCCTTCCAGGTCATTACTCAAAAATACGAGTACTTGCTTGTATGACCAGCAGAGCTTAAAATTGTCACGCATTCTCAATGAAAGAAACCATTTCAGCAGTCTCATTTTCAATGTTTTACTGTCTCATTCGTAAATGATCGACACTAGAACAAACGAAGAGAGACGAAGCATTTTCGTTTCTCATCGAAAAAATGAGAGAGTATAATTGCCAACGTCACTCTTTCCTCTGTGACCAGACGAAACCAAACTAACGTCTTCAGGTAGCAACAGCAGAATTTCAATTCTCATTCTTTCATCGATGTATTGAAAATATGTGACGCTTGGCTATAAAAAGTGACTAATATATGGAAAATCGAAGTAATTACATCCCAGAACTTCTTTGGAATCCAAAACTACTACAAATTCGAGCACCAACAGTTAAAACATATTGTGAAACCTTTTTCTGTCGTTTTCAATTCTCACAGCTTTGGTTGAATATCGACACTGCATACTATGGGATTTTCACTAAAAACTGCAAATGACTGAAAGGGCAAATGAAAGAAAAAAACAAAATTTTGAAACTACTGTCCCGCTTATGTCATTGACTGAACATGGATTTCGTTCTCATAGTTTGCAAGCGAAACTGAGAGTGACAGTGATTTCTTGTCATTTTCGTCTATTTTTCAGTCAATGAAAATGACTTTTATTAGCTCTGATGACCAGCACCTTATGTATTGAACCGGACCATAATAAAGTAAGGAGTATTCACGTAAAAATCATTCACCCGTTTCTCTCCTTCCGTGAAAAATAAATGGTTTCATTTGAATCGAAGTAAATAAGTAAGTTGCTACACATTCCTGGAATTCATCACAGAGCTGAATTTTCTTATAAAAAGTTCCCAAATCACATAAGCATCGCATCGAAATAGCTTTATCGATGACATTCAGTCCGTCTTATTACTTTGAACCAAAATCAATTTCAGATTCAAGCCATGACACACCGCATTTGTTTACCAACAGTGTGTGAAAATATGGTGTTTCAAACATAACAAAGGACAATAGTTCATATCCTACGGTATTCACTCCAGGGAACGTGAGCAGTAATAATTACGGGAAAAACATCAATCCTTTTGTGTTCTACCTCTGATCAGAACATTCAATATATCGCACCGTGCTAGTCATCCGGAGTTGTCTCTCCATACACTTGACTAACTGGTACCACAGAGATACAATATTGGACACTGCCTAAGCACACACACACGCATAAACGTTCGGTCATACCTAAGAGAGATCAGCAAAACGATGGCCATTCATTATTCATTCTCTAGGGCCAAACAGAGGAATTCAAACAGAGAGTGCCTTTACAGAATTCAATTTTGTTTGAGGACGAATATCACAAACGCGGCTACTGACTACAGACCCGGTGGGCACTCTTGAACCTTGGTATATCCAGATCAGGCTTCCCAGCAGTACTGCTTTTCAATGACATCCGCCACGAGATAGCATGAACTGTCGGAGCGCAAAGTCGAAAGCCCAGTCTACAATATGTGTGAAGCATACGCCGAACTGTAATGGCAACAGCGCTCGCATGCCTAAATGAATGCTGTCACTGAGACAGTTTGTACTCGCCAGATTGATGAGAGTATTCTATCCGGAGAGTAGTCAAACCGAACGGGCTGTTTGTATCCTGTTTCTTTCTGTTCGCTCATTCGCATAAAATGTTACGGAGACAGCCTTTGAAAATCGAAGACATCCTTTGATTTTAAGGGCATTACTGTTACGAAGGGCTGTCGCAAGCCGGCTGTCTCATCAATGTCTCTTGAAGCAATGAACCGGCTGTTTCTGGAGACGAGCCGTGGGTCATAGTGCGCTCGCACTATTTCGGCCGCCTCAATGAAATGGTACTAGTACATACGATTGCGTTGTTGGGATTACCTTTGCAGGAAACTTTAGTAACGTTTCATTACAATACCATTGTGAAATAAAGAAATTGTTTTAGATTTATATATACTGTCGGCGAAGGCAATGAATTTTAATAACTAACGAATATTAAAAGATAAACACTGAGTTTTGTGTAACGGCTCATATGTATATATGAATTTCTAAAGTATTGATCCTTACTGCTTCCTTCTTATTCCTAAAGAAACAGATACACTTCCATTCATTAACAATACTCCGAAAATGTCTTATGCACCCTTATTCTGAATAATGACGTTTGATTTTTGGATCGAATCGTAGCTACTTTTCACAACTAATTAATTATGTAGTGTATTTAACGTTACTCCACCAATAGTCGGCACACTTTGGTACCCGTGCCTCACCGATTTCGTTGAAACTATAGAATATGATACTCTGAACCCAAATAAGATGTTTGGTGCACTTTGAATAGTTTTCGACCATAAAATTGAATGGGCAACTTTTATGTTTATATGTGAACATGTGCTTTCAGATTTTCGCTAAAAGTGTTTTAAAAAGAAAAATATAATGAAACCATTATTTTTCCCAAAAGCATCAAATTTTTTGGTTTACCCCAAACTTTGTTACAAATTTAGTATTCTCAATTGTTCTTTTCCACATAGGAATCAATCAACTAATAGCTTAAATTTATTTAAAATAGCTTAAATTTAGTTGTTCATTTAACATTCACATAGGTTTTGCCAGCAGTTGAAGGAATGAGAATATAAAAAACGTTGAGTTCTTAATTTGTTACTACCTTTGAGAACAGATCTTCAATAAACCTCTTTTGTTTTCATAAATATCACAAAACTAGAAAAATAAGTTTATAAGTTTTTTTATGGAATTCAGTGCCTATTAATATAGCTTCATTGCGGCTTAAATTGACTTTCCCTTTGCTCTCATTGCAAGTTTCTAAGTACTCCCCGGACCTTGTAATTGAGCTCTTTTTCGTTGAGGTGGTAGATCTTTTAGTACCATCTACACAAATACAGGGTCCGCAACCATGAAGTTGATTGGGGGAGCTCTCAGATAAAAAGTAGTTCAACAGATGGTTGTTTATGTGAAGAAAAGTTAAGAAGAAATTTTCATCGCAAATCATTTAATCATCGCAAATCATTTAATTAAAAGCCTTCCATTTAGTTTCATCCATATTCGACTTCTTGTTTCGAAATTAAGGGATGATCAGTACCAAAACTGGGAATTTAAAAATTTAATTTTTGAATTTTAAATAAATGAAAGACAAATTCGTGTCATATACAGCTCTTAAATTCTGTTTCTCCTAGGATAACTAAAACAATGAGTTTCTTAGGGTCGGAAATGACTGCTACAATATTATTATTATTATTATCATTATTATTATTATTATTATTATTATTATTATTATTATTATTATTATTATTATTATTATTATTATTATTATTATTATTATTATTATTATTATTATTATTATTATTATTATTATTATTATTATTATTATTATTATTATTATTATTATTATTTTCATTATATCTTTTATTTATTCCCGGTTTCAAACTTAATTGTTCACCGGGGATTTACACCTACATTTTTCAGAACATAATTTCTTTTTAGAAAGAAAACTGTTAAATATGTGCAAAGAACTCGGCTCTCAGAAAGTTTGACTATTTAGTTACAATATTTATAGTTCCAAACGTTTGATTTTTTTTAAATGCAGACACAAGCTACTAAGGCAATTAGATTTTAGAAAATTTTCGACATTATTAGACTTTTAACTGCGGAAGTCGGATCCGAATTAAATTCAATAGTTCGCTTTGCTATTCACGAATAACTTTCCTTTTCCGTGAGGGCGTGAGAGTCGACTCAAACAGAAAACGAAAAATGTGTACGAGAATTGTAGCGAGCGCATATAAACTGGATGTGCTGTTTGAAATTTCAATGCACCGCATCTTCTTCTGCGTGCGGCTCGTGATTGCAACATCTACATTTCCAAAATTGGATTGAGCGTAAAAGCACATAAAGGAAATGATTGAGATACTTCTAGAAGTTTACATGAAATTGTCCTTTTAACTGTAGATATAAATTTGGGCCTCAGTTACTTTTATAGCAAGTTTTGTGGTAAACAACGACATTAAGTTAAAGAATTCAAAATATACTGACACAAGCTTCTACTTGATGAAAGATACGCTTTAACCGAGTTTTAAATTTTACAATGTAAAGTGACAGTTTCAACGTGTGTAAAAGTCGCGAACTTCTGGTAGCTATGACCAAAATAATGTAATAGTTAATATGCTGTTTCTGGAAATAAGATAATTCTATGCATAACAGGAAGAAAATGATTCAGCAGATTATCAGCACAACCCTATATCATATAAGTAACCGTACTATATCCGATTTTTTTTTGGAATATATTCCAGGGTAATAGAAACACCATACTATTCATATATAGAAGAGAACTTGATATGTATGGAAAGCTTGAGACCACATTACTCAAGAAAGACATTATTACATAACTTGGGGAATTAAAACTTTTTTTCTAAATAAAACAAAATAAACATTCGAATCTGTTACGGGCAACCATGCTGCATTCCACGCTTGGAAACATATTTTTTTGAAGAACCGGAATTTTTCATTCAGTTTTTGCATTCAAAGCTTTGTTGTACGGTACCTGAAAATAAGATGTTTCTGGATGATTTTTGCCTTGCAAATTCCGACTCCAAATTTTTCACTCAAGGTTTTTATTCGATTGGTGGTTCAACGTATAACGAACTTAACGAGCCAGGTTTTGTATGTTTCATTCCTGACTTGAAAGAATTCTTAGTGTCCGTAGTATTGCAGCACTGGCCATGCAAAAATCCCGTAGACTTACAAGTCGACTGCAAAGCTAACGCTAACGAGTATCGAATACGGAATCTTTGATTTGAACATATCTTTCGCTACGAACATTTATTTACCGTTAACATATAAATCTAAAATCTGATTCAATTGGCTTTTACACTCTTATATAAGGAACGATTGCGCCTTTACTATCCTGAAGGAAGAGATAAAGAGGATGAAAATAATGCTCCACGCACATCAGTACGCGCATACACTATGAATGTTACAGCCCACAAACCGACCGCAAACTGCCTGAAAGGAGCACGCCGAACTGACTCAGCTATTAAAAAACATTGCTCTTTAATTAATCGATCTATCAATTCATAGAAGATCGACCAAAATATAAAAATTAACTTTCATTAAAACCAAAGTCCGTTCTTCAATCCGTTTCGTATTAGGAGTTTCGTATATTATTAATTATCAATTATATTGTTATCAATGCCCTACCAACGGTGATTGCTATGCGCAATGATCAACCGCTGCGCAAAGCAATCACCAAAGGCAAAACTAAAACCCACATGCTTGCCTCGAATCTTCATAGCAAACCAAGAGCAACAAATTTGAACCGCACCGGTTACTGTCGCAGACCTGGTCAAGGGAGAGTAATATTTTGCTCTCGACAGAAACAACGCAGTGACTGATACCCGAAGCTTACTGTCGCAACAGCGAGAACTTCATGCTTCTTCGGCTGTCGTGGACCATGACAAAATGTCTTACGATGGAATGAACTGTCGAACGAAGTGAATGACGGCAACGTTGGCTGTACAGAACTATTTGTCTAAGGGCTGTCGTGATGAAACCTATCACAAGGCTGTCATGGAAAGAGTAGCATGACATCCTCAATAATAATGTCGCGCGGCGGTACATTTGGGAAGCCTGATCCAGATAGTGCCTCTGACCGGCCGACTGTCCGTCCAAATACGTGCTGCAATGTGCTGTCTCGAATTCAAGAAATTTTCCCCATTGACAGGATGTTCACTATGAATAGTTCGATACCATATCAACTGTCCCCGTTGGCTCAAGCCGTCATAGGGACACACATATGAGTTTATCCAGTTGTTCCTTGTGAACGCTTCGAACACTTTTCATTATCGGTTGTAAAATGTCAGTATATCAGCTATATAGCAACAGTTCGGATCAATTCATCCAATGAACTAAACGACACCGACACATCCATACACCAGCATCGATGGCACTTTTAATTTTATATAGAGCATTTCCAAATCAACTATAAGCAAACATTCCATTTTTTTCCTTGTATTGTTGTCCATATGTATGCAATACGTCCCAAAATGAAACGGAAACCATTTTATCATCTTTTTCTATAAGCAACACAAATTCACAAGCGCATCATTGTACCCTCTAAGAAAGCATGACATGTCCTGAAAACGACAGGAAAAAACTAGACAAACTCATCTAACCTTATCGCTATTCTTCGACTCCTTCTGCTTCTTTTGGTTACAGACTTTCTTAGACATGCACCCTGTATGAGACATGTAAAAAAGGACTACGAAGTGTGTGCGGTCAGCTATCAGAGCACCATGGCCAAAATCGGACAAACGGTGACCAGTAACAGTACGCCGAGACCACCCATTCAACCGACACCAAATGCAGCGATGTCGCTTTCTATGAACGACATGCAACATGAGCAGCAAGCTCATCATCGCCAGCAGCGGAACTCCACGAAAAGTGCTGAGGATGCGGAAGAGGAGCGCCTAAAAACAGTTTGTTGGTAAGTTACAGCTGGTTTGCGTTTTTTATTTGTAGTTTGAATTGATTTTTTCCAATGGATAGTGACAGTGGTTTATGTATAAGAAACTCGAAGTAGCCGTTTGATGTCTGAGTTTATTTTTATTGGAACTAAAAAAATATTAAAATCCAGTTGAATCAATGTGGAATGTTGATCCCATACAATGTGAATACACTAAGGTCTCTTTTCACACGATTTTTTTAAACACGGCTTTTTTACACGGATTCCGGAATTAACACAGTTTTTATTTACACGCAACTTTCGCAATTAACACGATTTCTGATAATAGATTCATTTGTTTTTTGAGAAAAATTTAAAAAAGGGAACAAGTTGTCTGTAAGAAAACGATTATGAGAATTAATTTCAAGTTTGGAAGTTAACTAAAATCATTTATTCAACAATTCACGGAAGTATTGACTGTCGTTCCATAAAATGATTAATCAGTATTCAGATCTTGAATCTCTGTCATAAATTACACGACAACGTCTCTTTCGCTCAGTTGTGGTGTATGATGTCAGCATCGTCATTGATATCATCGAGAATTTCGTAGCGTTGAAGTACTAGTCAAATTTACTAATCTCTTCCACTCTTCATCATATCGAGCCGTACAGTATTTTATACCAGTTTAAATGATATAGCTCTAGCAGTATTATGATCCACACCGATGAAATGAATTGCTTCAGCATGACACATACAGTGTTACATAATAGCGTGGTCACGATAACTCGCGATCGGTAAAGTGGAATGGTGTGATTATTTTTTTAACACAGAGGGCAGCATTGTCCTTCATGCAATGCGAGAATAAATCAGTTGACTATTGTTTATAATTCGATCTTAGCATTTTTCCTAAATGAGTACCACGTACGCTACGCGCTTCGAAGCAGTTTTTTTGTGCTCGCACCCGAAAGGTCCCACTGACCCAAGCTGCCGCGGCGAAATACATGCAAAAGTCGAAACAGTTTGTGAGTAAGTGGGTGAATCGTTTTAAAAAGTTGATAAATTTCAACGACTTTCCAAGTCGCGGTTCTGTCGGTGTATTGTCGGAAAAAGACGAAAATGTGATTTGTGGCCTGTTTTTGAAGAATTCGACATCAACTTTGCGCGAAGGTGCTTCAAAATTGAACAAAAAGCAAAGCCTTGGTATTACATTCTGTAGCATCAGGGTTCATGGTATTATATGTGCCAACTAACTCTTAAAGCATTGGACAGTGTTCATACCAACAAACAAAAACAAATTGTAAAATATGTAAATAAAATGAATCAAAGGCTCTCTTGCCTTCTGGACTTAAAAAAAAACATAAAACATTCCTGTAGTGGAATTTGACCTTCTGTTTTAACAGATTTCGCAGCCGACTCAGAGTGTACAGAACCATTGCATGACTGGTGCTACGTTTCTATGGACACTACGAATCCTTCCAAGTCGGGGCTCGAACATACGACAACTGGCTTAGTGGTTTGTAAGACCAGTGCCTTATGCATTGAACTGCCAACCCGGGAAACAAAATTGACCAAAAAAGATTTAATGTATCTTTTCATTTTCTCACAACAATGATGTCAATTATGTCGATACGTGCATAGATCTTCATCCAATACCCATATCTTCCCACTAAGTTTATTTAAAAATGACTATTAAGATCATTAGTGTTTACTACACATCGCAACATTGAACCAAACTTTTTCTCAAACTTCATTTGTAATAAAAGTGTTTATGGGCGGTGCTACTAGCACTTCTTTAGTCTAACGTTCTAATTTGTATCAACGTATTATCGTTCTTTTGAAAACTCGTACATTATACAAAAGGCATGAGCCATTTAGATTAATTTACCTACCAGACAATTCGTAACTTCAGGATCTCAGTTTTTATTATGAAGTAACAGTTATATTTTAACACAAACAAATAATCAAATCTACGATTTTGGAATTATTAAGTTTTTTTAACGGTTTCCGCAATTAACACGGTTTTGTTTTACACGGATTTTTTGTCGTGAATACGACTTACTTTACTATGGGGTGCCTTTTCAAAATTTACCCTCTGAGAGAGTGATAAGTTTTTGATCGTGAATATCTATTGTTGTATCTAATGAATCAACATAATTCTTGCGACATGCCATCGGAAATATGATCACAATTTTATGATAAAATTTTCAGTTGTGTGACATAATCTCAAATAGTTCAAAATTAAACTTTTCTGAAATGTTTGGTATAAACGAGTATCAAAGAGGATAATTCATATGGCGCGTTTGCCTTTCTCGTATTTTGAAAGCTCATAGCTCAGTGATCTGTGGAAGGATTTATATAATCTAACTACCAATAGAATCGAAATTTTTCAATTTAAACGTGTATAGCAAAAACATTGAAGTATTTCAATAGTACACTATTGAAAACCCTGTCTCATTTGCTCCATGTCAACACCAGCCAATCAGAACGCGTTCTAAGAAAGAGAACAAAATATCTGCTGCTGTACAACAAATCGTCCGGGAAAAATGTTCCGAAAAGTGGTGAATATCACAGTGAGTTCCTCAATTTGGTCCTTGTGAATGCTAGAAACGAATCCCTACAGCATATTGATAGTTTCTTTCAATAAATTATGCAAATCCGAAATGAAATAATCGACAATAAAATTCTGTATGCGGCTAATTTTATAGCCGTTAGGACCGCCCATTAGTGAAAAAGCTACAAACGAAATCACATAAAAGGAAATCTCTTAACAAAAATTCAATCAGTTTGGATTCAATCGCCACTGCGAGCAGATGTGTTTTGTGTCGTCTGCACGCTTTCGACAAGAGCGATTACGTCACAGCTGCCAGTCATTAGCATTGGGAAAAAAAACAACGGTGGAGAGCATTGCACAATATCAGCCGTTCTAATGGCTCTAAAAGTTTTCTAAAGAACTATTAGGATTTGTTTTTCGCAAATATCATGTAATTATCCTCAGTTTAGTGCAAATCAAGAACAATTTGGTTAGATTTGTGCACTTTTCGCTGTGTGAAATTCACAGTAATCGAGATCAAGTGAAGCCTTTTTTTGCGAAAAATGTTCCAGAGTCTAATATCGTAGAGAATTACGCAATTTGACCCTTGTGAAAGCTGGAAATGAATCCCTACAGCATATTGATAGTTTTTTTCAATAAATTATGCAAAACCGAAATGAAATAATCGACATAAAAATTCTGTATGCGGCTATTTTTATAGCCGTTAGGACCGCCCATTAGTGAAAAAGCTACAAACGAAATCACATAAAAGGAAATCTCTTAACAAAAATTGAATCAGTTTGGATTCTATCGCCACTGCGAGCAGATGTGTTTTGTGTCGCCTGCACAGCTAGTTTCGCTTCCGACAAGAGCGATTACGTCACAGCTGCCAGTCATTTCGATGGATGAAAAAGCAACGTTGGAGAGCATTATAAAAAATCAGCCGTTCTAATGGCTCTAAAAGTTTTCTGCAGAACTATTAGGATGTGTTGTTCGCAAATCGAAAGAAAATATCCTCAGTTTAGTGCAAATGTAGAACAGTTTGATTAGATTTGTGCACTTTTCGCCGTGTGAAATTCACAGTAATCGAGATGAAGTGAAGCCTTCTTTGTTTTTGCGAAAAATGTGAAAAAGGGGAAAGCTTGCATAATTCATATAATTGATCAACTAATTGATATTCGGAAGTGTTAAGGAACATGTCATTTGTTTTCGTATTCACGACATCCAGTTATGTCTCTGACATTACCCACCCGCCTTTTTCAACACGGTACGTAGCCCACGTATTTTTATATATTTATGTTCTGTTTCTATTTATAATACGGCTCAGTCTCCTAAAGCTAAACATACATTTATACATTATGTAAATTATATTGTTTTTCTGGATCTCAGTGTTATTATTTTTAAGAGGACGGCAGCTCGAATTACTATATAGCTAAGATTGCGATCCAATGTATAGAGGAAAAAGCATCAAAAATACAATTGTACTGAATAATTTCATAGAAATTCAAGCATATATTAGGTGTACAACTTTGCTTTCGCCGTTTTTTTTTTTTTCAAAATTTAAAGCTTTATTGCGAAAAAGTGCTTACAGATGTATTATTCAAAGTACTGTCCGTCGCTAGCGGAGGAGTCCTTTTTTGACTCTATCCATGAAGCAATCCATTTTTCCAACTCTTCGAAGGATTGAAAATGTTGATCTGCAGGCCGTGTTCCATCGAACGGAATAAGTGGAAGTCAGAAGGGGTGACATCTGGGGAATACGGCGGGAGAGGCAAGACTTCCCATTTCAGCGTTTCCAGGTACTTTTTGACCACTTTTGCGACGTGAGGCCTAGCATTGTCGTGTTGGAGGATAACTTTGTCATGTCGCTCTTGATACTGTGGCCGCTTTTCTTTTAGCGCGCGACTAAGGCGCATCAGTTGATAAATCTTGATCATTTCCTCACCACACTAACACCACTCTTTTCGTGTGACACTTGTGGTGATGCAGAGAATTCCTCGGTCTCTGCACTGATGAGTCAAAGACGAAACGTAAAAATAATAAAAACGGTTATGTGCCCTAGCACAAAATTTGGCTAACCCCTAAATGACCATACCTGCATCGGCCAGAAATAGTCGAAAACACGTTTTCGTTCGGCACGTCAGAAAAGACATTGCACTCCGTTGCAAAACAAAAAGTGTTCTGTAAGTAGCAGAAACTTTACGTCTGCTTAGCGGTTCAAATTGAACTGCCGAGTTTAGCACTAAGCAGTTCAATTTGAACTGCTCTGCACTGATGAGTCAAAGACGAAACGTAAAAATAATAAAAACGGTTATGTGCCCTAGCACAAAATTTGGCTAACCCCTAAATGACCATACCTGCATCGGCCAGAAATAGTCGAAAACACGTTTTCGTTCGGCACGTCAGAAAAGACATTGCACTCCGTTGCAAAACAAAAAGTGTTCTGTAAGTAGCAGAAACTTTACGTCTGCTTAGCGGTTCAAATTGAACTGCCGAGTTTAGCACTAAGCAGTTCAATTTGAACTGCTCTGCACTGATGAGTCAAAGACGAAACGTAAAAATAATAATAAATCATTTTTTTCGAGATAGCACCTGTAACTTATTCATAAAAAAGAAAATAAATTCTATGCTGCATAATGGTCGCATGATAGACACAACGAAACAAGTCGTATTATGATGATGACTATGAAGTTAAAATAAAGTTACGAATTAACATCTCAACATACTACGTTATCATAAGTTCCGACGTAACTCTTCGGTGATCTAACTCTTACGATGTGTTGGCACTGTTTTTGGTCGCCAACTGGCCACCGTAACAAAATGTGACAATGAAAAAGTGACACACTACAAGACAAAGTTTACCGTATTCGTTGTGATGCAATAAAGAAATACAAATACAATGTCGGTTGAAAGCTTCCGTACATTTTCCAAGACAATAATATTAAATCGATAAGTGGAATAAGTAAAACAATGCTTTAATTTAAAGCAATTTGGTATAGTTCATTCTGCGCTTATACACAATTTTTTGCCATGCCATGTTCGAAGCAAACTTGTTTCGTTTTGGGAAGTAAATTCTTCCTACCAGAGAGAATCGTTTTACGCTTTGTCACGGCAATGTATGCTTGGAGAAATTTATGCAAATGGCTACCATTATGGCCAGTGAATGAAATGTTTATAACTCAGTGTTGGTGATTGCTGAAAATTTGACAGAAGCTGCTCGATTTTTATCTATATTGTATACAACATTTTCAATCCGGTAGAAGATGCTACAAGAATTCGAGTCTCTCAATGCATGAACCTCGAGAGAATTTTTCTACATTTCTTCGCTCCACTTCATACTCCGAGTATTTCATGGCCCTTAAAAAAAAGTTCAGTCTGATAATGATCGCCGCTGTGTGGAATTTACCAAGAGAGAATCGCAAGTTGACAATTATCGCAGAAAATCGAATCGATGATTCGACTTGATGATTCTCATACTAGGTTGCAATATTTAAAAACCCTTGTGTGGAGCATTTACATACATTTTCATAGACACAAATTATACAAAGGTTATATGCACATAGTTAGAATAAGCGGCAATAGTAAAATCATTCTATCGCAATTATCCACTGCCCATACAGAATCGGATCGTGAAACGAGAATAAGCGACCGTTTGTTGCTTCAGAGAGAATCCCCGCAGCAGCGTGCTAGCCGTTGATTCTCAGACGGTTCACCGAGAGAAATTCGCTCTCGCACTGGGGTGGCATTATGTATCTCGATTCGACTGAAATTTTATCGAATCGACCACGTTTCGTATTATGGTACTCGATTCGAAGTCGATCATCGAGCTTCGTTCGACTTCACTCGAAGAAGTATTAGATTATCGAGAAGTTTTGGCATTATGGAACCAAAACAATCGAGCTCGTGAACGACTGAACTCGATAAGAAATGGTCGAAAGCCTTATTACTATCGACTATGAGTTTTCGAATACGTTTCTTTTTTATTTAGGTAGTTATCGATAACATCTTAGATTTTCATAAACATATTAGTATTGATAATCTTTATTTTAATGCATTGTTTTGTATATCGTTATATATATTTTGTGTGTTTGGCATATTATGTACAAGTCGAACTGTTTAGAAAGCATATTAATTGAAAGCTGCGTGGTGTTTACTTAAAATAACAAAAGTAAGTCGAAACTAACCTATGCCCAGTAACTGTAATTTGTAATAAAATTTCTGAATCCAGTGGAATGAAAACGTCGCTAAAACGGGTTGTAGGAAAAAGCTTATTCGCTCGATAACAATGAGCAAATAATGTTTTTACCCATATATCTAACTGGAGTAAATTGAAAAATTAGTCCAAACACCTTGAAAGTATTTAGAATATGCCAAAAGCATCACAATCTCGTGCTATTAGCGTGTATTTGACTCTTCAATAGTACCTAAATAGATAATGAAGACTACAAAGAATGGGTTGCTCCTGGTATATTAGCTAAAGCAATATCTCCTCATAAATATGATAAAATACTACAAAGAAAGCTGCAAAACCTAAAAGCCTTTGATTAAAACTACACATATGGATGACGTAAATACAGAATTTTTCTAATTATAATTTCAAAAGTTCATCGATAAATTGTGAACAAGAACACGCTTGAAAAAATTCTTTACGTTTTCAAATGGAGTGGAAACGAATCTGCTTCTTGATTTAAATTTCAGAAATGTGTTCATGTTAATTTCGTGCGGCAAGTTAAAACCGCAGTATTACAAACAGTTTGCTTCTTTTCAGTACTTGAACTGAATAAATGTAATCGAAAATACTCGAACAATAATTCAGTTTAATTTTTTTCATGATTGCAATGTATATGGGTTTGTTTACCCATGTATGTTATGACCAGAGATGCCAGATATTTTCATAGAAAATATGTATTGATTCGTATGAAATATATGTATTTATCTGTATTCGCTAATAAAATGAAATTTCTGCAATACAATTATGTTAAAAGGTGTTATTCCAATAGATTATGGTTATAGAGTGGTATATAAAATTTCATATCTTATATTATATTCATCGACGAAATTTTATAGTTTTTTCCTATCAACAACAATTGAATTCATAAGTTGAGATGGATTTCCAAAACTTAATATGCAACGTCGAGTCAGGTAATACAACTGTCAGTCTGGCAATAATGTTTCACGATGCCAAGACTTGTCTAACTTTTAAGTTCAATTTAGTTACAAATTTTAATATAAGTGGATTTCAGTGTTCTTCATTAAATATCTGCTCAAAAAATATATATTTTAAAAAGTGATTTGTACGTTGATTCCTAAACGTTTATCTCGTCATTGCAATCAAATACTAATAGATAGCTCAAATACTAATAGATAGTTAAATTTTTTCCTTCATACTTTTGGTGAAATCTGTATGAATCTGTATTAAATTTAAGAAATCTGTAAGAAATTTGTACTCTGTATTAAATCTGTATGCGCATGTAAAAATCTGTATAATACAGATAAATCTGTATAAATGATATCTCTGGTTATGACAGTTCGAGCAGCGTCAGTCGAAATCTAGTACCACATTGTTAGGATCTCGATCACGAGGTCGAAAGCGATACGTAATGCCTCAGTTCAGTCGAATCGACTTCAAAAATAATCGTTTCGAGCAACTCGATTCGAGATGCATAATGTCAGCCCTGGTGTCTATTTTATGTTAAATGCACCATGCCGCTTTTTTATTGTTGCGATGATTTCCGTTTCTCTTTGATGGCTCTGATTCAATCGTGGGAGAGTTGCGAGCGAGCGACAAATTGTAACTTGACGCAAACTTATATTTTCTGTTTCGTTGTGACTGATTAGCCCGCTGGATCAAATCAAATATATCTTTACAGGTTATATATCATTTATAATGCACGTTGCAATGTCTTCAACTTGTTTCATGAATTTGTTTCATATAAGCTACTGTCATTGAAGTGTAATAACGTGTGCTACTTGGGTAGTTCCATATCTCACCGAATTTTGCAATCTACTGTAAAAAGCACAAGTAAACTCAAATGACAAAATGTTGCATGTTCATTCAATACACTTAAATAGGCTATCGGTACCTCCATTCATCTCAGCTCCATTAGTCTTTTCACAAACGAAAATCATTCGTTAGAGTGAGATTTGTTGTCTCTGTTCGATAGAATGACTTCAAGAGTAAGATGAAATTGGGAGCATTTGCTTCGAGTTTTTGCGTCGCTATAACAGCAGTATTGAACAATTTTCGAGCTACTTTTTCTGCAGTATTGCTTCTTAGAACCGAAGCAAGAATATTGTATTCGATTATATCACAATACATTGATTGAAAGTCAAGTCATCGATAAAATAACATGGTGACTCTACTAATGAGATGGCTATTGGTGCAATAGCTCTAAATGTAGTGATGGCATTTCACCAGGGTGATACACGCTGGTATAAGATTCTTGTCTACACAGGGGATGCAAGAAGCGAACATCACACAAAAAGGAAAGCGCAATTCTTCTCACCCTCTTATAAACAAAAATTCTAAGCTTTGCCTTACGAAAAAAAAGTTTATTTATAAACAAATTTTCATACCTGCCATGGTAATTAGTATATGATAAGACTGAAAAGTCTCCACTTGTGATTAGCACCCAACATAAATTTTAACAATTTAAATACAATTCGTATTGCAATATATATATACACACACACACACACACATATATATATATATATATATATATATATATATATATATATATATATATATATATATATATATATATATATATATATATATATATATATATATATATATATATATAGAAAAAAATAAAATTTGTGGAGCTCAAACATTGCATTTAAGCCGCAATTTCTTCGGTATATGGAAAAAATAGATTATTTAGATTTAGGTCTAATAAATTTTATCGCATTTAACTATTTCCACAGCGCATTTCAAAAATACATGCAGTGCTCAGAGTTTACGGTACGTCACGCTTGTGGAGATGAAACAGCACTATTCACACGTAAATTCCTTGACAAGATGTCAAACACGCTGATGAGGGTAAGTTACCGTTCCCCGGTCCCAAACATCCAATCAGTTCGGGCAATAAACAACTTCCTGATAGCCGTGAGCACACTCGCAATATTCCAAGCAGAACGAGAACAACGCAGGTTAATCACGGATTGTTCGCCCATTTGACAACAGTTAGAAGGCACTGAAACAATCACTGGTTAGCTGCAAAAAAACGTTTAGGACATTCGTTGCAGTATCGTTCAATATCAACATATCCTGGCGAACGTACTCCCATCAAATCATGCCTTCTCTTGTTTCTCTTTCAGATGCACTGTGTCGATTACACACCGGAAAGCGGAAAATGTCGGGATTATTTCCGTTCACACGCGATACGTTTCCAATTGACCACCTTCACGTTGCTGTTCAATATTCTAGTAGTCACACTCGTTGCAACTGCAGGCTGCTTGCTCAACACCAGCAGACTAATTTAATCGGTCTTGCTCGGAGCTGAGTTAAACAAAACAATAGTGCTTGTGCTGAGAGCAACTAACCAAACACTATTCACAATAGTCATAAGTGTAGCACAATAGTTGTGATAGCATCGTCATGAGTGAACAAAGTGATCGAATGGAGTAGGAGCGCGCGAGTAAGATGAAAATTGACACGAATAAATGAACCAAACGAACAATAGCAGTTTCAAAAGCATCAAGGATGGCTGCGTTGATACACACTGTATATAATTGTTGAATAATAATTCATTTTAATCAGCTCCAAAAACGTAAACTGATAACAAATTCGATTAGAGTTGACATTGGTTTATTTCCGAAATAGTTTTATTTTTTACATAGATTTTATTTGTTAGGCCTCAATAATTATGAGCTCTGATCGTTTCATTCGAAGTATTTTCGTTGAAAACCCAAACTACTAAGTCATTTAACAACAAAAATATAACATGTAGCAAATCATAGTTCGAAATGAAGCTTGACGTAAATTTCAAAGCTTTAAATATTGAAAATACAATATATCTACATTCGGCGAGCCTAATTTAAATCATCATTTAATCTATCCATAGTTGTCTGTATCTACTGGAAACGAGAAAATCCAGACGAGTGGGCCAAAGCTCACATCTGCAGGGTGTTTTTGTGCAGAGCAAGCGGAAGAAACATGTTTCATATAATCAGCTCTGTGAATAATGCTGAAATGTTGAAAGCTAGCCATTATTATAATGAACAAATTAAAGCACATTATAAACACTTTTTCTCCTTTTTTGACGGGTTTGATGCGCAAATGTAAATAATTAATAATTTTATGATTGAATGAACTAATACAGTTCGTAGTGGAAATAGAACTCTACATGTTGACCGGACGCAGCATTTAATCGGAGGTATATGGCCTGGTAACGAGTCATATTGTAATTAGTTTAGACAATTAATAAAACTCCAGCAAAGGAATACATCACATTATATGATTTTACCCCTGTTTGCGGTCGACAAAAAGTTATACAATAGCCATTTACTAGATATTCTCGTGTACGTCTAAATTCAATAATCTGCAGGCAAACAAATTGATTTTCTGAACCATGATTCATCGAAATTACCTTATGCCTCTACGCCAATAAACCTTGTGACTATCCATATTGTGATTTCCAAAACAAATCGAAATGTTATTTAAATTATGAGTTTGACGAATATATTCTTTGGGAAAGTGAGAAAACTTTGAACTTGAAATTCCATTGAATTTGGCCCAATCATGATAGTTTATTGAATCAACAATAATTAAGCGAAAAGTTATGATTTGATCATAACCAAATATCTGGAGTGTTGAAAATATATATGATGAATAATTTAAAGCAAAACTTTGCAGGCATGCTCCCCAGATTTTCTAGATGACTTCCCGTCTACAAGCATCATTTTCTTTATTACATATTAAACCAACTTTAGTTCTTTGTATGAAAACAGAAAAAGTATGTTCATCAAAGATATAACCTCAAGAACTGAAAAAATAACGCTTGATTCAAACCGGTAGTGCGTAAGATGGACTCGAGAATTCCAAACATCTTTGTAAAGCAAAAAAAAATCCTAAATACAAGTCATATTCAAGAAGTAAGAACCGTTCGCTTATATTTTAAAACCGATATGTCATGTTTAAACGCAGTTGAAGGCTGCTTCATCTCGAAAGCGGCGAGCTTCTAGGAAGAGGGACGAGAGAAACAGGAGCACTTGAACGAAAACTACTTGCAAGTGAATGCAATGATGTGGAAAAGTTAAGATTTGTAGAACACTAAATGTCGATGCCTTCCACGCAGCATTGTTGGGTTCGATTTCCAACCCGTGCATAGGGTCAGAGAGTTTCTAACGTGAAAACGTCTTACTTTACTATCGGGTGCCTTTTTGGAATTTACCCTCTGGGAGAGTGATCAGCCTTTGATCGTGAATATCTCTTGCTGTATCTAACGTATCAACATAGTTTTTGCTACATACAACTAATTTTTAATTGATTTTTCAGTAGTATTAAATAAACACTCAATTTTTGTTAAAATGTCTGCTCATGACGCCTATATTTACCAATTTCTGACCAAGTTCTGACGGCCTACAATTCAGCTATATGTTGACGGATTTATATAATTTAACTACCAATCGATTCGCAAACATTCTACATGAACACATACTGCAACACCGTTTTAGTATTTCAATAGTACACCATTGAAATAGCTGTTCTAATTAACCCATGTTAATGCGAGCCAATCAAAGCATGCCGTAATGATGTCATCTCGTTATTGCATTTACACGGTCGACGGTTTTAATCGTTACTTCACACCTCGCATTTCATTCAATGGCAGCTCTGTTTCGGCCGGTATAGGGAGGCTATGCGTCATGTGTAAACAAAAATACCGCACCATTCTGCACAGTACGAACTTTCGCACAAAACGGAATCTTTAAACAGGGGCGGCAACTATTGAGAGGCAAAGCACTTTTTGCCCATCCAAAAGATTTAATGGAGTGGCCATGACCTCACAATATTTTGGTAACTGGAATAGATATTTGAAAATTTGCTAGAAATATCTTATGATATAACACTTTCTTCTGTTATCCCCGTAGTTCGTCTCCGTAATCGTTCAAGTTTCTTAACTAAGTAACTAAAATTTTCAAACGAATTTATTACAATGTGAAATGTGCTATACTTAACCACTTTGGAATATTGGTTATTATTGGAATTGTAAGGAAAATGTTTGTGATCGTGTCACAACATTCGGAAAAGAAACTAAACTTGCCCAAGTAAGCATTATTGATTTTTATCTGTTCCAACCTCTCCGTTTCCTTTATAAAAATGTTTTATATATTGCAAAATTTAATGATCTGTAGTGATAATTTTTTGTGCCCCCTCAATATTTCATGGAACTTGTTGCCCCTGTATATAAATATATGCTCGGATGAATTTATTATTCCAAATAGTGCCTGCTCGTGAACCAGGCAGGTCGTCTAGCTAATGAGTTCAGATATCAAATACAAATACATTTTCTAGCTCTGCTGATGTTAGGCTATGAAACAGACCGAACGCTTTCTACGTGCTCTGTTTCTTTTCTCTCGAACAGGTGAGGTACCAAGGGTGCTGCGGTAACATGATCAAGTATTATTTGATATCTATGTTTCACAGTGATTCGAGCTGACGCTCAGGACCTTATCATGCAACTCATCATTGATCTTTGTGAGAAGTTCCTAGTCAAAGTCTTGGTATTACATTCCTTCCGTGGAATTGGACCTTTTGTTTCAACAGACTTCGCAACCGATTCATAGCATACAGAACCATTGCATGGCTGGTGCTACAATCCTACTGACTCTAAGAATCCTTCCAGGTCGGGGTTCGTACATACAACAACTGGCTTTTAAGACCATTGAACCGCCAATCCGGAACGAGTTGCTGATGCTATCGAATATAATATGATCTCTTTACACTCCTCTCTTGCAAGTGAGTATAGAATTGAAAATCAGTTGATTTTCAATTGATTCGAAATCGAACCGCATAACTTCCTCAAGAGTCCAATATAAATTTAAATTTTCCCTGACATTGACAGCGATATATTTCTAATCACCGTCCACCTTCATTATGAACATGTTTATATCAAGGGATACAACATCCTACAATAGGGGACAGGTATAGCGTGATGGGTAAGTCGATGCCCTTTTACGCAGCCCACTTGAGTTCGATTCCCATCCCCGCATATAGGGCAGAAAATTTTTCTCGCCTGAAGAAGCGAATGATCTTAAAGTTAAAACCTCTATAATCGAAACATAAAAAAACATCCTACATTTTGTGTAAATGTAAATCTAAACTCTGACTTAGCGGAAAAGCTTGAAAAAATGAACAATGGATCAGAACAATAATTTGTTAACAACAAAATAAACTTCTTGAAAATAATTGATTGTTTGTTAGCCATTTAGGTTTTGGTTTCTCGTGAGTACCGGTTTGTGCTAAAGTGCAAATGACTATTTTGATTGTTTTACGTTTCGTATTCAGCTCATCAGTGCATTAGCAGATTATGTTGCAATGCTAATGGCACCTCACAGATCAACATAATTCTCTAAGCATACGTAAATTGTTGCCATTGAAACTGAAATGACAGATGACAGATTACAAAAATGAATAGTAATAAAACTACTAATTATAGAAATATCACTTGGGGAACCGAAAATTGACTAGAAAACATTAGATTGATGAATGTATCAATATGTCAATCTAGTTTCCTTGGAATGCGTTCTTCATAATTAAAGATAATCCAATTTTTACTAGCATCGTTAACAAATTGAACAAACAACTATTATTGACATCTTATTCTCTTATACCACAGTAATTTCTAGTCTCTATTAGTCAAGTAAACATAGGAGTACATAGATCAATATGACCATTATGATTCAATTTACGATCAACCTTCGAATTCATAATGGCCCTTATCCTCCAAAAATATTTCGTAATGTTCCGGTAAAGACCAATTACTTACAACCGGTACGTGCTGACTTGATTACTGCCGCCTGGTGTACGATTCGTGTTGTGCGAGCTTCCGCCATGCCGGTGGATGACAATGTGTTAATTTTCTTCCACCGTAACGCGACCCGGGATCGGGGTACCAGAACAGAAAATGAAACATTTTCACCACAAATTTACAGCCACTTCTAAAAGTTTGTACTTTTCAGAATTTCACTCACGTCCTACCAAAAAACCGGCGCACGGTCACACAAAGATACGGTTTATCTCTTTTTGTTGGAGATCGCTCGCTGTTGTGCTAAGCAGTGCCACCCTGCCAAACGAACGACAAACCCACTCTGAAGGATGGTATCCGGAAAAAGATCAACGAATACGACCGAAATGGAAGTGAAAGGAAAATATGTGGTTTTCCGGGATGCTTTCTCTGTAGCATTCTCACGTTCCGTACCATTTTGTGCGGAAAGTCGGAAAATTTGTCTTTCGCTTTTGTTTCTTTTAATTTTTTCGACTGGCTTTTACACTCTGGTAAATGCTGCTGTTAACGATGATGACAACGAGGGTGACTGCGGCAAGATAGATAACAACCAAAGTAACATATGCAAGTCAGCATAGAGAAGCTATTTTTTGAGAAAGCATAGGGTGAAAACCTCGGTTAAGCCTAAAGTGAGTGCAAATGAACTGATGCGTACTAAATGTGTAATTTACACTTCAAATGTTTTCGTGTACCGACGGCAATCGTCAACTTTATGAAGTATTAGAGTTGCGCAAATCTATATATTCACTCATTAAATTAGGAAAAAATATTAGATGTTGTACATATTTCAGTTATTCAATGTCGAATAGTACTAACTTCGGTTTTCCACAATTCTACAATCTACACAGCAAAAGAATAATTGTAACAACCTCAATGTGATTCTCAATCAATGTGAAAAAAATTTAGATGTACTGAACATTAAATGCAATAATTTTCTGTTTACGAGAAATATTGCTGATAAATCACACATTATTACATCGAAACAACAATTTTGGATATATTACATAACCTTGACTGAACACTGTATATGATTCTGAAATTATGCATCTTTTCTGTAATATTACAACCCTTAAAACGACACCGAGATTGTTGTGATTTTATATCGTAATCGTTGCGAATCAGTAGTGAGTAGTGATGCACAGCAAATTTTTAAGTAATACCACAAAGTGTTGGTGTCGTTCTAAAGGTTGTAATATTACATATTGAAATCGTATACAGTATTCAGGCAAGCTGGTGTAATCTATTCAATACATTTTTTTGATGTAATGACGTGTGATTTATCTGCAATATTTCTATAAAACAGAAAATTATTGCATTTGATGTTCAGTACGTATAAATTTTTTTTTCACATCGATTATTAATCATATCGAGGTTTTAACAATTCGTTTTTGCTTTGTAGGGCTTTGTTTGTATATCGAAATAACATGTCAACTAAAACACAGTTAGCTATTCTTAACTCTCACATACACTCAAGTCTTTTTTATGCAGGGAGATACATCTCGCATAAAATTCGCATAACGCATAACATAACTTGAACAGCCAGTGACATCAAAAACACCGTCTAGTGAAAAAAGGATGCGTAAATGTTCCTAAAATGTGTGTATGTTGCATGCTCATTTCACAAAACCACAGTAGCTATTGAAAAAAGTATACCAGTTTCTCACTAGAAGCGCTGTCATTGTCTCCGTGCAATGGGAGATTTATTTGATTTATGCTTCAAGCCAAATCCATCGTAATAGAATCAATCGTAGGAAACAAGTTTTCCATGGTTTCATACTTCCGCAAATCATTCATTATAATAAAAATCTAAAGAGCTGGTGGCGTATGTTTACTCGCCGAAACCTTAAATAAAATTATCTTTTAAATTCTGGTAGCAGAGTCATCGTACTGCCTCAAGATCAAAACGATTTTCCTCACAACTTCACAGTGCTAGACAGTGAGCAATTTTCACGCAATTAATGGAAGGTCAAGTGTTTCTAAGCATTTCAAGTATTGTGTTTTAGACACGCATCTTTCGGGTTCTTGGTGTTAAAGTGACAACATTCATTTGCAGCTATGATCGAGTCAATAGCGCGTGACATAATAGACCCCCCCCCCCGCACCACTTGGTTATGGTCAATCAAGTGGAACTCTGTAAACATAATCGAATTTTAATATAAAACTATTCCTCGCGAACGGTGTTAGTTAGTTGATTGGCAAATATAGTCGCATAACAACGTCTAATTCAGTGAATATGCATTGCAAGCTACTACTAACGTTCATTTGTACCTTTCTTGCGGTGAATTGTAGTGAACGACCAATGGCTAGTTCGTATGTTTTTAGAAGTTATGATGCTAGTCCTGGACAAGTAGTCTATTTGAGCCCAGCTCGTTCGAGAATTGTGTATCCGTCATTTAGTCAACGTGAAAAGATCAAAATGAAAGCAAATTTGGATCAGACAGAGGAAAGTAGTGAAGAAACTGGCAAAGTTGAAGACAGTGATGAAGAGGATCCGAAAGTACGGCATTTACAAGAGCCAAACTACTCCTCAGATACGGACGAATCTTCTGAGAAGCAACTCAATTCTAAGAAGAACGAACATCGCAAAGGTTTTAACTCTAAACATCGATTGAAAAAAGGTAAAAACGGATATTATGCCAATGAAAACCATTCACATTCGTACGCTGGTAAAGGAGATCGGATGAAATCATATCATGATGAAGATTCCTACCACAAAGACCACCATGATGAAGCACATCGAAACCATGGAGGCAAGCACAGCGAAAAGAAATATCATAAAAAGGGATCCAAAACAACGGGCTACCACAATATTTACCATAAGGATGAGTATAAAAAGGAAAAAATTTTCTATGATACCGCCGATCATACAAGGCATTATAAAAAATACGGATCCTCCCACAAGGAACATTCTAATGACGAAGGAGACTTTTCCAAAGGAGGACGACGAAAAGAATCGCACTGGGAAAGGAAAAAATCATACAAAGGACACTCTGACGATGGGAAATATGATGCTAATCATGAACAGTTCCAGAAGGCTCGCAATGCAACATCAGGTTATCGAAATAGAGAACAGTTTGAGAGAAATGATGGGAACTATGGATCGAATGCTCATGGGTACAAAATTTATCATGAATGATTTTACTATTCGCACTTTTGTTGAAATAAACTAAGAAATTAATAGTTACAAAATGCATATGTTAAGCAATGGAGATAGGTCGTAAGTCAAAATGAAGCAACACTAAGAGAAAATCTTGCGAAATTCGAATCGTATCTCAAGCGGAAAGCAAATATACAAAAATAAATATCATAAACTCACAACAAAAGATCGATTATCTTCCAATTATAGAGGTTTTGTTTCAACATTTCAACATTACGAAGTACCAGGGGTAAGAAGGGATGTGGTTAGAACAATTATCAATGGGATCTTTTTCGCTCACTGAACCGATCCGCCCTGAGATGGAACGGTAATTTTTTAAGATTCTATAAAACGTCTTGTTTTTCAGTCAGATCCAACTTCCGGTTTCGGAGATACAGGGTGATTGGTATAAAAATGTCGTATTAATTATGGTCTCGGCTTTAGCGGTCTGTTAAATAAGAACGGCTGTTATATACTACCCGACGTTTCGACCACTGGTTATGGTCTTTTTCCCTTGCAAAATATTTGTACGGTCGTACTAATCATCTTATAAAAATGTCTATTTCACATAAATTAATCAGGTTTATTGGGTTAGCAGATTTGGATAGTCGATAACAAAATAAACCTATTTCATTTTTGGTTGTATTCAGTTTTCGTTAGGGAAGGCACCCAAAAATTTAATTCGCACTACGATTCCTCAAAGATGTCTACATTGATTTTCAAACATTTTGAAACAAATGTAAACTATACAGCTACTCAGGTGAATTTGTCTGACTTCGACTACACCGAATTTCGAATTCCGGTTCCAGTATCGAATCGTTTCTCAAAGCTGAATCGTTTTCTCAAAAAAAGCCAAATCGAATTTCAGAAACAAAAGTTCAAATTAAAATAAATCCACTTTTATTCAATTCTGACTTCCGATTCTGGAATTGTAGGATGATGAATTTTTAAAATTCAAAGCGATATAGAAGATGACAATCCCGAAAAGCTTTGAAGTTGGACTAAAAAATATTGCAATTTTTTCGTCATATGGCCATACGAATCGGATTTGGTTATGCTGGTTCCCTAAGCTCTCTTCGCAGCCGATTTTTTTGTATTAGTATTGTTTTATTGTAAAAAATTTCTTTTTACATATCATGTTCTAAAACAAAATTCAAGGTTATGGGTTTATGAAGTTTACATACGTTGTGAACAATTCCAGGTCATCCACCTTAATAAAGGCGCTGTGATGTTGCTTTTCCAATTCAAGCACTGAACTGACGAAGTTATGAAGTTCGGAAACTGAGCGCTAACTGCCGATTCATAGTGTACAGAATCATTGCATGGCTAGTACTACGATGCTACTGACACTAAGTATCCTTCCATGCCGGGGCTCCAACGTACGACAACTGGTTTGAAAGACCAACAAACACAACTGGTCTTCCACCGGCTTCGCGGCATTGAATACGTTACTGGAGTAAAATTTATTGGTTTCATTTTCCTTGGCTTTAACGATTTGTTTGTAATCGCCATTGCGAACAGAACCAGAGAACAAAAGTTTTTGCTTATATGACGGCTGTATTGAAGCCGTCAATTTGTCCACGTGTAGCATATCATCAGAGATGCTTTCTGACGAATGTCGCCAAACAATCGAAATTTCAAAAGTCTTCAGACGAAAAAAGGTTTGCAGGTTAACTATGAAATTTGATAATTTACTGACAAATTGGCATCTCTACATGTCACTAACAATTTTTCACGATTTGTCGAAAAAATGGGGTCTCGGTAACCGTACACCTTGGTGTGCCGGTAACCGAAATCGGTTGACATCAAAACGTTAAAGTGGGGTGCCGGAATCTGAACACTGCCGGCAACCGAACACCTTTCCCTACTAATACATTATTCGCTACTGGTATACATCGTTCATGTTCGTTTGTCATTCGTTAATTTACTTTACTTTTCGAATTGGTTCGAATAGCGTCACTGCGATGATCGTTGGATTCCATTCTTCGCGAAGCATTCTTCATCCAATAAATTCATCATTTCTCGTGAGGTAGCAACAATAGGGGAATGCTGGGATATGGTTCATCACACTCACAAAAGACTATGGTACTAATACGTCGGCTTCGTTCGCACCGGAATATACGAACGATGATCATTGGCACCCGAATATACGAACGATGATCATATTCGAGCAACATTGCATCTGCCATTAATATTAAGTTCATATTGCTTCTAGTTTTTTAGAAAAAAAATCTTGTTTTCCACTGTGTTATTTGTAGCAAGTTTGTGTTAACTAAGCAGCATTTGCGAGAAGTTTTAGTTATCTGTTTTCACCCTTTCACGACAATAAAATGTCCAGGACGAAATATGTCAGTACAACATAATATTTTAGTTATTGTGGGTTCAAAGTAAGAGAATATCACCATAAAAACATAGCAGGGTGCAAAGGATTTCTATATTTTATGGGAAATATAAATAAACGAAGAGTTTGGTTTATTATATGATAATTCAATTTATTACTTTAATTATCAGAACAGTAAAATAAATAGTTTGTTATTGTGTTCTACGAAACGATTTCGTGTACTTGTTTAGCACAAGTAGACGTTGCACATAACACATTTAGTATGTGTTATATACAAACGTCGTTTTGCACAAACTTTGTTGGTGCAATAATGATTGACAGTTCTTTTTTCTATTCGTTCAGAAACACATTTGTCGCCTTGGAAATAAGTTTTTTAAGATTCAGGAAAAAAAAAATCGATTTTATAATAATTGAAGAATCGATAACAATTTTTATAGAAGGGAAAAATATTTTCCTTGAACGTTAAAGGAAGAAAAATGTAGATGAAACGCATCAAACGCTTGTGGATGTTTATGGAGTTCAAATAGTTTTTAAGCTGATACTTCAAGGATTTTTTTTAAATTTCTTAATGAATTATTCGTGCCACGAAATTCTAGGAGGAGTGTAGGAGAAAGATATTGAAGTGTTTGCTAAAAATACTCAAGCGCTCCATCTAACACTGTTCACAATAATAGGAAGAAAAAATTATTTGCGTTGGCACGAGACCGGCGGGCTAGCTTTTCTCAGCGTCTTATTCGGTTCGCATCTCTGTTTGAACGCAAACAAAAAGAAACAGATCAGTTTTGGTTTATTTTTAAATTCCGTCCGTTCAGATCAGAAAAAATCGAGATGTGTTTTGCTCACCTGCAAGATCATAAGCTTTCACTGAGCATCCCCAACACTAACAAAATGCCGTTAGCAAAAACAAACGAGTCGTCCCTACCTCGCCTAGAACCATATAACACAATACAGCAAGCATAATTAATTTACGTTGGTAATTTTGCTGATGGGAATGATGTATACAATTTAATTCAAATCTCTTTTCTGCTATGCATCGGGGTTGGATGCAGCAGCTCAACCTAGACATCCTCGTATCGCATCCGCATCTTTCTACGGTCGGGTTTTAACCTTGGATTGAAATCGCACTTGCTTCTACTGTTTTTATTGCTCGGTTTTTAGTTTGCTTGTCCCTTTAGCTATTGCTATGGAAGAAGACAAATCTCTGCTCATTTGGGGAATGATACCATCCGGCCGCAACCAACCATCGCACAGTGGTTCAAAACAATAAAAACGTGGACATAAGTTAGTAGCTGCCAAACCGTTCATTTAATGCATATAGTTGCTAGCAACCCCCTTAAAACTAGTTTTCTAATCATAACTTGTTTCGAGTTATTTTTTATGCATACTTTGTTTGGAATAATTGTAGAAAATATAAAATTCCATATTTTTGTAGAAAGTAATGCATAGGTTTATTCTTTTCTGGAACAGTTATACATCATTTTACCTTTTTTTACCAAGGAAACCTTGTGCCGAAGCGAAGTATTCAACTTAATGCAGCAAACTTTTACAATACTTATAGGAACATATATTCCAATTTATTTTCCAATGAGAATGTCTTGAGTACTATTCGTGTGACTCATTTTCACTATGGCCATACTGAAACCATGAATGGTTAAGAAACGAAGGGCGTCACGCGTCTTTTATTTCTGTAACTCACTTTTGCAGTGAGCGTCGCACAATCAACATCTCGTCTTAAAAATCGTGTTGCTTCTCGATAAATCAATTTATTTACACGTTTAAACATGGAATCTCTTCGTAACGGTTTATACAATTTTCCATTTTTTTAATTATGTGTTGAACTTCTGATAATTTTTCGGATTTTCAACTAACTTTGAAAAGGCCTAAAAAAATTGCAAAAAAAAAATTCGTCGAAAAATTTATTTTTATTCGAAATTGGTACTACCCCCTTAACCAAAATTAAGGTACCACTTTTAAAAGAAGCGTTATATAATCTTGTAAAACTTCTTCGAAGACACGTTAGCTCTTAAAAATCAGTGGAAGACAGTACAGACTTTTGACCGTCTTTTTCCAGTTTTGGACCACTGTGCGTCGTGTCTTGGCTGATGGAGGAAGAGGAGTTTTTGTCCGAGTATCACCCCGCCCACCTGGGAGTTGCTTTCAGGCGTTTTAACACGTCGTTTCTCCTGGTTTGGATGCTCGGTTCCCAATGGATAGCTAGCTGTTAGATGGCAATTATCTTTTGGTGTCCGGTCTTATTTTTTGTTGTTACTTCGCGGTTCTGGAATTGTACTGAGTGAGGAAAAGTGTTTGAGACTAAGGATAATCACCGTCAAAAAAAAGGTTGCTTATATTTATAACAAAAGTAATGTTTCTTCTGGCTAGGTAGTGCAGAGCCGTTGAAAGGATCAAAGCTAGCAGTAATAATAAGCTTTTAATTGTATTTTTAAGGATAAAGACACAAGCCTTTCGGCGAAACATTCCTTTATAATACTAATTAGACATTTTCACAATTAAAAATATTTCGCCATTGTGCTTCAGATCTTGTCTGACTTTTGAAAAATGATTTGTTTCACTTTGTTTGGTATACCGTAAGATTTTATTAACTCAGTTCAGCTTTTTATCAGTACCCCACGAAAAGAGGTACAGGAAACAAGACAGCCGATGGAAATAAAAAAGAGGGGATTTTGAACCCGAAACATTCTTCAATATAGGGAAAGCGTTGTACCAATTGAACTACTTTGGATGTAATTATATGTTACGCAACAGAACCTCGACTAATGCTTTCAGTCTCGGCCCGGTGATATCACTTCGCACAGGGATTAACTTTATTAGTGTTTGCGTGCGAACTATATGTTATACTATATTTAACAGTATTCCCAAACATCAATATACCTTAGATTTAGAGACGAACCAGCCACCGGCTGAAAGTCTCTTTAATAAAGAAAACTAACTAACTAACCTTAGATTTGATCATAATCTTCTAAATTAAGTACCGCCAGAGATTCTCTGAAGTATGTTGAATACCGATTGTGCACCACACAACATCGCTTAAATTTCTACTTGGAACACAGAACACATATCCACCTAGGGAATAAAATTGTTTGCATTTCATTTCACGGCAGTATAACATCGCGCACAGTGACCGATACCGAGAGACTAGGTCGAATACTATAACATTCCCGGAAGATGTAACGCACAAGTTTCCAATCTAACTAAAAATCAGCATTTTAAGTCAAGTAGTTGTTGGATAATGCCTTTCACTTCTCATTCAAATCGTCTAATTATATCATTTTTCCATTGAGATAATTTTTGCCCAAAAATTTTGGATTTTTATAATTTCTAGATAGATTTCAATGAGATTTCAAAAGTGTGCTCAACGCTTTGAAGCTTTTAATCGAGCCCAAGTATCGGATGATTCATTTTCCAGAATATTGTACAGCGCTTTTATAAAGAAGCAGCGGGGCACGTGCCCCCAGGCCCACGGTCTTAGGGGGCACTTGACGGGACTCAGCGAGCAATAAAAAGGTCATTCAGTCTGTTTGCGGCACCCAAATAAATCTTGCCCCCGGGCCCATTAATACGTAAAAGTGGGGCTGTGGTGCAGACAGAAAAGTGTGTGATTCGTTGGTTGTGTCACATTTTCAGTAACGTGTCCGGATCCGGAAATTTTCGTAATGATCTATTCTCTCTACAACGTAATAGCTTCCAAGACGAACCCTAGGTTATTTAAATTAGTTTAGTAGTTCATGAATTCAGTTCTAGAATTATAAAACTGAGCTTCAGAATTTTCTGAAGTCTACCATACAATTAAATAACAGGGAACAGGGGACGGGTATAGCGCAGTGGTGGTAAAGCATCGATTCCGAACACGCAAAACGTGTTCGTTCCGAACCAAAAAGCGAACCACCATCGCGAGTATGAATTTGCCGATACCATCGTTCGAGCAAGCATCGCCGAACCAAGAAGCGATGCTGATGGTGACAGAACCGATGCTTTAGTTTGTGAGCCTATCGTTACTAGTATGTTCATGAACATCTGATTCGAGTACTATAGGCTGTTGCTTCGGATGAACCGAACTTTGTCAGCTGTGGCTGGACGTTTCAGTTTTTGGGTAGCTTATCAGAATATGGTAATTTTGTACATTTCCAGCGAGCGTAGGGTGGCTCAATATGATAAATTGAAAATGTTTTAACATTTGCAAATTCGATATTGAATAAATTGGTGAGTCAATAGATATTAAAATTGAGTAATTTTGGTCATTTACAACGAGCGTAGGGTGCCTGTATATGGAAAATAGGAAATTTTTTGACTAATCTCATTTCGATGCTCTATTGATTAGTCGATAAATAACAGTTCGAATTGGATAATTTTTTACATTTTCAGCGAGCGGGGGTGGCGCAATATGAAAATTTGTAAATTTTTTGATTTTTACTAATTTGATGTTTTATTAAATAATTGATTCAAAAGCAATTAAAATTTAACAATTTTGGACATTTTCAGCGACCGTAGGGTGTTTCTATTTGAAAAATCGACAAAAATTGTATCTTAGACTAATTCGATGGTCTGTTGATTCTGGAAATAATTTTTTACATTTTTATCGAGCGTAGGGTGGTGCAATATGAAAATTTGCATATATTTAGACTTTTGCTGATTTCATGTTCCATTTAATAGTGAATCAAGAGCAATGTAAATTTGATAATTTTGGACATTTTCTACGAGCGTAGGGTGGTGCT
This sequence comes from Malaya genurostris, assembly GCF_030247185.1. Classification (NCBI taxonomy): domain Eukaryota; kingdom Metazoa; phylum Arthropoda; class Insecta; order Diptera; family Culicidae; genus Malaya; species Malaya genurostris. The sequence continues at coordinate 33,417,073 of NC_080572.1, forward strand.
ATTTGGAAAATTTTAAAATTTTTGACTAATGTCGATTCAATGTCCTATTAATTGGTGAATCAATAGCAGTTTCAATAGGATTTCCAATTTACAGCGAGCGTAGTGTGGTCCTATTTCAAAAATGTTAGTATTTGAATTTGCAGATCCGATGCTTTATTGATTGATGAATGAATTAAATTCGAATAGAATAATTTTATACATATCTTGTGGGTGTGGAATGGCTTAATATAAAACCTTTTGCTAATTCAATGTTTAATAGATAGCAATTGGAATATTAGAATTTTAAGCATTTTATTCGGTGGTAAGGCTGCTTTACATGAGAAATTGTGAACTATTTTTCCAAATCGGATGCTGTATTGATTAATATATAAATAATAGTGGTGGTTAACCATCGGATTTAAACATGCAAATCGTCGAAGTGCCTGTGATTTTGATTGTATTTTTTAACGCGCTATTGCTTTGCTCATCAACTGAAATAGAATTTAGTTTTGATGCTGTAGGTAAGCATTTCATCGAACCATAAATAATAAAACTACGGATCGAATAGAGCTCAATTGACCTTCGCCGATGGTCTGCCAACTGAATGGTTTGGTACATATTGCTCCACCGAACAGCAAGCGAACTTGACCATAAACCGAATGAACAGCTTATGCATATTTTTGTTAGGAAAACATTTTTAAACGAATATGTATAAAGCATTGGTGCTCGGTTCCCGCTTTACCGCTGGCATGAAATTGTAAATAGTTTAAAAATTACAATTTCTATATTAAGCCATCCAGCGCTCGCTGAGAATATTCAAAATTAACAAACGTCGCTCGCTCGCTAGAAACGTCCAAAATCATCCAATTTTACCTCATCTATTGAACATTAAAATACCAAAAATCAAAATATTTTCAAATTTTTATATTAAACCCTCCTACGATCGCTGAAAATGTTCATCATGAAAATCATCTTATTTGAACTGCTATTAATTCATCAATCAATAGAGCATCCAATTGACATTAGTCAAAAACTTTACCATTATACAGATAGAACCATCCTATGGTCCCTGAAAATCTCAAAAATGAGCAATTTGTAATTGTTATTAATTCACTATTAAATGAAACATTTTATCAGCAACAGTCAAAAAACTTACAAGTTTTCATATGTCGCCATCCTACACTCACCGAAAATGCCCAAAATTATTCAATTCGAACTGCTATTGATCCAACAACCAACAAACCATCGAATTAGTATTAGTCAAAAATTTTACAATTTTTCAAATAGAAAAACCCTACGATGGCAGATAATTTCCAACGATTTTTTACTATTTAATAAATCATCGAATTAGTAAAAAAAATCCAAATTTTCAAATTTCGCCACTCTACGCTCTCTGAAAATGTCTAAAATTATCCAAGTTGAACTGCTATTGATTCAACAATCAATAGAACATCAAATTTAAATACGCTCGTTGAAAATACCTGAAATTACTTAATTGTCTTTGGTATTGACTCACCAGTTTATTAAACATCGAATTTGCAAGAGTAAAAAAATTCCCTTTTCATATTGAGCCACTCTACGATTGCTGAAATGTTCCAAAATATTCAATTCTTATTGTTATAGATTCTATAACCAAAACCATAAAATTTGCAAAAGATCCAAAACTTACTATTTTCCATATCGAGCCACCCTACGCACACTGATAATGTCCAAAATAATACCATTTGAATTGCTATTGATCGATTTATCAATCGAACAAAAGATTTTTTTTTGTGCTGATCACGTGTGCATTGGTAATTTCAAAACCAGGATGCGAGACTTGAAATCAACAAAGCATTGTATCGAACGCAGTTTACTCGACCCTCGCCGATGGCCCACCAACCGAACGGTTCGAAACAGATTGCTTCGCCGAACACCGAGCACAGAACACCTTCGCATTAAACGAGGGAATAGTTTTCGAACATATCGCATGCTTACGCTCGGTGAACATTTTTGAGTAAATTTGCAGAAGCATCGGCGTTCGGTTCGCAATTTACCACCACTGGTATAGCGTGATGGGTTAGCCGATAACTTTCACGCAGCCCACCTGGGTTCGATTCCTAAAACCGCACATAGGGTCGGAAAGTTTTTCTGGCTCGAAGAGGCGAATGACATTATGGTTAAAACCTCTATAATCAAAACAAAAAAAAATATATAACACGAAACAAATGAAAGTAGAAAATCCCAATAAACAATGTTGTAGTAATTTTTTGTGGATTTACATACTCAGTAGAGGAAAACGAAGTATAACACTGTGAAAATATTTGCATGATTCTAAGAAGAACCGATTCGCGAAATTCATCCAATGTTTACAACTGTTGAGTACTTTTTGTCATCATTTATTTATCGTCACCAGAACCAAAAATTCTGTACAAGAGAACTGAAACTGAATTCGAAAATCAAAATCGAAATATAGAGCAGGCTCCGAATTTAATCGAAAAATTCTGATTTAGATTCCAGATAGAGAGTTCAGTTCGTGAATTCAGTTCTAGAATTATGAAACTGAATTCAGAAGTTCTAGAACTGAATTTTGAACTTAAACTCCGAACCTAAATAGAGGAACTGAATTAAATTCCAAAATCTAGTTCCAGAATCAAAATACCAAATTTAGTTCCTGCTTGCAGGATCAAAATAGTGGAAATGAATTCTGAAGCTGAATTTAGGAATTAAGTTCTGGCTGAATTCAGGAGTTGAATTAGGAAACAGAATTCAAGAATTAAGTGCTGCCTCAGAAGTCAGTTTGAAAATTTAGGTTCTAAATTCAGATATAACCAGTTATTTAGTTCCAGATTCCCGATATAAAGTTCATATCCTTAATTTTGTTCCAGAATTCTGAAGTTGAAATCCTAAATCAGAATTCTAGATTCAAATTTCGAATATAATTTAAGGAACTAAATTCAGTTCCAAAATCTACTCAAGAATCCAGTTCCAGAATTAGGATTCATTTCCTGAGTCATATTTTTAATTCCCGAACCTGTAATCCAGGTTCTAAATTCAGCTTCGAAATTCAGTTGTTGCTGCTGTTTGTTGAAGGTCCTCACCACAACATCCAGTTCCGTGTAAAGCAATAAAAGAATTGATCGATTTTCGACCATGATTTTCCTTCTATAGTCGTCTCAAAATATCTCAAAACCGTCGTCGCGGGTACGGTAAAGGCAAGCAAGCGTGATGAATTGTTTCCAAAATTTTAAGAAAATTTAATCATAAATTCCTGCTCGTATTTCTGATGACATGGGTAAAGAATATTGTTATTGCGTTTCGTTCGACTTATGTTCAACCAATTCTTCAACAGGGCGAAAAGGCGCCCCATAGTAAAGTAAAATACGGTTTTTCGATTACGTCACTTTAGTCGAATGATATATAACACTTTACAGCTTAGATTGAAAATCGGTTTTTTATCCTTTATATCCTTTATATATAGAAAGGCAAAATATATGAATCTACAATAAAACACAAAATCGTTTACGTAGTTCAAGCAACACTATCGAGCCAAACTAAAATTTCTTCTGTTATTTTTTAAAATTACTCTTCTTATGTTAATCCCCCATATTTTTGGGCAAAAATCACAATGTAAAAACCATCTTTTGTGAACCTATTTAGAACAACAAAACAGTAAGTGGATTGTTAAACCTTAAACCTTGTTTATATTAATCAAGAATAGTAATGCTTTGAACCTAATTTTAGAATTTTGTAAACGATATCTGTATTACGGTAAAGGCAAGAAGGCGTGATATAGTTTCCTCATTGTTTCCAAAAGATTGACAAAAGGTTATTTTGAGTTATTCGTGGTTATCTCATATTGTTTAAAATTTAATCATAAATTCCTGATCATATCTATGATGACATGGAGAAAGAATTATGTTGTATGGTTAGTACAACTCGAAATATTCAGGATTATGTTTTACCCATTCTTTAACAGGGCGAAAAAGCGCCCCATAGTAAAGTAGGACGTATTCAAATGATTTTACTGTTTAAAATAAATTTGACAGTTCATTCTTCATCACGTTTTAAACAGGAAACAAATTAGTAAAATTTGCGCCTATGATTCAACTCAATTTGTGGTTTGAATAAATCAAACCGACTTAATATCTTTTAAACCAATGTAACATGTTTCTCAAAATGACGAATTTGATTATTATAAAAATAATTTCAAAAAATAATCAAAAACATTTTCCACATACGTTTTTTAGAGTGTTAAATTGATTTCCTCCAACTCCATTTTTAAATGATTTACACATTTCAAAAGAATCTTTGGATTTTACATTACATGCACATAAATGGAGCATCGCACTTCACGTAAATTTACGTTCAAGAACATGTACATGATCATTCAGTAAAAACCACTCAAGCGAAGAGGTTGTGTTTCGATTATACTGGCTCGTGAGTTGACGGCTGCAGGTATTTGAAACTGCTGGCAATATTCAGGGTGTTTCCCGACTGAAAAGCTAGCAGCGAAGACCATCCCGTTCATACGCACAGAGGTATAGAGACACATAGGTGCGAGCGCATAGAAGTGACGAGTCACAGAGGTGCCATCGCATAAAGGTGCGAAGACGAAGGGGTGCAAAGGCACAGAGGTGCTAAAGCAACCCTGTGCTAATCTACCAGGTACCAGAATTTGCACGCTGCGTAGGATCGAAAAAGACGACATATATCGTGAGGTGCTACACTGCAAGTATCACATTTGATCGCCACCAAGTGCAATGGCTCAATACCTGGGTTCAGGTACAGGCACACCAAGTTCAGTGGTGACCACAACGAAGGCAGAGCAACTGAGATAGCAGAAAACGATACCAAAAGACTGTCAATTGGAAATCGTTCGATGAGCTTCACGCCGTTCTTTACGGTAGAGGAACAGAGACAACAGCAACAAGGTAGATTTAATTCAATTTAATTTTTTTATTTCTTCTATAACTGACATTCTTACTATACATAAGTTTTCATTTTGATATTATTATTTACAAAAAAAAACAGTTAATGTAATGGACGATCTCATGGAAAATCATCCGAATCTGATTCCGGATACTATTAAGATCTTAAGGTGAAATGTAGCGGAATGCGAAAATCGCGTTTTCGATCAATTATTCAAAAACTAGACCGATTTTCGAAAAACCAAAAACACTTAAGTTTTCGAAATCAAATTTATCATAACTAAGTATTCTTAGAATTTTGAAATTGCTTTGCCGAGCCGTAATTGGTTTTTGAAATGTATAAACGGTTACTGTTCCGTTCCACGGGGATGATTTTAGAACTGAAAAGTAGTGTTTGTAGCAGAATTTCACAAAGAATATGAAAATGCAACTCAAAATTATAAAACATTAGCTAAAACAACCGAAATTTGAAAAAAGTTTACATAAACTTTTCCGCATTTTTTTATTGCTTGCGCGTTGCTGTTTCGTATTGAGGTGGTGTGAGGAATGCACGGTGGGCACGGTGGCATTATATCGTGAGCAAAAATTACATATAAAATAATGACGCGAATTTATGCAGCATTGGGTTTTGAGTTGAAATAAAAACGAGTTGAATACAATAAAATGGGTATTGTAAGAAATCGTTTATTTTCTAAGTAACTGTCATTTATAATGCTAATAATCATTCGTGCCGTGACTATCGGATCGATCGGACGTAAATTCGGCTTTCTCCAATCGCGTGGTGAATTGTTTTATTCCGTTATCAAGGTATTGTATTGTCTGCATCAGTGATAATTCGAATTAATCCGTTCTCAAGGCCGACTGTGAGCTTGTGTAAAGCAGCACTGCGTGTGGCACCGTTAGCCAGCGCCAGCTGGGCGCTGCGTATATATCGTTTACATATACATTAGGAACAGTGATAAATATATGTATATAGTGATAAAAAGAGAAACGTTTCATTGGACAGTGTAGTGAGAGACTGAAAAAAGTGCTTTTTCCTGAAAGAGGTTTTTTGCACTCTACTGGAAGGAATATTTATCGATTGCCTCGGACCGGGTATTGGCTGACGTTCACCGTTTTGGAGCTTAAACTAAGTAAAACTTTATTTTCCCTGTTGTTTAATACCACTTTATTTGCACCCCGATTTTGACCGCACGGACACAGGTCCGTGATATGACAGGCAATATAGAATTGCCTGACCTTCCCCCAGATGATCGAATGGATGCTTCTGATGGCAATAAAGCTCGCATTAGAAGCTATCCCGATGGGTTTGCACTCCCGGTCGGACCGTATGCGGTTTACATCCGGACCAAAGCAATGGTAAAAAATTAAACCTTCTAAGACTTTCAAAAGACCTGTCCTCGCGATACAATACTGTACAAAAAATTGAAAAAGTACGCCCGGACAAGCTTAGGGTCTTGTTAGCCAGTGCAAAACAGGCTAATGAGATCGTTCAAAGTGAGCATTTCACGCGGGAGTATCGCGTATACGTACCAGCTCGCGAGGTCGAGATAGACGGCGTGATCACCGATCCGAGTCTGACTTGCGAGGACGTTCTTAAGCCTGGGGCAGGCGGTTTTAAAAACCCCCTACTCAAGAACGTTAAGATACTGGACTGCAAGCAATGGCGTTCAGTATTGACCGCTGAGGATGGGACTAAGTCCTATATCCCATCAGACTCGTATCGGGTGACTTTCGCTGGCTCGGCTTTGCCTAATTACGTCCTCCTGGACCGAGTCCGTTTACCTGTTCGTCTTTTTGTGCCGCGGGTCATGAACTGCACCAATTGCAAACAATTGGGACATACAGCATCCCATTGTTGCAATAAATCCCGGTGTATAAAGTGTGGAGGGAGTCATGCGGATAACTCCTGCAGTGGAAACAATAAAAAGTGTCTCTACTGTAAGGAGTGGCCGCATGACCTCTCTAATTGTCCCGTGTACAAATTGCGTAAGGATAAAATGAAGCGTTCACTCAAGCAACATTCCAAACGCTCATTTGCGGAAATGTTGAAATGTGCTACGCCACCTACCGAAAATCCTTACGCTTACTTGTCAACTGACGAGAGCGAATATGATGACCCCCTCGAAGGTACATCTTCGGCTGTCCCTCATAACTCATCAATCAGAAAGAGAAGAAATAAATCTTCTCAAAAGCTCCCTAGTAAGGGATCGAAGATGTCCTTTCATGGGTCTCGAAAAATTACAACAACTGGTAGTGATGACAAAAAACCAGAGAAAAAAGCTCCAGGCCTTGGAAAATTAAATTCCAAGCAAGAATTTCTATCACTTCCTGGGACTTCAAAACCCCCGAAAGTCCCTAAAGATCAGTCAGAGAATTTACCAGATACTGGGTTTGTTAAATTTTCTGATATCGTGGACTGGATCATCACTGCCTTCAATATTTCAGAACCTCTTAAAAGCCTATTAATGGCTTTTATTCCTACAGTTAAAACACTCTTGAAGCAGTTGACTGCAAAATGGCCCCTTCTTTCAGCGATCATATCCTTCGATGGCTAAGTCACTCACCGAGGTCACGGATACAATCACTGTTATACAGTGGAATTGTAGAAGTATCATGCCAAAAATAAATCCTTTCAAATTTCTAGTAAATAATCTGAAATGTGACGCAATTGCATTGTGCGAAACTTGGCTAACTTCTGAAATACCCTTAAACTTCCACGATTTTAACATTATTCGTCTGGATCGAGATGATCCCTATGGAGGAGTACTTTTGGGGATCAAACAGTGCTATTCTTTCTATCGCATTAACCTCCCCTCGATACCAGGTATTGAAGCTGTCGCATGTCTTGTTACAATCAAAGGCAAGGGCCTTCGCATTGCTTCCATCTACATTCCTCCAAGAGCCTCGGTTGGGTATCAGCGGCTCAGTGATATCATTGAGCTCCTTCCCACACTGACGTTGGTTTTAGGAGACTTTAACTCACACGGTACGGGATGGGGCTGTCTTCACGACGATAACAGATCAGCTATGATCCATCATATCTGCGACAACTTCAATATGACAATCTTGAATACGGGAGAAATGACACAAATTCCTGCACCACCAGCAAGATCAAGTGCGCTGGATTTATCCCTTATGCTCGACATCGACTTCACGTGGAAGGTGATCCCTGATCCCCACTGTAGCGATCATCTACCTATCGTGATTTCAATCGCCTACGGATTAAGACCATCGGAGACTATCAATGTTTCGTATGACCTCACACGAAATATTGATTGGAAATGCTACGCAAATTTGATATCTGAGAAACTAGCAACAACACAAGAACTTCCTCCGGAGAAAGAGTACACGTTTTTGGCTGGCTTGATTCTCGACACCGCGACTCAAGCTCAGAAGAAACGTGTACCCGGCGCGATAACTAAAATCCGTCCCCCCAACCCGTGGTGGGACAAAGAGTGCTCAGAATTAAACGCGGAGAGAAATTCATCATTTGTCGAGTTTAGGAAAAACGGAACACCTGATAATTTCAGAAACTACGCGGCATTAGACGCTAAAATGAAAAGCTTGATTAAGGCGAAGAAAAGTGGATATTGGCGTTGATTCGTAGACGGATTATCGAGAGAAACATCAATGAGCACTCTTTGGAACACAGCCCGACGAATGCGCAACAAAAACACCACAAACGAAAGCGAGGAATATTCTAACCGCTGGATATTCGATTTCGCTAAAAAAAAGTATGCAAAGGATCTCCCGCGCCGTGCCGTCAAATACAAACGAAACACCGTTTTCGATGGTAGAGTTCTCACTTGCGCTCTTATCGTGCAACAATAAAGCTCTGGGATTAGACAATATCAAATTCAACTTGTTGAAAAAACTGCCTGACTCAGCCAAAAGACGGTTACTGAATTTATTTAATAAGCTTCTTGAGAATAATATTGTCCCACACGACTGGAGACAAGTATGAGTTATTGCCATTCAAAAACCAGGGAAACCAGCCTCCGATCTCAATTCGTATCGGCCGATTGCTATGCTTTCCTGTATCCGGAAATTGTTCGAAAAAATGATTCTGTTTCGTCTAGACAATTGGGTCGAGACTAATGGCTTACTTTGAGATACACAATTCGGCTTCCGCAGGGGCAAAGGAACGAACGATTATCTTGCGTTGCTCTCAACCGAAATTCAAATGGCATTTGCTCGTAAAGAACAAATGGCGTCAGTTTTCCTAGACATCAAGGGGGCTTTTGATTCAGTTTCCATAAACATCCTATCTGAGAAGTTGCATCAGCATGGTATTTTACCAATTTTGAATAACTTTTTGTATAATCTGTTGTCCGAGAAATACATGTATTTCGCACATAGTGATTTATCGACAATACGATTCAGTTACATGGGTCTTCCTCAGGGCCCATGCTTAAGCCCCCTTTTATACAACTTTTACGTAAACAACATTGATGAATGTATCAACACATCTTGCACGCTAAGACAACTTGCCGACGACAGCGTTGTGTCTATTATAGGACCCAAAGCTGCCGATCTCCAAGGACTATTACAAGATACCCTCGACAACTTGTCGACATGGGCTCTTCAAATGGGTATCGAGTTCTCTACGGAGAAAACTGAGCTGGTTGTATTTTAAAGGAAACGAGAACCAGCACAACTACAGCTTCACCTAGGGGGTGAAACCATAGCTCAGGTCTTCACATTTAAATATCTCGGGGTCTGGTTCGACTCAAAAGGCACCTGGGGATGTCACATTAGGTATCTGAAACAAAAATGCCAGCAGAGAATCAATTTTCTTCGTGCAATAACCGGAACTTGGTGGGGTGCCCACCCAGAAGACCTGATCAGGCTTTACCAAACAACGATATTGTCCGTAATGGAATGCTTCTGCTTCCGATCCGCCGCGAACACCCATTTCATTAAACTGGAGAGAATTCAGTATTGTTGTTTGCGTATTGCCTTAGGTTGCATGCAGTCGACTCACACGATGTGTCTCGAAGTGCTCGCGGGCGTCTTACCGTTGAAAAATCGACTCTGGGATCTCTCATATCGATTGCTAATCCGATGTGATATCTTCAATCCGATGGTGATTGAAAACTTCGAAAGGCTTGTCGAGCTCAATTCTCAGAACCGTTTTATGTCCTTGTATTTTGATTACATGGCTCAGAATATTAATCCTTCTTCGTTTGTTTCCAACCGTGCTCATTTCTTGGATACTTCTGATTCTACTGTGTTTTTCGACACATCCATGAGAGAAATAATTCGTGGAATTCCGGATCACGTGCGCCCTCAAGTAGCCCCAAATATTTTTTATAATAAATTTAGAACAGTCAACTGTGAAAAGGTCTTTTACACTGACGGATCAAACATGAACAGGTCCACAGGCTTTAGCATCTTCAATCAAAACATCACCGCTTCTTAAAAACTCAGTGATCCGGCTTCAGTTTACGTCGCAGAATTAGCTGCTATTCAGTACACCCTCGAGATCATTGAAACCTTGCGCAAAGACCATTACTTCATTGTCACAGACAGTCTAAGCTCAATAGAAGCTCTCCGGGCAATGAAGCCAGGAAAGTATCCCCCTTATTTCCTGGGGAAAATACGGGAACATTTGAGAACTTTATCTGAACGGTCTTATTTAATATCGTTAGTCTGGGTCCCTTCGCATTGTTCCATTCCGGGCAATGAAAAGGCAGACTCATTGTCTAAAGTGGGCGCATTGGAAGGTGATATTTATGAAGAACCAATCTGCTTCAATGAATTTTTTAGTATCTCTCGTCAGAAAACTCTCGAAAGTTGGCAAACTTCATGGAGCAATGGCGAACTGGGACGATGGCTACACTCCATTATCCCTAGGGTATCGACGAAACCTTGGTTCAGGGGGATGAACGTGAGTCGTGACTTAATTCGTGTGATGTCTCGGCTCATGTCAAACCATTACACATTCAACGCGCATCTCCAGCGTATTGGAATCGTGGAGAGCGGTCTTTGCGCTTGAGGCGACGGTGATCAGGACATCGAGCATGTCGTGTGGTCGTGCGTAGAGTATCGTGACGCCAGGTCGAAGCTACTGGAATCCCTTAGGGCCCGAGGTAGACCGCCTGAGGTTCCGGTTCGGGATGTGTTGGCGAGTCAGGAGAATTTATATATGCTTCTCATATACCAGTACCTTAAACACATTGATATACAAGTGTAATGTGATATTCCTCGCTCAGAAAGTATAAACTCCACCTACAGGTTCGACACCAACATCCGCCCGATTCTCTCGGTCCTCGTCCCTGTCCACCATCTTCATTTGAACTAACAAGATCTTTTTTTTTTCATCGTCCACGGAAGACCGCTTCAGTCGAAAACCAGCATGCGGGCCACCCGCCGGGCCTTCGTAGCCTGGGGGTGTTTCCCGCGGACCCACACGGACCGAAGGATACGGCCAACATGGATATTCGCCAATGCCATATGGAAGACCCTCATGCAATATAAAATTCACCGGTCACTGCCGATCGCCAGCTGAAAGCTGAATTCTCGAGAATCCGCTACCCCGATACTACATTACATAATGATACTATTCTAGTTTTAAGTTAATCGTAATTAAGATTAGTAAATACCCTTGACATCTTAGAGCTTAAGCAGTGTGCCTAAAAATTATATTATAATATTGAATAAAAAAAAATAATGCTAATAATGTCCAATTCTGTTGAGTTCAATGCATTGATGTGAAGGTGAAATAGTATAATTAAATGGTTCATAAAAAGTGTTATTGTTTAATTGTGTATATATTTACGAAGATTGTGGTTTTGTTGTGGTTTTAAGACTAATACTAAAATTTTTCAACAGTTCAACTATATTGCTTTGTAATCAATAAAGCATGTATAGCTATTCTTGTGTTTTATGGAAGCAATTACTTATGTCTAAAGTAGGTAGACAAAACTCTATATATTTCCTTCGAATTAATTAATAAATGTGTAAAATATGAGTAAAAAGTAAAAAAAAATAATTTATTGCATCAAAACCAGTTTTTTTTTTTTTCATAAATACGTTTATTTCATAGGCAATATACATAAGTTTTTCTTCGCCGTGGCATCCACAATACATAGTAGTTTAAACCTAATACATTTCGAATATCATATTAGTATGTTGGTACTCATTAGTTAATCTAAACACTGTTTTTATCAAGCGAGTTGCTATTTTAAATTACATTAAATAAAATACATTTATTTTGTACATGATCTTATAACTATTTCAGGATTGTTTGTATCAGTTCACCACTTATATTCAATATCCTATAGTTGGCTATTGGTTGAACTCATGGAAGAGAAAACAGTTTAACATAAAATAAAATTTAAATTGGAACTCCAATGGATTTAATGAAATGATAAAGAAGTTTCATGTATGGAAGGTCACGACAAGCAAGAATGTCGCGAACTGGGACATTGGATAGTCTACCTTGGGTACGCAAGGAATTTATTAGTTGAGATCTGACATCACGAAACTCCACGCATGTCCAAACAACATGGTCAATATCGCGGTAACCTTCGCCGCAAGCACAATGATTAGTCTCGGAAAGTCCAATTCGAAGGAGATGTGCATCTAACGTGTAGTGATTGGACATGAGTCTGGACATCACACGAATGAAATCTCTACTCACATCCAGTCCCCTGAACCATGCCTTTGTCGATATTTTAGGAATAATTGAGTGCATCCACCGACCCAGATCATCTTTATCCCAAGAAGCTTGCCAGCTGGCAAGTGTTCTTTGGCGAGACGCGCTATAGAATTCGTTGAAAGCAATCGGTCTCTCATAAATTTCACCCTCAATAGCACCACGTTTGGCTAAAATATCGGCTCTTTCATTGCCTGGAATGGAGCAATGAGCCGGAACCCAAACTATTGTGATTAGATAATTATTATTCAATATGTCGTTCAGACACTGTTTTATTTTACCCAAGAAAAACGGTTCATTTTTGCCAGCAGCGTTTGAGCGAATGGCTTCAATTGCACTCAGACTATCTGTGAAGAGGAAATAATGGTTTGGAGATAATGTGACGATTACATTCAAGCTATAATGAACTGCTGCTAACTCTGCTATATAAACAGATGCAGGTTCTTGAAGCTTGAATGAGGCCGAAACATTATTGTTGAACATACCAAACCCTGTCGCTTCTTCCATTCGCGATCCGTCCGTGTAAAACATTTTCTCAGAGTTAATATGCCTGAACTTACTTGAAAATATTTTTGGGATTTCCATAGAGCGTAGGTGGTCCGGGATTCCACGCACTTCGCGCTGCATGGATGTGTCGAAAAATAAAGTTGAGTCAGGTACATTTAGGAGGCTGACACGGATAGGAATATATCTTGAAGGGTTGATTTCCTGTGACATATGGTTAAAATATACTGTCATGAATTTTGTTTGAGATCGAAGCTCGACTAGTCGTTCGAAATTATTAATTACCATGGGATTCAGCACATCACATCTTATTAGCAGGCGTGATGAAAGCTCCCAAAATCGATCTTTTAATGGAAGAACTCCCGCCAGAACTTCAAGACTCATTGTATGTGTCGAATGCATGCAGCCTAAAGCAATTCGCAAACAACGGTACTGAATTCGCTCAAGTTTGATAATATGAGAATTTGCAGCGGAACGAAAACAAACGCATCCATATTCCATCACTGAAAGTATCGTTGTCTGATACAATTTTATTAGATCTTGCGGATGAGCACCCCACCAAGACCCTGTTATTGTTCGAAGAAAATTTACTCTTTGTTGGCATTTCGTTATCAGATACCTAATGTGTCCTCCCCACGTGCATTTGGAATCAAACCACACCCCGAGGTATTTGAAAGTCAAAACCTGTTCGATTATTCTTCCCATCATATGAAGCTGAAGTTGCGCGGGATCATGCTTTTTTGAAAAGACGACCAGCTCTGTTTTCTCCGCAGAGAATTCGATACCAAGATGAACAGCCCAAACGGACAATTTATCTAAGGTATCTTGCAATGGTTTTTGCAGATCAATAGCTTTGGATCCAGTAACTGAAACCACGCCATCATCTGCCAATTGTCTTAGTGTACATGGGGTTACTAGACAGCTGTCAATGTCATTCACGTAAAAATTATAGAGGAGCGGACTGAGGCATGAGCCTTGCGGGAGACCCATGTAGCTAATTCTGATTGTTGCCAAATCGCCATGTGAAAAATGCATGCGTTTCTCTGACAAAAGGTTGTGCAAATAATTATTTATAACCGCTGGGAGTCCATGTTGGTGGAGCTTGTCTGAAAGAACATCAATGGAAACTGAATCAAATGCTCCTTTAATGTCTAAAAATACAGATGCCATTTGTTGCTTTTGAGCGAAGGCAATTTGGATGTCAGACGAAAGTAATGCAAGGCAATCATTCGTCCCTTTATTTCTACGGAAGCCAAACTGAGTATCTGACAACAAACCGTTCGTCTCGACCCAAGTGTCGAGACGTCGTAGAATAATTTTTTCGAACAATTTTCTGATGCAGGACAACATCGCAATGGGTCTATATGAGTTGTGATTGGAAGCTGGTTTCCCCGGCTTTTGAATGGCGATAACTTTCACTTGTCTCCAGTCAGGTGGAACAATATTTTGCTCAAGAAACTTGTTGAACAATTCCAACAAACGTCTTTTTGCGAGGTCGGGCAGATTCTTCACCAAGTTGAATTTAATTCTGTCCAATCCAGGAGCGTTATTGTTACAAGACATGAGTGCTATGGAAAATTCCATCATTGAAAAGGGGCTATCAATGGAATCATCATTTGAAGAAGACTCCCTAACAATGCTATGCGTAGGAACGGAATCTGGACAAACTTTCCTCGCAAAATCAAATATCCATCGATTCGAGTACTCCTCACTCTCATTTCCTACGTTACGATTCCTCATTCGTCTGGCCGTATTCCAAAGAGTGCTCATTGAGGTTTCTCTTGACAAACCTTCCACAAAATGTCTCCAATAGCTGCATTTCTTAACCCGAAGTATGTTCTTGTACTTGGTTTCTAAAACCAAGAATTTTTCAAAATTCTGAGGAGTTCCTCCTCCTCGTTTTAAAAACGTCTTGAAAGCATTTTGTTTCGCGTGTTTAGCATCTGAGCACTCTTTGTCCCACCAAGGATTTGGGAGTCTTCTGTTAGACGATGGACCAAGAAATCGTTTGGTTTGGGCTTGTTCTGCGGCCTCCAGAATCGAACAAACGAGGAAGTCATATTCTTCAAGTGGGGGAAGCTCTTCCATTGAAGTTAAGACACTTGAAATATTACTTTGGTATTTAATCCAGTCAATATTTTTTGTCAAATCATATGGAATATTAACTGAATTAGCAATGCCTTTGTTACTGCTAATTGAGATGATGATTGGTAAATGATCGCTACCATGTAAATCAGGAAATACTTTCCAGGTGCAATCTAGTCGAATTGAAGTCGAACAAAGAGATAAATCTAATGCACTTGGACGTGCAGGAGGTCTTGGGATCCGTGTCATGCTACCCATATTTAGTACCGTCATGCTAAAATTGTCGCAAATATTATATATTAGAGATGATCTGCTATCATTGTAAACGGAACCCCACATCATTCCGTGCGAATTGAAATCTCCTAAAATCAAACGTGGAGCAGGAAGGGCTTCGACAATTTCATTAAGCTGTCGTTGTTCAACTTGAGCTCTTGGAGGAATATATACCGAAGCAATGCAAATGTCCTTTCCTTTAATGTTTATTTGACAAGCAACAACTTCTATACTAGAAGTCGAAGGAATGTTTAATCTATAAAAGGAATAACATTTCTTAATTCCTAAAAGCACTCCACCATACGGGGAGTCTCTGTCGAGACGTATAATGTTAAAGTCATTAAAATTTAAGGCTATGTTTGATGTAAGCCATGTTTCGCACAAAGCAAATACATCACATTTTTGACTATGCAACAAAACTTTAAATGAATCAAGTTTTGGCATGATGCTTCGACAATTCCACTGCAGGACAGTGATTGAATCATTTGCGGCGGATGATAAATTATCCATCAAATGATACAAAACCTGTAAGAGCTGGCCATTGAGCTGATAACTGTTTCAAAAAAGTTCTAGCTATTGGAAGGAATGCTGTTATGATGGTCTTTAGAGGTTCAGAAATATTGAATGCAGCGAAAATCCATTCTACAATTTCCGAAAATTTCAGTAATCCTGTTGGTGAATGTGAAATGGAGCCCACTGGATTATTGTCTTTTCTTGAGCTAGTTCCTGGATTGGTTTGTGAATTTGACAAACCAGGAGGCACAGTTTTTGGTTTTAAATTTGGCTTTTTAGCTTTAACACGGGGATCTTTTTTTGAAGGTATAATTTTAGGTGTCTTTTTTGGTATTTTGTGGTTTGTTAATCTCCTCTTAACAGACCCTTGAGGAGTGACAAACGAGGTATCTTCACTATTTCCGTCAGAGTCAGATTCCTCTGGCTCCGCAAGATTTGAAAAACCGTTTTCGGTTTCCAAAGGGGAGACATGTATGACCGTTTTGAGCATTTCTGCATATGTGCGCTTAGACCGTGCTTTTAAAGAAAGCTTCATTTTGTCTTTACGCAGCTTAAATGCAGCGCACACTGAAAGATCATCATGAGGGCTTTCCCCACAATAAACACATTTTTCAACATCTTTATCGCAAAGATTATCCTTATGAGGCCCTTGACATTTGATACATTTGGACTTATTACTACAGTAAGTAGCTGTATGTCCGAATTTTTTACAGTTCGTGCAATTCATAACATGCGGTACGAAAAGCCGAACAGGAAGACGAATTTTATCGATATAGACATGGCTAGGCAATGCAGATCCGGCAAATGTTACGCGAAACGAATCTGAGGGACGATAAGACTTTTTTCCATCGACAATAGATGCTGAGTACAATTGTTTGCACTCGAGTATCTTAACTCCCTCAAGCATGGAGTTTTTAAAACGGCCAACTCCATTTTTAAGTAAATCATCTGCTGTCAGACTTGCTTCAGTCACAACACCGTCAATTTCTACCTCCTTCGATGGAATGTAAACTCGATATTCAATAGCAAATAATTTACAGGTTACAATATCGTTTGCCTGTTTCAAGTCGTTAACTACAACTCGAATTTTATCTCTATTAACCTTACAGATTTCTTTAACTTCAGAGAAATGTGATGTCAAATCCTTTGTAATTTGCATCAAGTTTAAAATCTTTTCTTTTTTTCGAAGATAGACTATCCATGGCCCAGTGGTACCCTGTGGATAATGTTTAGCCCTCGGAGTATTTAAACTTTTACTAGTATCCGGAATCGGATTCGGATGATCTTCCATGAGATCATCCATTACATTAAATTTTTTTTGTAAATTAATAATACCAAAATAAAAACTTATGTTTAGTAAAATTTCAGATATAAGAAATAAAAAATAAATTAAATTAAATCTACCTTGTAGCTGATGTCTCTGTTCCTTTATCGTGAAGAACGACGTGAAGCTCTTCCAACGATTTCCAATTGGCAGTCTTTTGCTGTTTCCAATTGGCAGTCTTCTGTCGTTTACTGCTATCTCAGTTGCTCTGCCGTCGTTGTGAACACCACTGCACTTGCTGTACCTGACCCCAGGTACAGTGCTTTTGCTCTTGGTGGCGATCAAATGCGATGCTTGCAGTGTAGCACCTCGCGATATATGCCGTCTCTTTTGATCCTACGCAGCGTACAAATTCTGGTACCTGGTAGATCAGCACTGGGTTGCTTTAGCACCTCTGTGCCTTTGCACCCCTTCGTCTTCGCACCTTTATGCGATGGCACCTCTGTGACTCGTCACTTCTATGCTCTCGCACCTCTGTGTCTCTACACCTCTGTGCGTATGAACGGGATGGCCTTCGTTGCTAGCTTTCCAGTCGGGAAACGCCCCGAATATTGCGTTTGCTATGGGCAGTTTAACTACCTGAAGCTTAGAATTGTCTCGGTAGCAGCCGTTAACTCACGAGCCAGTACAATCGAAACACAACCTCTTCGCTTGAATGGTTTTTACTGAATGATCAAAACCAGTTGATAACAATAAAAAAAAATACATAAGTGACTGTAAATGAATCAAATTCCAACATTGTTTTGTTGTATTAAATAATAAACAACTCGAATAAACGTCGTCAAGCAAAGCAAAGTCTTAGTATTACATTTATTGTTGAATATGACCATTTGTTTCAACAGACTTCGCAGCCAAGGAGTGGCGGAACCGTATTGGGAGAATACTGAATCCACACCAGGAAAATGTCCGGGTGTGGAAGTCTTGGAATTACATTCCTTTTGAGAAATTTGGCCTTTCTGTTTTAACAGACTTCGCAGCCGACTCATAGCATAGCTTCGATTTCATGGCTAGTGCTACGATCCTATTGACACAACAGAAATAATACTTTCTACTTATTCGAAGATGATAATGAAAGTCAATTAGAATGGAATATATTGGCATTGAATGTATTCGATAAGTAAATTCGACCGCGCTCTATCATGCGAGTCAAGTAAATACTTTTACGTAAATTCTATCTCATCGGCGGGAAGGGCCAGGTGAACGACCGGCAATGATATCGAAAATACTTGAATGTTATCTCGTCTTCAATCGTTCTTTTGAAGGAAAATCCATGCTTGCTACTAAACTCAGGCATATGGTTATCAAGTTGGTCAATACATATAGCCTCATGTTAGTCATTCATAATTACTCATGATTCATAGCTCTAGTGTAAGAGTAATCACTAACAATAACGATTGAATTAGCATAGCGTAGCGTCATAAAATGCGCGCAAAATTTTATCCGGTTCAGTTGAACGAACCGTCGCACAAAGCATACCAAGAAAAACGGACACATAGAAACAAGAACTTTTTTCAATGATTGAGAGCAGTGGGCTTACCTCTCGTTATATTGGCTTGTAACAAAGACTTTACGTAATGGATTTTTGAATCCTTCACACTTTGGATATATGCTAATTCAATCGTTATTGTTAGTGATTACTCTTACACTAGAGCTATAAATCATGATTAATTATGAATGACTAACATGAGGTTATATGTATATGTATTGACCAACTTGCTAACCATGTATATGCCTGTTGTTTTTCAATGTTTATCACATTGTTTGTATCACGACAATACTTGGTTTGTATTTCATTCAGTAGCTTGTCAATGATGAAGTTATAGTTTTGCTATAAAAATTGCTACAATTTAAAATAATACCTGGTATACGATATTACACAGCCAAGCTTTATTGCTTCAGCAACATCACTGCATTGAACTTAACAGAATTGGACATTATTAGCATTATAAATTACAGTTACTTAGAAAATAAACGATTTCTTACAATACCCATTTTATTGTTTTCAACTCGTTTTTATTTCAACACAAAACCCAATGCTGCACAAATTCTCGTCATTATTTTATATGTAATTTTTGCTTACGATATAATGCCACCGTGCCCACCGTGCATTTCTCACACCACCTCAATACGAAACAGCAACGCGCAAGCAATAAAAAAATGCGGAAAAGTTTATGTAAACTTTTTTCAAATTTCGGTTGTTTTAGCTAATATTTTATAATTTTGAGTTGCATTTTCAGATTCTCTGTGAAATTCTGCTACAAACACTACTTTTCAGTTCTAAAATCATCCCCGTGGAACGGAACAGTAACCGTTTATACATTTCAAAAACCAATTACGGCTCGGCAAAGCAAAATTTCAAAATTCTAAGAGTACTTAGTTATGAAAAATTTGATTTCGAAAACTTAAGTGATTTTGGTTTTTCGAAAATCGGTCTAGTTTTTGAATAATTGATCAAAAACGCGATTTTCGAATTCCGCTACATTTCACCTTAAAATGTCGAATCAAATGCGGTCAAATTAAGTGTAAAACACATCAGCCCAATGTGTCAATTTTTATATGATAAAAATCAATAGCAGCCGAAAAAATCGTGAGTGTAAGTTTCTTCTGTCGTTTTCGCTGAATGCCCAAGACCCAGTTTCCATCCTAACTTCTGTAAAACCGTTTGCGTGAAGCTAGTTTTGAACCTAGTTTCAACATTGTTGATCTGAAAATCGAGTTAGTTTCGAACCTGGTTTTCATATCATGTTCGCTCAGGCCCCCTTTGCAAAATATGCCTGAATTCCATGCTTAAAACTCGAGTAATCAGCATTATTTTTCGTAACTTTTGAAAGGGCCTATCGCCTATATGCTCTAATCACATGTTCGTACCGATTTGCACTCGATACAGGAATGCATATATGCTCTCCGATAAATAATTTTCATACAGATAAATTCCGATTTTAAGTTTTTGTGTTTAGTTCCATAAGGTTAAACCATAAACACAGTACTCCAAAAAATTATAGACAATGACGGCGAAAAATGGCGTTAAACTGGCCGCACTGCTGAGTTCCCATATTTACAATTCACATGTAAACTATTTAAACAACTGTTTCAAATTGTATGTATAAGGTCAGCAAATACCAGATACGTTACCAGAGATGCCAGGTAAAAATTTCAAATATCTGCAGGCAGGGTCTGTAAATCTGAAAAAAAAATCTGCAGTCAGCAAGTATGTCTTGCTGGCAGCAATTTCTCTATAAAGTATGACACGCAAAACTGACTTGGCGAGCAAAAAAAAAAGGTCGCGGAAATTTCAAAAGTCTGTAAATATAGACGAAAGTCTGCGAGAATTGCAAAAGTCTGCAAAAGTCTGCACAACAAAAATGTCTGCAGCACTATATCCCAAATCTGCAGATTTACAGACAAATCTGCAGATCTGGCATCTCTGTACGTTACCCTATCAAAAACATCTAGAGTGTCATCTAGACTGTGTTTATCTTTTTCATTTACCAACAGAGTTGCCATTCATACAGAATTATTTGTAATGTATTGATTTGTATACGTCCATGCGAATTTCATGCAGGGTACAGATTTAATACATATTGCTAAAACAAAAAACAGAATTGTTTCTACTTCCCCTCTTTCAATGCAATATAAAATCGAATTGAATCAAATGTTTTGTTACGATATTTACTTACTTCTTGTCGGCCGCCATTTGATTTCGGGTGAAAATTACCAACACAATCAAAAATAGTCTAGATGAACAACGTTGTGAAAAATAAATGGTTACTTTCCAACATCGCTAAAAAAGTTTAATATATTATCAATGTAACAAAATATTACAAAAAGTCTGATGAAATCAGGCATCCCTGCAAGCAGCTGACCGGTGTTGACAAGCGAGGAGGAACCAACTAGTAAAAAAAACTTTTACATAACACAAGGGGTGTACCGATAGTAAATAGTTCGCGCAGTTCAATATAGGTGGAACTAGTGCATCACGAAGAAAATTTTTTATAATAATTTACTCATAGTGTCATGTCTGTTAGTCTGTGCTAGTGCATCACGAAAAAAAAATTTATAATAATTTACTCATAGTGTTAGTCTGTGATGATACTTTTAATGATCGTGCAAGGGCCGCTAATGGGTTTTGAACCTTGATTAGGCCATGATGTCCGAATAACTTTCTCACAGCAGCTCAACTGAACGAGGAGAACTAAGGCTTTGCCTAATGTAGAAGATATTCTTCGAGTGGTCATTCTAACATTACATGTACGATGTAGAGCGGCAATAGTAAATACTATACTATACGGCAAATTTTGATAAACGGAACTTGATTCAAATTCAATTTTTCATCATCTACTGCATACTATACTGAATCATAGTTTTTTCGCAAGCTGAAGATTTTATACTAATTGCAACAATTTAATTCAAGTGCAGCCATGTGCACAAAAGTATTCTGCTGAGAAAGTTGATAATCGAATAAACTACAATAACCACTGTAGACATTTATATGAAACTTTGGAAAGAGATTGTGAACAGCTAAGAGTTTAAAAACAAAAATTGATATATATTTTACCACTTTTGATTATTAATATACTATTCTAAACAACAAATCGAAAATGTTGCTTATATGCACAGATATGCCATGTTCAAAGTAGGTCATATTTGATCATTTCGGTATTGTGTGAAATAGACCCAATGCATTTTGTTGATCACAATGTTACAAAACATCGGAGCTATGAGTTAACATAGCTTATTACTTATAACAGTTCGGCTGAAAAGTTCGTATCGTTTAATAGAAACACACATTTTTTTGCCAAAATTCGTTTTTATTATTCAACATAATTGCCACCAGAGGCTATACAGCGATTATAGCGATCTTCCAACTTTTCGATACCATTTTTGTAGTACGATTTGTTCTTTGCCTCAAAATAGGCCTCAGTTTCAGCGATTACCTCTTCATTGCTTCTAAATTTTTTACCAGCGAGCATTTTCTTGAGGTCTGAGAACAGGAAAAAGTCACTGGGGGCCAAATCTGGAGAATACGTTGGATGAGGGAGCAATTCGAAGCCCAATTCGTTCAATTTCAGCATGGTTTTCATCGACTTGTGACATTGTGATTGTGAGCTCACGTGGCACCCATATTGCACAAAGCTTTCTCATATCCAAATATTCGTGAATAATATGTCCAACACGTTCCTTTGATATCTTTAGGGTGTCAGCTATCTCGATCAACTTTACTTTATGGTCATTGAAAATCATTTTGTGGATTTTTTTCACGTTTTCATCGGTAACAGCCTCTTTTGGACGTCCACTGCGTTCATCGTCTTCGGTGCTCATATGACCAGTACGAAATTTTGCAAACCACTTACGAATTGTTGCTTCGCCCGGTGCAGAGTCTGGATAACACTCATCAAGCCATTTTTTGGTATCGGCGGCACTTTTTTTCATCAAAAAGTAGTGTTTCATCAACACACGAAATTCTTTTTTTTTCTTTTTTTTCACAATAACAAAAGTAGCTTCACTCAAAATGCAATATCTCACAAACTAATAATCAGACAGCTGTCAAATTTATACACGTATCTTTTGAAGGTTGGTACTAACTGAAAATGGTATGGATTTAATTCTAGTGGCGCCCTCTCATAGAAACGATACGAACTTTTCAGCCGATCTGTTATATTAATTATTAAAGGAAACCAACATTAATATTGCTTACTATTGATGAGATTGATTTAAATCACTAGACCAGAGCTTAAAATTGTCACGCATTCTCAATGAAAGAAACCATTCCAACAACCTCATTTTGAATATTTTACGAACACCAGAACGAACGAAGAGATACGAAGTATTTTCGTTGAAAAAATGAGAGAGTATAATTTCCAACGTTACTCTTTCCTCTATGACAAGACGAAACCAAACTAACGTCTGCAGGTAACAACAGCAGTGTTTCAATTCTTATTCTTTCGTCGATGTATTCAAAATCTGTGATTCTTGACTATGAAGAGTGAATAAAATATGACAAATAGAAGTAATTACATCCCAGAGCCTTTTGGAAACCAAAACTACTACAAATACGAGCACCAACTGGTAAAAGTCACTGTAAAATATTTTTCTGTCATTTTCGATTCTCAAAGTTTCGGTTGAATACCGGCACTGCATACTATGGGATTATCACTGAAAACCGCAAATGACTGAAAGGGCAAATGAAAGAAAGAACACAATTTTGAAACTACTGTTCCGCTTATGTCATTGGCTGAACATGAATTTTGTTCTCATAGTTTGCAAGCGAAGCTGAGAGTGACATAATTTCTCATCATTTTCGTCTTTATTGAGTCAATAAAAATAACTTTTATTAGCTCTGCACTGGACTTTCTTGTTTTTAGTCATGTGCAGGGCCGCGGGAAATATCTCACTTTCGTATATGACTTCGTCACTTTCGTAAATGATCATATCTCCTTCCGCTCCGTCGAATCCACAAATCGAATCCATTCTTTAAGACTAGGAAAAGCACATTTTACAATTATTCAAATACTTAAGAATATAAAAATATTACAAAAAAATAAAATACATTACCGTTCGGTTTCCTTTGGGAATGCGATCAAAGAAAAAATCGACAGTTTTTCAGAACGCAAAGCTTCCCTATCTTTCAAAACAAGCAATTTGTTACCATTAGCGACAACAATAACATTTGTTTATTTTCACTCACGACAAACTCCCAATCAAAATGATGTCACTATATAGATTTTTCGAGATAGATATTGTAGAGCAGAGATGCCAGGTCTGCAGATTTGTCTGTAAATCTGCAGATTTGGGGTATAGTGCTGCAGACATTTTTTGTTGTGCAGACTTTTGCAGACTTTTGAAATTCTCGCAGACTTTTACAGACTTTTGAAATTCTCGCTGACTTTCGTCTATATTTACAGAAAAATTTGAAATTTCCGCGACCTTTTTTTTTTTTTTTGCTCGCCAAGTCAGTTTTGCATGTCATACTTTATAGAGAAATTGCTGCCAGCAAGCCATACTTGCTGACTGCAGATTTTTTTTCAGATTTACAGACCCTGTCTGCAGACATTTGAATTTTTTACCTGGCATCTCTGTTGTAGAGATTGATTTTTCCGCCAAATTCAGATTTAGGAAAAATAGTTGGCAGCTCTGAAAGGCAGTGGTAACCAGTGCTGTCAATTGTTTTTTCTAAAAATCTGTATTTGGCGGAAAAATAAATCTTTCTCGAAATATCAAACATCGATTTAGTGCGGAAACAGCGACAAAAAAAAAAAGGTCGCTCGACCTGGTTTACCCCTATGGAATCCAACACAAAAACTTAAAGTTTCCAGATTCAAAGATTAATCGGTGTTTCACAGATTCTCAATATAGGGTAACAGAGGTATTTTGGCCACTTCATATATTTTGGCCCACCTAACAAACTTTATCAATTTCATCGGATTTTATCGATGTTAAGTAACCCATGTTGCATCAATTTGAAGCTAATCACATTAAATTACCTATTGCGGAAGGGGTTTTAAAAGATATTTTAACATTTGGGGGATATTTTTACAAAGTGGGCCAAAATAAAATCAATCTTAAAGTGGGCCAAAATACCTCTGTTACCCTACTGCATGTGCTGCACAGATTAAAAAAATGCCACAGATTTTCCCAGACTCCCAAAATCAATAGCGGCCCTTACACGAGCATTATTTTTGTTATTTTTAATGATGACTAAGTAATGATGTATTTCAAATTTGATAGAAATCTCGTCATTATTGCACCATTATACGTTCATTAAAATGATATTATTTTTTAGACAGACAGACACAGCGGTCCTTACACGATCAATAAAAGTGTGATTTCTAAAAAGTAATATCATTTTAGTGATTGTGTAAGGGCAGTTATTCTTCATAATAATTTGGAATGTTATTGCTTTAGTGATTATTAAAAAGGATATTAATAATTCTCGAGTAATGGCAGCTTAAAAATCTTGAAACTGCTTGAGAAAAACAGTGGAATTGTTTTTGGGAAATAGCGTTTGATAGTGATAATTTTTTTTGCTCGCAGAAAAGAATCGCGGGATCTTTTTGTTGTTATGGGAATTGTACACCAATTTTTCACATACTGATATTTTGTTCGAACACAGACTTTTGAAAAAAATGACCTGGCATCCTTGAGTGGTAATAGGGACAGCGCGCGAATGTTAGTAAACAATCCAAGTCACAGCGCAAAAAAGATGAGTCAGACACGTTTTCAAGCGTTAACCTTGTCTTAATCTTAGGTTTTCAAACTACAGCTGCCAACAATTGAAATGGACGATAACCCACAACCAACGACATCCTGTTTGCGATCTGCATGTCCAATATGCGACAAACTTTTTGTAATGGACGACATCGAAAATCACGTTAATCGATGCTTATTCCTGAATTCAACAGAATGTGATTCTTCGGAGACGTTGTCTAAGGATCAGAATAGTGATAAGAATCAAAGCTTTTCGCGGGATGCCAAGCGTAGTTTCAGTATTTTCGAAAAATCACCTTCGGTTGCTTCAAAGCGAAAGAAAGTAGATCAAGATTCGAAGATTGTGGAGGATATGGAAAAACAGATAATAGATCTATCCGATGACGATAGTCAGAAAGAAAAAAAAGTTGTAGCTCCAACGCAGACAAAAACCATAAAGGTTACCTTAAATGATTCTTGTATTCCATTAGCTGAAAAAATGAGACCGAATGAGTTAGATGATTATATTGGTCAAGAACATATTTTGGGAAAGAATACTGTATTGAGGACACTTTTTGAAGGTAACATAATTCCGAGCATGATCTTTTGGGGTCCTCCTGGATGTGGCAAAACAACTCTGGCCCATATTATTGCTGCTCATTGCAAAAAGTATGAACACATGCGTTTTTTAAAGCTATCGGCCACAATGAGTGGCGTGAACGATGTAAAAGAGGCTATAAAAGTAGCAAAAAACGAAATGAAATTTAAGCGAAGAACAATATTATTTATGGACGAGATACATAGATTCAATAAATTACAGCAGGACATTTTTCTACCACATGTAGAAAGCGGTACTGTTACCCTCATTGGAGCTACCACCGAGAATCCTTCATTTAGTCTCAATTCGGCATTGCTTAGTCGATGTCGTGTGATAGTGCTAGAAAAGATTAACGTGGATGGTATGATGAAAATCTTACAAAGAGCTTTGCCTGAGTTTAAAACTATGATGTTTGAAAACAACAATACTAATCCCGATATTCACAAATTGGCTTATATACCAAAGTAAATACTGAAAGCAAAATCTTTCTTCGTCCCTTCCTAACAACATTTTTTACTGCAGAATGATGATTAGTTCAGAAAGCATCCGATGGTTGGCCGAAGTTTGTGATGGAGATGCTCGAATCGGTTTAAATAGTCTTCAGTTAGCTTTAAATTCGGCAGCTACAAAGCAGTTGGAGGCGGGACTCGATTTTAAAACAATTTCCTTGGATGATATTAAAAAAGGCATTAAGGTAAGCTGCGTAGTTCCATTTTGCTACGAATGAAAAACAACCGATTCTATTTGTAGAAATCTCATCTCCTTTACGATCGCAAGGGTGACCAACACTACGAGTTGATATCAGCACTACATAAATCAGTCCGCGCATCTGATGATAATGCTGCTCTCTATTGGTGTACTCGGATGCTCGCTTCCGGTGAAGATCCACGCTATCTAGTTCGACGAATGATTCGAATGGCAAGCGAGGACATAGGAGTAGCTGATTCGAATGCTTTATCATTGGCCACTTCTACATTGGCTGCAGTTCAAGCTGTTGGCATGCCAGAGGCAGATTGCATTATTGCTCATTGTGCGGTTTACTTAGCCAGAGCTCCAAAAAGTCGTGAGGTTTATAATGCTTTTAATCGATGCAAAGCTGCTATCGAAAATCAAAAAGGACCGATGCCAGGAGTTCCATTACATTTACGAAATGCTAGCACTAAATTAATGAAAGACTTGAATTATGGTGTCGGATACAATTTATTGCACAAAGATCAGTCAAGATTGCGATATATGCCGGAAGGATTGGAATATGAGAATTATTTTTCGGAGTAATCGGAGAGTCGAAGTTTTCAGTTTTCAATTAATTTTATATTCGTTTATTGATTTTGTGTTGAATTTTGCCTGATGAATAAAACTGTATATTAAGTTCCACTGTATGTTACGTTTCCAAGGATTCTGTTATAGCAAGTGTAAACCACAGCCGAATTTTCCCTTGAAGGCCAAGTCCTTTGAACTATACCCGTAAATTAACTTCAGAGCCAGTACCATCACAAGCAAGTGGACATCATCTAAGAAGGAAGAAATGTGAGCCTATTCTAATGTTGTCTCAAACCTCTTCAGTTTTATCCACACCATAGTAATTAAAAGCATTTTTACCTTTTGCAAACGTTACTCCAGTCTGCATCAATTCCCGATAGACTGAAATCACAAAAAAACTACGTTTATTAACCCATACAAAGAATAGATCAAATGAGGTTATGATATTACTGCTCAGATAGTGGTGCATTGAATTATTGAATCATTAGATTCATTCTTGAAAGGTATACTATCATCATGTTAGTTACTCAAACTCTAGATATTCCAAAAATACTCACTCACCTGCTTCAACTATGTTCGGGATGTTGTCTTTTAGTACGAATACCTACAAAGAACCTATATTTCATTACTCCTGTATATATTGCATATTAAATCATGCCATTAACAAATCTTCAGATAGTGGTGCATAAGAATGTTAAATCACTCTGACTCATATATTTAAAAAGGATTATATCATCAAAAAAATACCTATTGTGATAGATATCCAAACAAGGATTACTTTACCTAAGGTAGACGTATCCATATTGTACGAACATCTTTTTTTTTATTTGCTGTGTCACTAACGTGACAGGCTGAGGCCAAGTATGGCCCATCTCGCCTGATTATTGTTAGATTAATTTCTTATTTTCGAGTTTAATTGCTTTCACATTAACTCCCGATGATAGTTTCGCGGCGTCGCAACACTGATTCACACCGTGACGCTAAAAAACTTTCTTCCTCGAGCAAGAAATACTTAAATTTCCATCGCACTAGTGCGAACCCGCATGCTCACGCGTTGAGAGTTTCACCGGAAGTGTACAAACATCGCTTTAAGGATGGTGTCACAAATTGGTTTTGACAAATTGCCATTCATTAATCAGAGTATTCATCAGAAACATGTGCCAATCTACTAGTTTTATGTAAACTTATGCAGTATTCGCTATAATTATAACAATACACATTATCAACTACATAGTTGAAAAATAAAGAACTTGTAAAAAAATAATTTGATCACTTCGAAAAACATTTTAATAATTTTGCTATCCATCCAGGAGAGAAACACGAAACGAAATGGACGATCTGTAGGGATATCACGTTGTCTTGTTGCCCCGTTTACACTTCTGCTGGCTGCCAGCATACTGGTGTCAGTGTACTGCCCTCTTAGGAAAAAACGTTCAACTGTGGTCCAATGATCCAAAGTATTAGACCAACGAAGGACCACCGTTGAACGTTTTTTTCCTAAGAGGGCAGTACACTGACACCAGCATGCTGGCAGCCAGCAGAAGTGTAAACGGGGCATGTGTGATGTACACGCTTAAAAATAGTTACTCAAAAATGAGTAAGATCTCACTCATCTACAGAAAAAGTGGAACAACTCTAATTTAGAGTAACTCCGAAGTTACTCAAATTTGAGTTCTTCCACTGGAAACGATATTTGGGTAAAATCTACTCATTTACTGAGTAATACTTTATTTGTACATGTACCAAAAATAGAGTAACTATAACTCAAATTTTGAGTGAAATTTTATTTCACATATACCAAATTTGCAAAACATTGCTCATTTTCTGAGTGTATTGTATTAAAATATTAGGTAATTGAACTCAATGCTATATCAAGTGGTGAAAGCAAATTTACTCAGGCACCAATCATACACTTGTTCCTCATAAATGACATTTGAGCATATTCGGTTTCATTCTAAAGCACAACACGGAGTTTATCATTCCGGTTTTTGCAGACACAACACCGTTTGTGTTGAGTGACTCACCCTCGAAATACGCGATTCGACCTCACTATTGCGAATAGTAACAAAAAAAAACGAGTTATTGCGTTAAACTCAAATTTAGAGTAGGAGTTACTCAATATCATTGATGATAACTACTCAATTTTTGACGTTTCCATGTATCATTTGAAAATGAGTAACTAGTACTCAAACTTTGAGTAACTTTTTCTAAGCGTGTATTTTTTTACTCGATTAATTAAAATAATCGATTAAAAGGCTAAAGTAATCGAGTATTTGTAATCGATTAACGACAGTGCCACCAGGCGTTGCCAGGTTGCCAGATTTATCTGGCAAATGCCAGATTTTTCTCGCTTCGCCAGATACTTGACTACCAGATACCAGATCTTTTGTCAGATTTTACAAATTTTCCAAGATTTTGTTACATCTCACCAGATCTTAACGGTTTTGGCCTGTGACCCAGACAAATCCAGATAAATTTTTGAATCAAACAGATTTTTGAAAAAATGACCTGGCATCGCTGGTAGGTATGGTTTTGGCAAAATTTGGTACCAGCTACTCAATATTTCGAAAACCATACCTACCCAAAAATGGAGTAGTTGTATAAAGAACAAGTTGACCGATGTACGAATGATGTCTCTTAAAATCAGTGACCCTTTCATCAGACATCGTATCAATAAATTTGATAAGGTTCTACCCAATTTTTGATAAAACACCATTTTGTACCTCTGAGTAATCACATGTAAGGGTTTAATTCCTCTACGTCGGCTTCAAATGAAATGGCTTTCAAGGTGTTAAATGTGTCAATCAAAATGAGATCCGAGAACTCCCATAACACTACCGTTGCAGGTTGAGGTCGCATTATATGGGTCCAGTCTCTCTATCTTCATACCGATTTTGAACTCGTTTTTCGGTGGACCAACGGCCTGTTTGAAGCATTCGACAGGTGCGGGCACATTTCCAGACTTACGCAGGCACTCGGTCCAGTCGAACACATGGAAATTTCCATACTGGAATGGTCCGGTCGATGTAGTAAAAAATGTAGTTAACACGTTGACTTCCAACCTACGAGATAACTCGTATATTCTGGTCGTATGAGAATGGTCGTGGCAGTCAACGTGTTAAATAACATTTTTCGTAAATATTTACAATACTTACACTTTGAGGGCCAGTGTTTGCCATTTTCAAAATCGAATTTTTCACACCGGAAATTCACGTAGATTGTTTGGCGTTTGGTCAATTCATGTAAACCTTATGTGATGGCTCTATTCATTTTAGGAGATGTTCGTATAACATTCATTTTCGTCACGTAAAATATTCAATTTGACATTTGAAACCATTTTAAGTGATTTTTTAAGTGAATTGATCGTGATTTTTTTTTGAGTGTACAACTTCTCAATTTATTGGGTACACTGAAATTCATTTCTACCTATTTTTTGAGGAGAAATCACTCATTGTCGAGCTATTCTATAAGCTACCCAAAATTAGGTCGTTATCTACTCAAACTTTGAGTTAATCGGTAAAAATGGGTAGCGTACTTTGTTATGGCATAAAACTTATACTAAACTTACATTTACCTAAATTTTGAGGTCATCACTCGTTACTCAAAATTGGGGAGATGTACTTTAGTTGATTTTGGGTAGGTTTTGACCCAGAATTAGGTAACGGCTGGTAAGAGTGTAGGTATCAGCGTTGCCGGGTTGCCAGATTTATCTGGCAAATGTCAGATTTTTCTCGCTTCGCCAGATACTCTAACGAACCAGATCTTTTGTCAGATTTTACAAATTTTCCAAGATTTTGTTACATCTCACCTGATCTTAACGGTTTTGGCCTGTGACCCAGACAAATCCAGATAAATTTTTAAATCAAACAGATTTTTGAAAAAATGACCTGGCATCGCTGAGTGCCACTAATCGAGCTAATCGATTAATATCAATCAATTAATCTCGAGATTTATATCAGTTAGGCTGTGCACCATTTCGTGGTTAATTTTAACTTTTGGTTGAAATCTGACACTTGAGTGGTTATTTTGATGTTGTCAAAAATAACCCTGTTCGAGAGCATGGTTATTTTTAACAGATCGATTGTTATTTTCCGACACTGAAAAAATTCAACCAAAAGTTAAAGTTAACCGCGAAATGGTTCACAGCCTTAGTATAGATATTGTTTAGCCTTAGGCTGCAGACATAGTGGGCGCGAGAATCGAAGCCGAGCTAGTGACTAACATTGGCAAATCAAAAGCGAGAATGATACTAGTAGCTAATCAAAAGTACTCTGATGGCTGAACCGAATTCTGTTAGAGTACAAGTGAGAAATCGGATCAACTTTAACTCTGACAGGGTCCCTCTGTTTTGCTGTAAGTACGTTTCCTGCTTTGGTCAGCACCAGAGATGTCTATCTCCTCTGTGTGACGAAGAGCAAGCAAAATTTCTCCCCTCGCACTGACAACTTCAACGAGAGCTCTTCTCTTTCACATTTATACACCACTGTTGTGTAAGTGTGCACGCATCATGAGTGCGTTTGTTTATTTCCTTTTACCTCTTCCACTGAATCGCACCAAAGTGCTAGAGCATTAATTAGCTAATAAATTCTCTGAGGAGGATGCAGATACTTTCACAGAGGTGTACACGCCGGTGAGCACTCTGCTGTATGGTTTTCGTAGATGAAGCGTGGACACGCAAAATCAGCAAAATAAAACAATTTATCGTAAAATTTTCGGTTTTCCTTGCAAATTTTTCATAGCAAGGCCAGATCTACTCTCTATTAATTGAAGTTCACAGAAGTGTTCGCTCACAATAACGCGCCAGTGGTCACTTGGGTGTATTTAGACGAGAGCGCGTGTGAGCGATTCATGCGAAGAGAATGTGTTTCACTCGCGCCAGCTGCTTTAACCACAAGCACACACTCAAATGCTGTCTATTCGACACTGAGAAGAAGTGCGCTTTCCTCTTTGTGCGGTGCTTCGTTTTTTTCATCCTCGGTGTGGCAAAAAAAATGACTCTAGCGTGTAAAACTCTGGTGAAATGCCATCTCTGGTCAGCACCAAGCTCGGCTCAGCTTCTCGCGCTCACTCTTTCTGCAGCCTAAGGCTAAACGTTGCTATGATGAGAGTGGCAGTTTCATCTGTCATAATTCAAGGAAATACGAATTTCAATTTAAAATAATGATTTTTGATACATTCTGCCCACAGTTACAATGTTCATACATTTTTCCATTCGTTTGATCATAGAATATACATATATATACAAGGTGAGATGAAAAAACTGCAACCAACTTCAGACTGCTGTCATTTCTAAACCGCTCGTCCCACAGCTGTCAGATTTATTCTAGTGACAGCTCATTATATTATTTACAAGCGCACAAAAGCATTTTGGTGGGAATTTTTCAGAAAAAAAGTTATTTGTGATGGAATTCAAGTGTGATAGTGTGATTGCTTTGCATTTGGCTGGAAAACCACAAGTGGCTATCGTTAGAGCCCTCCAGCATTTAAAAGTGAATAAATCTTTTGTGTCTCGTATCATCGCTCGTTACCGTGATACTGGTAGCGTAGCCCGACGTCAAGGAAGTGGACGAAAAAAAACAGCAACATCGGCAGAAATGGTTCGAAAAGTGAAGAAGCGAATTGAACGAAATCCGCGTCGCAGTGGCCGAAAAATGGCTCGTGAGCTGAACATATCGCAATATGCCATTCGGCAAATATTGAAAAATGAGCTTGGACTAAAGCCATTGAAGTTCCAAAAAGTGCAAGATCTTACTGATGCGCAAAAAAAAGTTAGACTCGAAAAAGCTAAAGAGTTGCTTCGCTTGGCCGAAAGTGGTGAACTGCCGAATTTGGTTTTCTCCGATGAGAAACCATTCGTTATCCAGCAGTTTGTAAACAAACAAAATGATCGTGTTTACTTGCCAGAGAGGTCAGCTGAAAATTTGCAACTTCGGTTGGCCACCAGAACTCAAAAGCCGGCCATGGTGATGGTGTGGGCCGCCATAACAGCCGATGGTCGCTCGCCGCTCGTATTCATCGACCGTGGGGTCAAAAGAAATGCGCAAATCTATCGCGAAAATATTTTGGAGGGAGTTCTGAAGCCCTGGGCACGCAAACATTTCGGCCGCAGACCTTGGACATTCCAACAGGACTCAGCACCATCGCACTCAGCACGCGCCACCCAAGAATGGTTAAGAAATGAGGTTCCTCGCTTCATTTCCACCGCACAATGGCCACCAAAATCTCCGGATGCCAATCCGTTGGACTATTGTGCCTGGGGTATTTTGGAAAGCAAGGTTGGCACTAAAAAATACCAAAGTGTCGATCATCTCAAGCAAGCGCTTCGCCGAGAATGGGACAAAATACCGCAGAGCCACTTTCGGGCAGCGTGTGATGGTTTCATTGGCCGTTTGAAGGCCATAGTTCGTGCCAAAGGTGGCCAATTCGAACAAATCTAAACCGATTCTCAAATTTGATGTTATTTCCGACATTTTTTGCTTTCATTCAATAAAATTAAAAAAAAAATGAAAAAATTATGGCGTTTTACTTTGTTGCAGTTTTTTCATCTCACCTTGTATATATATATATATATATATATATATATATATATATATATATATATATATATATATATATATATATATACGGAATATATATATATATATATATATATATATATATATATATATATATATATATATATATATATATATATATATATATATATATATATATATATATATATATATATATATATATATATATATATATATACGGAAAAGTTTCATTATTTCTTTCTTACTTTTTGTGGTATCTGTATAAATCTGTATTTAATTTGAGAAATCTGTATACGCATGCAAAAATCTGTATAATACTGATAGATCTGCATAAATGGCATCTCTGCGTGGGAGCTCGAATGACAGATACACTTCAAACAAGATTAGGCAAAACTAGGTTGGATTAGTTTTAAATTACCCAAACTTATCTAGACTAGTTGGGATTAAATGAGATTAGAGAAAATTATTTTGGAATGACATGAGTTTATTAGTATGAGATTGTCTAGAGTTTAGAGTGATTTGCCCCTTGCAGATACCACAAAAAGTAAGAAAGAAATAATGAAACTTTTCCGTCTGAACTTGTTTGTTTGCCCATATTAAAATGAAAAATTTTTCGTGCAGCTGTTTAATGATGAACACTGAAATACATTTATATCATAATTTGAAACCAATGTAAACTGATGTTCAAGGAAGTCATGGCGTCATGAAACTTTATTGTCAGACTGAAAAGTTGTATGACCTGACTTGACGTTGCGTATTGGGCGTTTGAATTCCATGTTCGAATTCCAAGTCATCATTTTCAAACGAAAAAAGTATATGGATTTACAATTCAATTGTGGTTGATAACAAAAACAATTAAATAGCGTCGTTGAATGTTCTTGTCAGTGCGGCAAGGAGTTACGATATAAAGGAATGCTTCTTGCACCTGCCATTCTATAACAATAATCTAATGGAATAATACCTTTAAACGTCATTTTATTTCCGAAATTTCCTTTTTTTAGTGAATACAGATAAATACAGATTTTTTATACAAAGCAGTACAGATTTTTTATGAAAATATCTGGCAACTCTGCTCCCACGTTTACAGCTTCTTATGTCAAAATAATGCTTTTCCAGATCTCGGCTAAACTTCTCTAATCCCATTCTAATCCAGCGAGATCCCTGCTAAACTTTTTTTACTCCCGGTAAAACTTGTTTGAGTTCAGACAAAGTTTAGAGTGATTTGCCCCTTGGCATTCGTAGAAATGCTCTGATGTATTCTTATATAGAAAAAATAAATAAATCACTTGCTATATGACTGAACACTTCCTTATCGTCTTCAACCTGCGCGAATTGCAGCATTTTGATAATGTGCCCTTAAAATCTGGTTCCGCTTCCGACCCAAGGAAAAGTTCCGCCGACGACACGACCAGGCACTCCGAACGAAAATCTAAATAAACAGTGATCGTTGTCGATTTACCACCAGTTACCATAATATGAAGTGACCCCTTGTTAATTATAAAAATAATCTTTGCGAACAACACTGTTCTGGTTGCTGCGAGCCAAAAAAACACAGGAACATAAACAAACAAACTGTGTTTCCGTTAAAAGTTTGTAAAAAAATATAAACCAATATTATTATTATTTTCATATATTTACGAGAGAGAACGATATCATAGTGAAATTAGCGTGGTTAGATGGTTAGTTTTAAAATCTACGATTGCAATCCGCAGCTTATGTATATGCTGTTCGTGGGCTTGGTTGAAACAACTCTTTCATAGCTGACATTGCATTTAGAGATTTTGAACGATGAGCAAGAATATTTATATATTTCATAACGCTAAACCTAGAGCAGTTTCACTACAAAATTAATCTTCGCTTTTCGTTCATCCGTAAACTACACGGAGAAGCTGTGAGACTCATTCAACGATATTGTCCGCAACTGTGTGATATACAGCAGAAGAGAAAACGAAGCCATATATTTTACCGAGGCGTTCTTTTCGTCTCTTAAAGCAGCATATACTTGTACCATTAGGCCATTGTTTGTACGTTATATATAATATATTCAAAATATTAATCTGGTTAGATAAAACTCGTCGGTAGAATCCAGTGTCAAAGTTTGATAGCTGAATATTTACTTACTCATAAACTCTATTCTACATATAGAGATATTTTAACAATGGAATTTAGATGTTTAAGTAACTACTAGTTTTGCGATAATAGTCTATATAGATGTTTATATAGCGTAATAAACGTTGATGAATGAAACAATTAGAATGATATTGAGTAATAAAACAGCAGAAATTTTTATTACATGTTATTTATTTTTAGTCATAAAAACAAAATTAATTGATGTTACAATTGAACATTTAGAAACAAAACTTTATATTATTTGCCGTATATTTCTAAAGACACAAGCTGTATATCTATTTTTCCCTAATTTATTCATTACACTGTATTTATTATTTGCAACACGGTATCGACAATCTACCAGATTCCGACACCTCCTAACGTCAGTAGATATCCGACAGCTGTACCGCTTCGGCCCAAGCAAAACCTAGATCTACCTATGAATCCCAACGGTATGCTGTTCAGCAGCGTCGTTACGAGGTTGTGATTCGAGCAAAACCCGCGGATCGGCATATTCCATATTGTCGAATACTAGGTTGTAAACATCATCGAACTTCACACATCAGTGCCCTAGATTATCTCTTTAACCTATGCGGTTGACGGTTCGTCGCACTTTATAAAGGCATTTTTTTAGCTTTTTAATATAATTTTCCATAACTAAAAGTTACATGAAGGATTTTTTCACACCGAAGAGAAGAGATTTTAGTTATTTATATTTTTCAGCTGACCGAAAACGTAACCACGGTTACTGGTAACTGTTGTTCTAAGACCAACAATCTACCAATCTGTGTTGCCAGTTTCAACATTTTTTCAAATGATTTCGTTTTGACATTGCCAGTTACTGAGGGGTAGTTAAATTTGCGATACAGTTTTGATAGTCGAGTGGCAGGTCGTGTCGTCGGTTCCGCCTTCGACAAAGGAAAAAGTTCAGTGAACGTAAATTGTTACACGTTTTCAAAACTCTGTGAGTAAAACTTGTTGTCGATTTAGAAACTGAGTCGAAGTTACTAATTCTTCTAAATCAATATTACTCACTTTTTGACATTTGAACTAAATAAGCAAAAGTGAGTACAAATTACTCACTTGAGTGTAACATTGAATGAGCGTGTAGGATATTTGAAACTAGCACTTAAACTCTGAGTAACTTTGTGTAAGCGTGTGGATATCTTGAGGTTGACAGCAGAGTTGCCATTTTAAAATTTATGTTTCAACTTGAAAATTCTGTGTACTATCTGTGTTGCATATTTTCGAACATAATCTGTGAAAATATGTAAAAAATATTTTGAAAATCTGTCATTTTCATGAAGTTTTAATAAAAATCTGTAGAAATCAGTGAATTTCGATAAAATCTGTGTGGCAAAATAGGCAAAAAAATATGTGGTTTTACAGAAAAATCTGTAAATATGGTAACTCTGGTTGACAGGTTGATTTGTCAAAATCTTGTAACGCATACTTGTAGTTTCGCATTGAAAATCAACTGTGAATGCATGTAACATAATAATGAGCAGTGTTAGTAGTGGTGCTATGTTGAGCCTTTTGCAGCAAAAGAGTAGAAAATCGTAGTTGATTTTGAAGTCGAGAGTCGTGTCGTTTCGTAGTGCTCCGTTCAACTTTATGTGCTACTCTTCTTTTTTTGTTTTCAATGTAATTAAAATTTGTCAGAGAAATGAAGTGAGGCTTTTATTCGACCTAAAAAAGGATATTAATCATACAAAAAGATTTGATTTGCGTAACGAGTGTTGAAGTGATTTTCTAATTCTTTGGTAGGGGTTCCGATAACTTGGTTTTCATTTCGAAAGAATTCAGTAATATTTTTGTTCTTCATTCTCGCTGTGCATTCGATTGCAAAACCTGTCACCTGAAGTTATCCTTAGCAAGAAAAATTCAACATAATTTATGTTTCTATCGTAATAAAATTGCTGCTGTTGAACGGACGTTTTCTTATTGCAACCCGGAATAATTTCATTATAGTAGACAAGTTTTTCAGTCATAGTAGGTCGCAACAGAAAGGCGCACAGTCTCGACACATTGGTTTCCTAGGCGAAGAGGAGTGGCTTCTTTGAAAAGCGATAGAAAGTTTCGAAAAAGGACGAGTCGTTGGAAGATGTCATTTGTGTCGAAGGGAAGATTGTTTTGAATGACAGTGCAGTGTCCGTAAGTTATGCAGTGCTTGAAGCAGGGCGTAAATAAATAGTGCTCTATTTTTTGTGTATGATACATGGTAGAATCATCGGCGTATGATAACTGGTAGAATCATCGGCGGTTACAGTGCCTACTTTGTTTGGATACCCGATCGATACGGCAACGGCTAGCTGTCTGTGATAAGCATTAAATGTAAGAACAGAAAGGACACTGGATTTAATCTCGAACGAAAATAATTATTCTGGAAGAGGCTCATCCTGTCGAAGAGACGAGTGGTCTCCGCCGATCATTCAATTGATCAGTCCAGGTACGAAGCGATTCTTTAATCAAATGAATAGTTTTAGATTCAATACATTTATTTTACTTCGGGTTCAAGTTTTAAATGGTAAACGGTTTACTATTCTGAAACATGTTGTGTTCTAGATGTGAATTTATTTTGAAAGATCCAACTGACCTACATACTATTCAATTGAACGTGTTGTGTCTATAATGAGTTCAGCGTTTTTTCAAACTGTTCAAAACAAATCAAAACTAGAGCCCGTGTAGAATAATATGTACTAATGTTAACTAAAGAAAATGTTATTTCATATTGAAAAAATATGACAGTTAATTAAACGACAGCAATGTATTGATTATTCAGCAAAACCTATCCACCTCTGCTTGACATATTTGACCCATTCCGGAGAAATTCTGCAAAGAAAGTTGGGTAAATTTTTCAATAAACGCCTTTCAAATGCTCCCAACGATCACGATCGCATACCACACACAGCTATACGTGTTGTCGTTCAATGATATCGGTTTGTCTTGAATTTTGTATGATCTATCGTGAAAAAGATGCAAATCTTACTTAAATTTACGAGCGGTTTAAGGACGTTTCCGGTACAGTTCCGTGTATGGACTTTAATATTCTTTCACATGTTTCAATTTCACACCTAACGGTAGTTCCGGGGAGGTAGGGTTTGGAGATCCAAGGTGTTTTAGTGGGTAGTTTCAATTATACAGTGGTTGTCTTGTGGAGAGTCCCATAATCTGTGCGTAAATGCATTTCACCTTGTAAAAAAAAAAACGTATCAATGCGTGTATTCAGACTTGTCCGGCACCGTTTCGTGACAGTATTGAGTCGGAGAAGTGTGAATACATGCATTGAAACGAGTGAAAAAATATTACCGTCCGTGCACGGAACTGTGCCGGCAAGGAACCAGACCGGAAAGGTTTAAAAAGACCTTTATTTCAATATGATCGTGATTATTTGAAGAATACACAGAACATGCTTCAAAAAGAATTTTGTTAATCCGTATTCGTATTCCGATTAGTTAGAAAGATTGAACCTTGATGAATTTTGCACGGTTTTTAAAGGTTTGAATGTCTCTATTATATCATGAATTGGTAAAGAAGTAACTAAATTGAACGTTATTTTCGCGAAAATAAAGGTTTTACTGATTATCAATTTTAAGATTCGTTTTTCCGTTCATCAACATATACACCAGTGTTGATTCAATACACGTACCGTGCTAACTGATACCAAAATAGCAAAAGATGTGTTTACATAATATTTCCAAATTTAACGGAATGCTTGCACGGCAAAAGAAAATCGATTCATTTTTTTTGGTGTATTTTCGTTTCTTTAGGACAACTTTATGTTTGATAATCGATGTTTGGTTAACGACAGCTAGGTCAATTGATTAATTAACCCTAGTAACAAATTGAATGAGCTGAGTTAAATGCCCTCTAATTGGATGAATGCCGCAGACCCTTGTTATTGGTTTATGCAAAGATTTATATTACAGAGAACATACGTGAAAGCAGTGATTCAT
The DNA here is from genome assembly GCF_030247185.1 of Malaya genurostris. Classification (NCBI taxonomy): domain Eukaryota; kingdom Metazoa; phylum Arthropoda; class Insecta; order Diptera; family Culicidae; genus Malaya; species Malaya genurostris. The sequence continues at coordinate 33,456,967 of NC_080572.1, forward strand.
TCGCTTGGACAGATGGTTATGGTCAGCTAAATTTAAGCACTTAAGGTCTCGAATTCGCCGTCAACATTTCATAAGGTCACATAAATTAATAAGAGTTTCTCTTTGTTTTCTTTCTCTTTTGTTAATATCTCCTTAATTTTCACGTGTACTTACAAAATATTCGTGTAGAATGAAAGACAATATTCTCATGTTTCTAACAGTACCAAATATGTAACGAACTTTTGCATAATATTAATAACGCAGATATAGTTGAAAGAGAAAGTAAACAAAGAGAACCTGTCAAATGTTTTTAGGCCTTTTTGAAATGTTGACGAGGAATTCAAACTAAGGACAATCAGATGTCTATTGTTCCTTTGTTGTTTGTTAGTTAGATTGCGTCGAGATAGGAAATTATATGAATTGGGTGTTACGTTCGTGTCAGACCAACATATTCTGTATATGTAAGATAGTGACAGCATTGTTGACTTGTTACAAAGACACGATATTTTTATTGTAACTATAACAATTTAATTATTATAATAATGTGAAAATATGAGGCGTAATCAGGTTTCCACGCAGTCGATTGCTAGTGATTCTGTGTGATTTCAGACTGGATTCTAGTATGGGTATGTCTGGTATCGCTTGAAATAGATAATCAGTCGTTAGGTGGCTGCAACCTAACCAGTTTATGACTGCGATTGGGATGTAACTCAAATTAACACACTTGTCTTGAATTGGTCGATTTCTTTTGAAAAGAGAACTCATAATTTTGAAAAGAGAGCTCATAATTTTCAAATTATGCAGAATAATCGATTAATTGATATTTTATAAACATAGATTCTTGTCAACAGACATGTTTTATTTGCTCCTATAAGTGTTTCATTTACTCACATTTCATTGATATGTACCAGTGCCAGTTAGGCTCGAAGTTAGATCGGCTGAAGAAAGGAAGTATTGTTAGACCGACACTTGTTATCACTAGAGGCCGTATATTCTACTGCGAACTTTTGTATGAATTTCAATTATTGCATTGTATGGTCACTTAAAAATACGTTTCAATAAAATCCGGCATTCACCGAAGATTCAGAATTCACCGATTTTATTTTAAGGAACCTAATTCACACGTACTAGGATCAAAGAAAAACGCTGTGTTATCGCAAAAACAACAAGGTTATATAAACTTTTCTGAATGAAATTGATTTTTACTGAAATGTGTTGAATTATTTATGAAGATCAATTGATTTTTGTTGAAAGAGAAGCTTAACATTCAAATTAAACAAAGGTTAAGGGATTTCACGCGCGTCTAGATATTCTATCCTTCTATTTACTATTTGTAACAAAAAAAAAGTATTGTTTAGTTTGATCTGGTTACTGAGAATATATTTATGTCTTGAATGTGAGGTATTATGGTCTCGTTGACCGCTGTTTAATTTTATCCGGATCCAAATATGGGGTTATATGTGTTGAAAATTCTAACTCTCATACACGTGGCTACGCAAAAAAGTGCAAACTCGTCGAAAAAGAAAATTTAAAATGGCGTACACCTTGAATATACCCCGAGGCCTTCCATTTTACACGAATCAATCGAAACTAAAAATCTGAAGCATACGAATGACATATCAAATTAATCAAAAGGCCTATTTCTAGTGCTGGGTTCAACAAGGTGTGTTGTGTTACGAATTTCTCAAACAAGTCGAAAACTGTGAATATTAATCGTCATCAACAACAAATGAAAAAAATGATTGCTGACATTGCTTGAAAAACGTAATAAAAAAGGTAAAAAACGCACACGCAGCGAATAAATTCTGAACCACTTGCCTAATTTCCCAGATTTCACCACTTTCAACTATCATTTGTTTTCATCGATGTCTCGCGCACTTGCTGAGCAGCACTTTATTAGTTATGAAAATGTGAATTAATAACTTTAAGACCACATCGCTTCAAAAGATGAAGTTACTTCGACATGGTATTCGTGAATCGCTGGAAATATGGAAAAATGCGTAGCTTTCGAACACAACTAGTTTGTAGTAGTTTGAACCTATTACTAACAACAACAAAGTGTATTTCGTGTTCACACTTCTTCTGGCAAAGTCGAAAGTCGCTTACGATCGAGACGGCAGAAACTAAGACAATACAGTATTTTGAACAATAGTGTATTCAAAATGAGCATTTATGATCTACAAAAGTGTGAAACTTGGCCTTCGCGACCGAATTCAATTTGTATTGATTTCAAGCGCAGCAAAGTTAGACCAGCAGCAAATGGAATCGAAATCTTGCTAAAAGAACGAATGGATCTAGACGTAAATTATGTTTGTGAAATACAATTCAACAAAGGTAACTTAGTGTATATGTATGTATGTATGTATGTGTGTGTGAAGCCACCATCAGTTCAAGGCATTACCAGTGTATGCGGGTAGACTTACAGTAGATCCGAATTTGATTATCAGATAGCTTTCATATAATTGCTGTTAAGAAGGCCAAAATGGGTTTTGAGGACCCGGCGTCTTCCAGCAAGAACATCCGGCCATATAATAAAGAATTTCGCTGTACCAGCTTGAACCCGCCTGATGGTTTGTTTGTTAGAAGGGTGCATCTTACTCATTTCAGACCTTCAAGGAAAAACAAAGCTTCCCCCACGTGACTCAGGTTGGCAATCCACTCCATCATCCAGTCATTCACTTGTCAGATACCCTGATGCACTCCCTGCCCCTCCCCGTTGTCGATATACTTGAGCATAATTCAATATATATATATATATATATATATATATATATATATATATATATATATATATATATATATATATATATATATATATATATATATATATATATATATATATATATATATATATGTATATATATATATATATATATATATATATATATATATATATATATATATATATATATATATATATATATATATATATATATATATATATATATATATATATATATATATATATATATATATATATATATATATATATATATATATATATATATATATATATATATATATATATATATATATATATATATATATATATATATATATATATATATATATATATATATATATATATATATATATATATATATATATATATATATATATATATATATATATATATATATATATATATATATATATATATATATATATGATATAATATAATATAATATAATATGATACAGTACAATATAATATATCACATCCTAATGCAATACAAAACAATATAACATGATATAATTCATTAAACATAACACAATATATATTATAATATAATATAATATAACATAATATACAATAATGTAATGTAATAATATATAACATAATATAACACAGTATAATATAATATAATAACGTACATTATAATATAACATTGCACAATATATTCTAACAATAAACTATAACATAATACAATATAACACAATACATATACTTATAATATAATATAATACAATATAATATGATATAATGCAATGCAGTATAATACCATACAAAATAATATAACATAACAGAAGATACTATATGAAATAATATGTTATGATACAATGTATAGCAGTTGATGTCGCAGTGTAAGTTATGCTCTTCTTTCGTCGCAGTACTGCAGGAAATATAATATTTCTTTGTTAATCATATTGACTATAATTTACTATGTTAAATACAAAATCCCTCTGCTAAACATGATGGACGGTGCCATAGAAGTGCGTCTACATGACCTTCCCCCGCATGTCAGTGATCATTACGTTCATGAAAATATGTCGCAGTACGGAGAAATTCTTTCCACCGAAAGGGAATTGTGGTGAAATTTTGCCGTGAATACGACTTACTTTTTTATAGAGCACCTTTTCAAAATTTACCCCCTGAGAGAGTGATAAGTTTTTGATCGTAGATATCTCTTGTTGCATCTAACGTATCAACATAATATTTGCTACATGCCATCGGAAATATGATCACAATTTTATGATAAAATTTTCAGACATAATCTCAAATAATTCAAAATTAAACTTTTTTGAAATGTTTGGTATCAACCAATAGCAAAGAGGGAAACAAATGACGCTTGTTTGCCATTCTCGTATCAGAAAGTTTTTCTGACCCGAACAATGAAGAGGCGAATGACCTTAAGGTTAAAACCTATATAATCGAAATAAAATAAAAAATTTACCTTTAACTTTTATGCCACCTAGCAATCAAACATAAACCGCTAAGCAGACGTAAAATTAATGCTATTTGCAAAAGATTTTTTATTTTGCACCAAAGTACCTTTTTCTAATCCACTGTAACTGTTCATATCTTGTCAATGTTACGTTTGAAAATATGTATAAACGAATTATTAAACAATATAAAAATAGATACTTCCCAAACAACCAAACGTTCCACAATTACTTGAAACATTCACTTTTTTGCTGCTTAAAAGCACACGTGGAATTTGAAAGTGCAGAACAAGTTCCGTGTGAACTTTCTCGCGGCATAGAAGCTGACCAATGCACAGTGGTCCGGATCCGCAATTTAGGGGGACAAAAACATTTGTGGCTTAGCCTTAAACTTTAGAGCTATGATGTCTTCGGAACAAATGATCAGTGAAATATAAGCCATATGGTATTAGGGTGGTTCTAATTATTAGGGTGATCCAAAAATTATTTTCCGTATGTGTTGAGATAGAGGACTGCATCCTTCGGCAAAATTGTAGGAAAACTTATATCAAGCAACTTTGCCGAAAACACTATTGTAGTATCTCTAACGGTTTTAGTGTTACAGCTATTTTAATAGATTAACTTAGGGTGTTCCTAAAAAAATCAGATTTTTTGCTCTAGCTTTCTTAATATTCACTTCTCGATTTTGATGTCTTTGAATATCTTTTAGAGTTTGTTGAAACCAATTTTTTCATGACTAGCGCATTCAGGTAGCGTTTTCTGAACCGAAGTTATGAGCAAAACTAGTTCAAAAACAGATCATTTTTAAACTGCTATATCTAACATTGGAGCAAACGACAAAAAAATCGGTTTCTTTCATTTGATAGAAAATACTTTCGAGCATGTTTATAGAAAAAATAACGGAGGAGATATTTTTTTAAATTTTTTAAATTGTGTTCAAACATTGAGTTTTTTCATTGAAAAATGCTCTTTCATGTAAGACATTTATTAGCTATACATATTAAAATAAGGTATTGCTGTCTTCTAGCGTGTTAAAATTAAAAATGTTATTTCAGCTGCATAATCGGGAAGATGGAGTACACTCACGTTGGTTGTTACTCTATTCGATAATGCTATTACAGGATCAGACGTTAAAAGAAATCGTTTGAATACATCCTCTAGATTCACTAAACGATTGAAGTTCTGTGGATGGAACTGCCTATACTTGCGAATTGATTTATTTCGACTCTCTTGCGCTTCCTTACTGTACATTATTTGCTATCTGTTTGGTTCCCTTGCGATTGATTGTTGAGCAAGAAGGCTGGATAATCTGCAACAACAATTATCCTTCATCTGTTTCCTTTTGCTGCCCAAAATAATAATCTTTCAAAAGGAAAACACGGAACTAACAGCAGCAAGTGGACAAAGTAAATGCAGAAATTGCAGAGCTTTCTCCCACAGTACTGGGGAAAGTATTTGTATCAACGAAGCTAGTGTTCTGCCTGAACGATACGATACGACGTTAAACGACATAACAGACACACACTCCCAAGCTTGGTACATATGCAAGCGCTCAGGAAAAGTTCTGAATTTTTCAAGAACTGAAACAAATGAGAATAATCCAAACAAACATCAATTTGGGATTTCGCCTCTACATGCAATGATTCGATCCATGGAACTTTGGCTAAAAGTGAGTTATTGTTTGCACATTGATAAACCGACATGGCGCGTGTCCCGACAAAATCAGCATGTCAAGGAGCAACAGACAAACATACTAACGGCATTAAACGAGCAGCTAGGGTTACGTATTAGCAAAGACATCATATTAACAAGATATCTAGCTCGCACATTTCCAGAATAAATCATTGGAAACATCCTTTTTCGCGAGCATGGTGCCCTCAGGTGAGTCCGCATCGAATCTCGTACATAGAAGTAGGGAAGAGAAATGTCAAATTCTTGCGCGCAAAAATAGCAGCACTGCGCACCCACACAATTGACATGATATGTTGAATGTGATGCCGTGTGATGGCGTTCCTATACTGAAGATTGATTTCGCTCCAAGCTGACAGGGTCTAGCATTGGTGAACCATTACCTGGAGGAGGCAACTCGAATGATGGTATCTGGGCCCGTAGATTTTTCAAAGAATATAACACAGTAGCGCAAATCATCCAGTTAAATGGAAATATACTTGAACGGTTTTTTACAATCTTAACGTTGATAAACAGCAATGTGAAGATTTCGGTACCTGCTTTCCAGGAGTTTACTGAACAAACAAGAATTCGTTTTGTGGAGCTGTATGGATGGTATGCTCTGTCGCCAACCGTGCATAAACTTCTGGTGCATGGGACTGCAATTATAAAACATGCTTTGCTTCCTATTGGTATGTACAGTAAGGAAGCGCAAGAGAGTTAGTGAATCTAGAGAATGTATTCAAACGATTTCTTTTAACGTCTGATCCTGTAATAGCATTATCGAATAGAGTTATAACCAACGTGAGTGTACTCCATCTTCCCGATTATGCAGCTGAATTAACATTTTTAATTTTAACACGCTAGAAGACAGCAATACCTTATTTTAATATGTATAGCTAATAAATGTCTTACATGAAAGAGCATTTTTCAATGAAAAAACCCAATGTTTGAACACAATTTAAAAAATTAAAAAAAATATCTCCTCCGCCATTTTTTCTATAAACCGAATTTTTTTGTCGTTTGCTCCAATGTTAGATATAGCAGTTTAAAAATGATCTGTTTTTGAACTAGTTTTGCTCATAACTTCGGTTCAGAAAACGCTACCTGAATGCGCTAGTCATGAAAAAATTGGTTTCAAAAAACTCTAAAAGATATTCAAAGACATCAAAATCGAGAAGTGAATATTAAGAAAGCTAGAGCAAAAAATCTGATTTTTTTAGGAACACCCTAAGTTGATCTATTAAAATAGCTGTAACACTAAAACCGTTAGAGATACTACAATAGTGTTTTCGGCAAAGTTGCTTGATATAAGTTTTCCTACAATTTTGCCGAAGGATGCAGTCCTCTATCTCAACACATACGGAAAATAATTTTTGTATCACCCTAATAATTAGAACCACCCTAATACCATATGCTTCAAAATATGGCTTATATTTCACTAATCATTTGTTCCGAGAACATCATAGCTCTAAAGTTTAAGGCTAAGCCACAAATGTTTTTGTCCCCCTAAATTGTGAATCCGGACCGGCAATGTATTCTAGAAGCTTCTTGGGAGTTTGTTCGGTTTCGTAGGACGAGCCTTCAAAGGTGGATAATTACTTGAAAAAGGGTTGATTAGAATGTTATACATAAATTTTGTAAGCTGCTTAAGCCAATCAGTCCCTTTTATCCCAACTATGTCTTCAGCTGAATATTTTCTCTCCGAAGTCTCGTGCTCAGATTGGTTCCATGAATTGATTCATTCATGGTCTTATGAAAAGGAGCAATGCAAATGTATTTTCAAATTGTTGAATGTTCATAGATTAGATGTGCGGTTTTTTTGATGATGTAGTCCACGAGATCCATAATTCTTCAAAGAGACACATTTCAAATTGAAACTAATCCCCGGTCAGCAAATGAAATCTATTTATGTGTTAGAGAAGAATCATATATCATAAGATATCAATTTACTTCTATTCCTGAAAATCATGCGTTTCCTTTTTATCAATTCGGGATGAATATGTTAGTTTGAGATTTATTGAAACCGTATCAAGTCAATTTGAATTGGTAATAAATACCAGGCATAGGAAATGCAACATACTCTAGAAAAAGTAGCAAAAAGAATCTGTTCTGAGAAAATCAATAGAATGTAATTAAATTAAGCAATCAGATACAGAGCACTAAAAGAATCTGGCAACTGAAATTTTACTTCAGAAATTTTACTCATTTTACTGAACCGATTTTCACAATCTAGGATTCATATGAAAGGTTATACTTTCACAAATAACGCTTTTAAAATTTATCTGACTTCCGGTTCTAGAGTTACAGGGTGATATGAACAAAAATGGCTGAACCGATTTATAAAAATTTTAAATGAAAAGTTTTACATACTCGTATAACAATACTGACTTTCATTTGGACACTACTTCCGACTCCGAAATTACATGAAGTGTGTGAGGGTAAAAAAAAAAAATTTTTTTTGAACTTCAAAAAAGTTAAAAAATTCATTCAAGCGATATGCGTTATTATTTTCCGGTTCCGGAAGTGCCGAGAATAGTAATTAAAAACCTCCGTCATCCAGCGTGACGAAGCCGAAAGGATTTTTTTCTTAATTTGTCTCAAAACTGTTCCTATTTGCAAGTTATGTCAGTTGTTGGCCAAACAATCCCAGTCCGAAAGTACCAGGTCAAAAACTTCAAAACGGAGCTCCTTTTATTATCATAGTTCTTAGTTTCCAATGAAAGGTCTTTAGGGGCTGTCCATAAAAGACGTCACGCCGCAAGGGGGAGGGGGGTGTTTCATAAAACGTGACCTTTTGTGACAGGGGGGAGGGGGGGAGGTTTTCGGAATGTGACGTCCAATATTTTCAATGAGCGCATTTTTGAAATACCTAATTATATTACTGCTTTGCCCTATTTCCTGAAAAAATCTCCACAATAAACGTTTACATTCTATAGGAAAACGTGTATTTGTAGATATTAAAGCTTTTTCTTGTAAATTCGGAAATGAGTGATGCAGGAAATCATTTCTGTTGTGATCAGCAAAAGTGCAAAAGTGAAGGAGCGAGTAAATTAGCGAAATTTATAAATTTTGCCTAATATGAGTAAAAAAGAAAAAGATGCCTTCAAACAGTTTAACTTAAGATGTGCACTGACAATTTTTTCAGTAATTTGATTTTCTAGCAATGATAATAGTATATCATAAGAATTTCTCTTATCTGATTCTGATGCAGTTTATTCAATTATACTTAATTTGAAAAAGGGCGGGAGATCAACGATTTCAGAAGTAGAACATGTCATGTCTTATCTTGATCATATGTGATTTTACTCCACCAACATAAAAGCTTATCGAATCATCCAATGATTGAACTTTCACTGATCAACTAATAATGAAAAGATTCTCCGGCAGTGATCTCGTTTTGATGAGGTTTTGGTCTTTATTTTCTCAGCCCTGTAAGCTACACTACGGAAATATTAAAATATTATTCTTTACCTAAAACAATAATATATCTGTGTAGCCCTAGGAGGACTAAAACAGATGATTTAAATGTTTCATCAATTCCAACCAAATACTTTTGTTTATTTATATAATTGATATTAATAAAATAATTCCGATGGTTTTGTAGATTTGTGGATATTTTTTAATCTAATGACAGCATGTAATAAATCGATTTTTTCCTCATATTTGCATGGTTTGTCATACATATTGAGAATTTATTGAGATGAATTTTATTTATTTTGAATTCGTGACACGTGACATAGGGGGGAAGGGGGGTCTTTGCTTCTGTGACAATTTGTGACAAAGAGGGGATGGGGAGTCAAAAATCGTCAAAAAAAAAAGCGTGACGTCTTTTATGGACAGCCCCTTAGCTCTACATACCTACTGCTGTTAAGTTTCATCCGGATCCTACTTCCGGTTTCGGAACTACAGGGTGAGGTGTGTTTACAAATTTAAACCATTTTTTACAGCGATGATGAACAAATTGGCAGAAACTCTTCTACTTTTGGCTATTTAAAACTGTTTCTATTTTTTAGGATATGATAGTTTGTACCCGAACAGACTTTCTTGTTTTTATTCAAGATTTAATGGAAATAATATTTATGAGAGTGTGAGTATCATGAGAAAGGCATCATCACACCACTAGGTGAATTAAAACAGGTTGTTTCTTTAGTTTTGCAGAGTATTAAAGAATATGATTTTATGGATTTCATAACAATTCGAATGTTGCAAAAAATGTTTTATAAATAAAGATCTTAGAATGCACACTTGGGTGCCTTGGGCAGTATGCAGCTTTGGGATGGATGAGATGGTTTCTTTCACACACTTAGATTCAAATGAAAGGTCTAGCCCCATAAAACATTCCTGAATCTTATTGGGATCCGACTTCTAGTTTCGGAATTATGGGATAAAATGTGTTAAAAATTATAAAAATAAGCGCACCAACTTTTCTCAAAAATGGCTAAACAGATTTTCACAAACTTAGATTAAAATGAAAGTTCCTATAGTCCCATAGGAAATTTTTGAATTTTGTTCGGATCTGACTTTCGGTTTCGGAGTTATGGAGTGAAGTGTGCAAAAAAATTTAAATATGTGTACTAATTTTTTCCAATGAATGGTTTTATAGCCCTTCACAAAACTTCTGAATTTTATCTCGATCCGACTTTCGGCTCCGGAGTTATAAGGTGATTAGTATGAAAATTACAATTTCAAATCATTTACTCGCTTTTGAGATGGCGTGACCGATTTCAACAAACTTAGATTTAAATGAATGGTCTTATCGTCCCATACAAAACTTCTGAAATTCATTTGGATCCGCCTTCCGGTTCCGGAATTATAGGGTAAAGTGTGTAAAAACTTTCATATCATTACGTAGAGGGGCGGAAACAAAAAACGAAAAAAAAATGCTAATCTGACCTCAAAACTACTCCATTCGATAGTCATTCTCATGAGACGGTCAAACAAACTGATTTTGGTTATCCTGGTCATATTATATGGTCATATTTTTTCAAATGGATCTTATTCACTTTTCGCGTCGATGGTTTGACCGATTTTCACAAACTTAGATTTTATCGGAAGGTCCTGTGGTCTTGTATGGAATTTCTGAATTTCATTCGGATCCGACTTCTGGTTCCGGAATTATAGGGTAAAGTGTGTTAAAAATTGTATACCACCACTTAAAAGGGCGAAACAGAAAACGTGAAAAAATTACAAATCGGCCTCAAAACTACTCCAATCGGTAGTCATTATTAATAAATGGTCAACTAAACCGATTCCGGTTATTCTTTCAAGAATCGAAAAAAAATATTCTGAAGAATACCATAGTATTGTCGTATATAGTACTCACTTAAATATTATTGCTGAATCTCGGCGAAATAATTGCCGAGATTTGCACAGCCGAGTGCTCCGTAACCTTCTCGTCAAAAATGTATAATTACTGAGAATTTCGGCAATTCTTAATTTGGTAACTGTCAATTATTACCCAGCTTGTCAGCAACAAGCTGTCAGCTGTTAGCTCGGCAAAAGCAAGACAGCAACATATTACGCCAAACTTCGGCAATAGAATGCGCTTTACCGAGATATCAGAACTTTACATTAACGAATTTCGGCAATAAGCACGTGGATAACTGTCCCGGTTTGGCGGTTCAATGCATAGGGCACTGGTCTTACAAACCAGTTGTCGTATGATCGAGCCCCGACCTGGAAGGATTCTTAGTGTCGGTAGGATCCATAGTACTAGCCATGCAACGATTCTGCACACTAATAATCGGCTGCGAAGTCTTTTGAAACAGAAATGCCAAATTTCATAAAAGGAATGTAATGCCAAGACTTTGTTTTTATGTGAATAACTGAACAATCAGTTAAATTTCGTGTTGCCGATCTGATTTGGCATTTCATTATACCGAGCTCGAGAATCGGGTTTAAAGTCTATTCGAACTATTCCAGGACGGGACCATCCGGGACGATCCGGGGCGTTTTTATTCTCATCGGCGATGACTGCGTGTCATCGGCGTGTGTATGTTTTTGAATACCGAATGGAATTTTTCCTCGCCGGGTTTTTCCCGGTGCCGACGCACAGTGGTTCGAATCAACAAAAACGTGGACATAAATTAGTAGCTGCCAAACCGTTCTTTTAATGCATATAGTTGCTTTTAAGAAATTATTTACAAATATATACCGCGTAATTTGATTCTATTCCTAATTGTTGATGGCCTACTTTGACAAAAAAAAATAACTAAAACTTTTTTTTCTGAAGAGATAGAAATTTTTTTTCCTCGACAAACTTTTAAAACTATTAAAAATAATTTACTTTGTCAAATATACCAAAAGTGTAGGTCGCACCGTTTTCGGATATACAAAGCGTTTTCGTGGCAACCCCCTTAAAATCAATTTTTTATTCATAACTTGTTTCAAGTTATTTTTTTATGCATACTTTGTTTGGAATAATTGAAGAAAATAAAAAATTCCATATTTTTGTTGAAGGTAGTGCATAGGTTTGTTGTTTCCTGGCAAAGTTATACAACATTTTACCTTTTTTTACCTATGATAAAACCTTACACCGAAGCGAAATAAGCAACTTTATGCAGCTGATTTTTACAAAATTTATAGGAAAAGATATGCACAATACTATAAAAAAAATTCTAAGTAAAACTCGATGGAACTTTTTTTTAGGCCATTCCAAAGTTAGTTTTAGTTATTGAATTATGACAACCCCCTTAAAACTAGTTTTCTAATCATAACTTATTTCAAGTTATTTTTTTACATATTTTGTTTGGAATAATTGTAGAAAATATAAAATCCCATAATTTTGTATTCTTTTCTGAAAAAGTTATACATCATTTTACATATTTTTACCTAGGAATCCTTGTACCGAAGCGAAATATGCAACTTAATGCAGCAAACTTTTACAATACTTTTAGGAAATTATATTCCTAATCTAATTTATTTTATAATAAGAGTATCCTGAGTACTATTCGTGTTACTCATTTTCACTATGGCCGTGCTGAAACCATGCATGATTGAGAAACGGAGGGTGTCACGCGTCTACTATTTCTGTAACTCACTTTTGCAGTGAGCGTAGAGATGGGCAATTCGTTCCTGAGCTATTCCAGTGAATCGAATCTTTAAAAAGAGCTGATAGCTCACAGCTCTTTTTAAAAGAACCGCAACTCACCAGTTCACCGCACTGGTAAGCAGGGACGCCAGGTTCACAGATTAATCTGTGTTCCACAGATTTTCAACCTTTTGCTCAGATTAAAAAAATGGCACATATTTTCACAGATTTCTGAAAATGGTCACAGATTCTGAAATCGATCACAAATTTTTGAAATTGATCACAGTTTAGCACCAAAAATTACAGAGCGTTAGGAAATAGTGAGACCTTTTTTTGCTTAGCAAAATGATTCCGATTAGTTATTATGGAAACGGGGAAACGTGCACAGATTTTGCACAGACAAATTTTTGGCTTGATCACAGATTTTTTAAAAAAATAACCTCGCATCCCTGCTGGTAAGGTGGAAACAAGCTACAAGTTGAACGGATTTTCGGCTCTTGAAGAGCGAGTTGTAAATGAGAAGAAATGTGTTCATGAGCTTTTGTTCGTTTTTCCAAATGTGTATTTATCCTTCTTTAACAGATTGAATGAGCCGTTGTCAATAAGAAATCTTTTCAATATTCAAAACCCACTTTGAAAAGGCCTAAAAAATTGCATTGAGTTCTACTTAGATTTTTTAAAATATTGTTAATTGTTGAAAAGAAAACAAAATAAAAATCCCAACAATTTGCTTAAGTTGCGCGTGCAAGCATAAGCATGTTTATGCGTGTTTACGCGCAATTTGTTGTAGATACTTAGGTAATAGAGGTAAATTCTACGTAGATCCAAAATAAATTTTTTTTAATAAAGTGAATATATTTAAAAAAGTAATTTTTTTACACTATTTATATCTTTAGCAAAAATACTTCAAATGTTTTTTTTCTTCAAAATGATAGAAAATATAAAAATAAAATTGTGAATAAAAAATTATTTTTATTCGAAATTGGTGCTACCCCCTTAACAAAAATGAAGGTGCCACTTTCAAAAGAAGCGTAATATAATCTTGTAAAACTTCTTCGAAGACACGTTAGCTCTTAAAAATCAGTGAAAGTCAGTACAGACTTTTGACCGTCTTTTTCCAGTTTTGGACCACTGTGCGACGGTGCGAAAAACTCGGCGGCAACCAAATGGATGCCGGAACCGGCATTCCAATACATGCACATGCCGGCAGCTCAGTCATCGCCGATGAGGGAAAAATAACGTCCCGGATCATCCTGGATAATTCTGTCCCGGAACAGTGCGAATAGATTTTTAAATGTGTATGTTTGATATGATAAAGGCATCATTACACCACTAGGTGGATTAAAACAGATTTTTCATTGCATGATATTGTACATCACAATTTACAATATTACTACTAGTAAAATGTGAATTAGTGAGCAAATACCACCTTAATCATTTTTGCTATACAAGGAACAGTATTATTCAAAGTTTTATCAATTGAAACAATTACAAATTCATGTTTTAATTTTGTTCATAATTTTCAAGTTCATTTTTTTCAATTTTAAATTACAAATTATAAGCTGTTTTCAAAAAATCCCAATAAAGGTAAGAAGGTGCACTAAAATGCCAGAGCGCAGAATTTTGAATACTTTTAATTTACAGCTATTAAAAAACCTCAAGTGAAAAATGGCCCAATGTTGACGACTCTTTCCTACAAGATTGAGTTTGATCTAACGAGTTACAGGCTTTTAAAATAAGGAAAGAATTCGCATAAAGGTAATGTTTTAGAACATAACCTTTGATAGTGTTATTTACTGTGAACGACTTAGAAATATGTAATTTTCAATTTACTATGCTGCGTCTATGATTTAGATGTACAGGCCAATCCTCAATCAGATTTACATTGAAACATCTTGTTTTATTTAGATGTGTTTTTGCTTAGTTTGTTTGTTTGTATAACGTCGAATTCCACATGCGTCTCCAATATATTGTGGCTATCGGCCACTGATACACTTATAGTTGTATATAGTATAACGTCGCGACGCATTTGACTGAGTCACAGTCTCGGAATATACCCAGTTAAGTAAGTGAGCGTGGAGAAGTGGTGACCGTCTACTGATGAAACGATCAAAGTTACTTAATCTTTGATGTGCAATCAGTCGACTGTCGAATTTGTTTGATGCAAAGACAGCTGTTAGGCGTATAAACAGAATAAATTGATTTATGTAGCCACTCCTCATATAGCAATGCGCCAAGAACTAATCCAGGAATTCCTGTTCTAGAACAGGGTAATGCTAATTAAAGTGTTCATCTCTGTCAAGATAAAGTTATACGAACTTCTCGATTGCTCCTCATAACTGAATTGCACAGATACAAACAGAACCCCGCAGCATCGGTAAATGCAACCCTTTGTGCATACCGGGGAGTAAATTGCAATAGAATGTCTTGATTCATAGTAGCTGTTCGTTGCTGTTGCATCGCATCAGTGTTCCTACTGTTTGTGCCGATGAGTGTAATAAAAACGTCTTGATCAGTACAATGAGACTCTGATTAGTTTTGCGTTGAAGTTCAGAGGATTTCAAATCGTCTATTTATGTGTTCCATCTTTTTGTTAGTTTTTGCAGAGGTTCAACAAATATGACACCCATACGTTAATTGAATTTATTAGCTCGGTGCGAGGGACCACTTCACTGTCGAAACGGTAAACGATGAAAAGAATAAAGAAAGAACAAAAACTTAGTTGGTTCGACTAAAAGCCACCTCGGTTGACTAGAAGTGCCAATCTTAAATATTGTCATTCTTCTCGTGCAGCTCTAGTTTCCTTGGCCTGTGACGTAAGAGACTAGCGCTCTATTGCCAATACCAATAATGATCACATCCAAATTCTCCATACACGTAATCTAGACGAAAAACAAATCCTAATCCAAAAGTAGGGTACTACGTATCTTTCATTGCTTTGAGATTATATCGCGTTTTTGTTTCAATTAATAACAGTGAAATAGGCATTGCTTACATTCTAAATGGTGGTATAGATAGGACGAAATCAGTTAGATTAAATAAATCAACTGAATACGTGCTGTAAAGTCAATACAATACTATCGGTACAATATTACATCGCTTTTTTGTCAAACCATCTTTTATGACAGTGAATTTTTCGGTATGAATCGTGACCCACACAAAAATGCTCACACCCAAAAAATCAAAAACATAAAACTGCACGTTATTGTACTCAATCAAATAAAATGCTTGATCAGTTCATTTCAGTTGCGAGGTGAACTGTTTGAGAAACAATACAAACGGAAACCTTAGTCGATAGAATCTGATCCCAGCAGCTGGCGTAAGTTTACATCGAATTGAAAGAAATCGTCGGCACTTTACCACTCGAGTTACCAGTACACTCAGGTCGGAAAGTAAAACTAATATACAGGAAAGGAATGCCATTTAGTACACATGTATAGAAAACAAATCTTTGTTTGAATAGCTAGCGTAGCATGTACCTTCCCATCAATAAACAGTGGTTAGATGCAAATATTTTCAGTCCGCGTTTGTGCTAGGTCTATTCCACAAGCAGTTGTTTCATAACACAATTGGTTTTTTCTTAAGACAAGAAGAAAAGAATACCTTATCATTTTGTATATATCAAAATTTTTCCCATTACAAGAAATCTTCTAGGGTTTTGGTTACCGGTTAATGCTAAGTGAACATGACTAAATATGATTTTCTCTACGTTTCGTCTTAGACTAATCAGTGCATAGCAGTTTATGCCGTGCCAAGCGTCATATACCATTCGACTCAGTTCATCGAGCTGAGCAATCTCTCTCTCTCTCTCTCTCTCTCTCTCTCTCTCTCTCTCTGTATGTGGTGTGTGTATGTGGCAAATAACCTCACTAGGTTTTCTCGGAGATGGCTGAACCGATTTTGACAAATTCAAATTCGAATGATAGGTCTTACGGTTCCATACGGAATCACTGAATTTCATCCGGATCCGACTTCCGGTTTCGGAGTTATTGGGTAAAGTGTGTTCAATATTGTACACCGTCACTTTCACCGGCGAAACAAAAAACGTAAAAAATTTTCTAACCTGCTCTCAACTCTACAGAAATCGATAGCCATCATCAGTACGCAACTAAACAAACCGATTCCGGCTAACCTGGTTCCCGGTCTCCGGTTCCGGAAGTACCGGAAATAGTGGTCATATATTCGAAAATGGATCTCACTCACTTTTCCCAGCGATGATTTGACCGATTTCCACAAACTTAGATTCAAATGAAAGGTGTTACGGTCCCATACAGAATTCAACCAAACTCGCAGAAAATCGAATCGATGATTCGACATGATGATTCTCGTACTAGGTTGCAATATTTCAAAACTCTTGTGTGGAGCATTCACATACATTTCATAGACACAACTTATACAAAGGTTATATGCACAGAGTTAGAATAAGCGGCAATAGTGAAATGATTATATCGCAATCTTGCTTGGGAGTTTTCCTAGATATTGAAGGTGCCTTTGATAACGTGTCTTTCAATTCAATTCTGGAAGCAGCCCGTGGTCATGGTATACCTTCAAGTATCATAAATTGGATACACGCAATGCTTAGCAATCGACTTCTTTGTTCATCGCTTCGGCAAGCAGAGATTAGAAAGCTGAGCGTCTGTTTGTGTTCTCAAGGTGGTGTACTATCCCCACTTTTATGGAACTCTCTTTGATTTAATGCAGCAAGCCCTGCGATCTGTTGAACAATGGTGTTGTCAGGTTGGATTATCTGTAAATCCGGGCAAAACATCAATGGTGCTTCTCAGTCATCGTAGGATAATCACAGGAGCTCGTCCGTTACAGTGCTTCGGTTCAGAGGTCACTGTGGTCGATCAAGTTAAATACGCCGGGGTTATTCTTGACTCAAAACTGAATTGGTCTGCTCACATTGACTTCAGTATTAAGAGAGCTTGCATTGCTTTCGGCCAATGCAGACGAGCTTTTGGAAAATCATGGGGACTCAAACCCAGATATATTCATTGGATCTACACAACTATTGTTAGACCAATTTTAGCATATGGATGTCTTGTATGGTGGCAGAAAGTAGAAGTTCAGTCAAAGCTAAATCATCTACAAAGGAGGGTCTAATGGCGATGACAGAAGCATTCACCACAACTCCTACTGTTGCTCTAGAAGCGCTACTGTGCATTAAACCACTACATGGGTTCCTAAAACAAGAAGCATTATCTTGTGCATACCGTCTTAAGGTTACAGGGCTTTGGAACAGTAACCCATTAGATTATGCTACCAGTCACACTCGCTTGTGGTCTCAAATGGTTACGTGGGATGAGTATTTACTCGCTCCTAGTGACCTAACTCTCACATGCAGTTTTCCTTTCAAAACATTCAATGTGAGCTATCCTCTTCGTGAGGAATGGTTGTCTGGTTGTCTGGAACGACAACTTGATGAACACATAGTTTGTTATACGGTCGGTTCTCTGTTGAATGGTCGTGCTGGTGCTGGTGTCTACTGTCGTGCAATGAGGCTGGAGCAGTCTCATTCACTTGGTAGATACTGTACTGTGTTCCAAGCAGAAATCTACGCGATTCTGTGTGGAGTACAATCGGCACTTCAGCAGAGGATCTGTGGTAAACGAATTTATTTTTGTTCCGACAGTCAGGCAGCCTTAAAAGCACTCAGTTCGAATGACTCACGGTCGAATCTAGCATCGCATGTCGAACTCAAATTGAAGACCTCAGCATTTCAAATGCTGTTTACTTCTTATGGGTACCTGGCCATTCTGGTATTACTGGAAATGAATGGGCTGATGAGTTGGCTAGAGCTGGTGCAACGAATGATTTCGTTGATCCTGAACTAGCTTTACCACTTTCAACTAGTTGGATAAAGCACAAGATTCGTTCTTGGGCTGCATCCAAACATGCCAGCTACTGGCGCAGCTTGCAGACTTGCGCTCAGACAAAAGCATTTCTACCAGATTTAAATCTGAAAATGTCAAAGTGTCTACTGCATTTCTCCAAGCAGCATTGCAGTATTCTGGTCAGAGCTCTGACTGGACATTGCAAACTCAATTATCACATGGCTACTATTCAACGTGCTGAGTGTGATTTGTGTGAATGCGGTTATGGTACTTCATATCATCTGATATGTAACTGTCCCGCATTGACGCAGCTACGTATCCGGGTTTTTGGTTCTCCATACATGGTTGAGTCTGCGTATGCGGAGCTAAAATTGAAGGATATTCTCTCGTTTCTCACCCAATGTGATAAGGAGCTATAGTCAGAAAGGTTCATCGTTCTTCCTGGAGTGAATGAATCCTTTCTGTATTCACCTTAAATAGGGTTTAGCAGATTGTTTGGCATCCTTTAGGGGGTACCGAATTTACTTCTGCTCGTACATACTGCGAATCGTTCTGCATTCTTCCGGGAGTGCAGAATGGTTTCGCTTTTGTAAGATCTCTAAATCCTCTCGGGAGTTGGGGGTTTTATTAACAGCAGACTGTTCGGGACCTCGTAGAGGTTCAGAATTTACTTCTGCTTTCACTAAATGTAATCCCAAGCAGATTGTTCAGCATCCCTTAGGGGTGCAGAATTTACTTCTGCTTTTATGTGTTTTTGTGTCGTCAATTTTTCCCATCCTCCTAGTCCAACCCTTACCATTTCCTTTCAATCCTTCCCTCTTATATATCGGGAAAATGATGCTAAAAACAAATTGATGGCAAGGCACAAATCTACAAATATCAAGGGGAACGTGCCATTTGAGCCAATTTGTTCTGATTACTGATTCCAGACAAGTCATTGAGAAGAGTTGCTAGTGAGCGTTCTTTGATACGATAAAATCGATACGATCGGCATAGTGAACCGAATCATTCAACCATGCAAATCCCATCAACAAATTCCTTTGAAAATTCAATTTCTTGCTTTTTTAATCTTGATGTAAAATACTTAACAATTTCTGCGGATGATCAAATAAACACAACTTTTTAGCGTAAATATTTCAAATAACAGCTTATATCAAACAATAGGGGGTCGATTTCTAGACCTCGTAGACCCCCATAGACAGTTTTTGTTTACGTCGACCCCCGCAAAAAGGACATCGACCCCAAGGGGTCTATATCGACCACTTTGGGAACACTTGATCTAGAGAAATCAACAGCCAATATAAAGAGGTAGCTTATAAACAAAGTATTCCTGAATTTGACGTTTTCATACTGAGCACCTTATCTCCGGAACAAGGGGTTTGATCCGAATGAAAATTGGATCCGGATGAAAATTATAAACATTTATAACACGGTTGTGTGTTATGTTCGACCAGATGATCAATCTCTACTATGTGGCTTTAAATGTATATAAACACTGTTTCACTACGTAAATTTACGTTCTATTGTGATTTATCTAGTACCATGATCCTCTCAAAGCAGTTAGTAAATCAAACATTTAGTGTTCCACTTAACTTCAAATTATTTCGCGAAAAGTCACGCAAATATCGTAAAACGACGTGCCATCCTTACATCAACAATGTACTTACATGGCATTTTTTTTGTATTTTACCGGTAAGCAATTTTTAATCACTAAAAAATTCATGCAATGTTAATTACAAATTGTATTAATGACTTATACTGTGCTTCATCTCGCATCGGATCGCATCTAAGTAGAAGCTCAGTTGTTTAATCGCTTTACTGCCGTTGTCGGATCACTACAAACAGAAGCCATGAGAAATTGAAACCTACCAACTTATCAACGCACGCAAGATTACCGTCTTAGTTTTAGTGTAATCGCCTATTAGAAAATGAACCTCTAAAGACCATCATAACGGCATTCCTTCCAATAGCTAGAACTTTTTTGAAACAGTTATCAGCTCAATGGCCAGTACTCTCAGGCTTTGTATTATTTGATGGATAATTTATCATCCGCCGTAAATGATTCAATCACTGTCCTGCAGTGGAATTGTCGAAACATCATTCCAAAACATGATTCATTTAAAGTTTTGTTGCATAGTCAAAAATGTGATGTATTTGCTTTGTTCGAAACATGGTTTACATCAAACATAGTCTTAAATTTAAATGGCTTTAACATTACACGTCTCTGTATACTTACTCTTACTCTTTCAGTCGTAGACCACGCGGGTTTCAGCTGTATACAGGAGGCGTCTCCATTCAACTCGGTTCATGGCTGTTCGCCGCCAGCCTCGGTAGCTGCGAAGGGTCCGCAGGTCGTCCTCAATTTGATCGATCCATCTTGCCCGCTGCGCGCCTCTTCTTCTTATACCGGTCGGATCATTATCGAGAATCATTTTAACCGGGTTGTTCTCCGACATTCTAACAACATGCCCGGCCCACCGTAACCGCCCGACCTTGGCCGTTTGGACGAGGGTTGGTTCTCCCAGCAACTGGTGCAGTTCATGGTTCATGGATACGGCCTCCACGTACCGTCTTCCATCCGCACTCCGCCGAAGATGGTTCGCAACACCTTCCGTTCAAAAACACCTAGAGCGCGTTGATTCTCCGCAAGCATTGTCCAAGACTCGTGCCCGTAGAGGATAACTGGTCTAATCAGCGTTTTGTAGATAGTTAACTTCACATCACGTACACGTCTCTGTATGGCGGAGTGCTTTTAGGAATTAAGAAATGTTTTTCCTTTTTATAGATTAAACATTCCCTCGACTTCTAGTATAGAAGTTGTTACTTTTTTTTTTTTTTTCATAAATACGTTTATTTCATAGGCAATATACATAAGTTTTTCTTCGCCGTGGCATCCACAATACATAGTAGTTTAAACCTAATACATTTCGAATATCATATTAGTATGTTGGTACTCATTAGTTAATCTAAACACTGTTTTTATCAAGCGAGTTGCTATTTTAATTACATTAAATAAAATACATTTATTTTGTACATGATCTTATAACTATTTCAGGATTGTTTGTATCAGTTCACCACTTATATTCAATATCCTATAGTTGGCTATTGGTTGAACTCATGGAAGAGAAAACAGTTTAACATAAAATAAAATTTAAATTGGAACTCCAATGGATTTAATGAAATGATAAAGAAGTTTCATGTAAGAAAGGTCACGACAAGCAAGAATGTCGCGAACTGGGACATTGGATAGTCTACCTTGGGTACGCAAGGAATTTATTAGTTGAGATCTGACATCACGAAACTCCACGCATGTCCAAACAACATGGTCAATATCGCGGTAACCTTCGCCGCAAGCACAATGATTAGTCTCGGAAAGTCCAATTCGAAGGAGATGTGCATCTAACGTGTAGTGATTGGACATGAGTCTGGACATCACACGAATGAAATCTCTACTCACATCCAGTCCCCTGAACCATGCCTTTGTCGATATTTTAGGAATAATTGAGTGCATCCACCGACCCAGATCATCTTTATCCCAAGAAGCTTGCCAGCTGGCAAGTGTTCTTTGGCGAGACGCGCTATAGAATTCGTTGAAAGCAATCGGTCTCTCATAAATTTCACCCTCAATAGCACCACGTTTGGCTAAAATATCGGCTCTTTCATTGCCTGGAATGGAGCAATGAGCCGGAACCCAAACTATTGTAATTTGATAATTATTATTCAATATGACGTTCAGGCACTGTTTTATTTTGCTCAAGAAAAGCGGTTCATTTTTGCCAGCAGCGTTTGAGCGAATGGCTTCAATTGCACTCAGACTATCTGTGAAGAGGAAATAATGGTTTGGAGATAATGTGACGATTACATTCAAGCTATAATGAACTGCTGCTAACTCTGCTATATAAACAGATGCAGGTTCTTGAAGCTTGAATGAGGCCGAAACATTATTGTTGAACATACCAAACCCTGTCGCTTCTTCCATTCGCGATCCGTCCGTGTAAAACATTTTCTCAGAGTTAATATGCCTGAACTTACTTGAAAATATTTTTGGGATTTCCATAGAGCGTAGGTGGTCCGGGATTCCACGCACTTCGCGCTGCATGGATGTGTCGAAAAATAAAGTTGAGTCAGGTACATTTAGGAGGCTGACACGGATAGGAATATATCTTGAAGGGTTGATTTCCTGTGACATATGGTTAAAATATACTGTCATGAATTTTGTTTGAGATCGAAGCTCGACTAGTCGTTCGAAATTATTAATTACCATGGGATTCAGCACATCACATCTTATTAGCAGGCGTGATGAAAGCTCCCAAAATCGATCTTTTAATGGAAGAACTCCCGCCAGAACTTCAAGACTCATTGTATGTGTCGAATGCATGCAGCCTAAAGCAATTCGCAAACAACGGTACTGAATTCGCTCAAGTTTGATAATATGAGAATTTGCAGCGGAACGAAAACAAACGCATCCATATTCCATCACTGAAAGTATCGTTGTCTGATACAATTTTATTAGATCTTGCGGATGAGCACCCCACCAAGACCCTGTTATTGTTCGAAGAAAATTTACTCTTTGTTGGCATTTCGTTATCAGATACCTAATGTGTCCTCCCCACGTGCATTTGGAATCAAACCACACCCCGAGGTATTTGAAAGTCAAAACCTGTTCGATTATTCTTCCCATCATATGAAGCTGAAGTTGCGCGGGATCATGCTTTTTTGAAAAGACGACCAGCTCTGTTTTCTCCGCAGAGAATTCGATACCAAGATGAACAGCCCAAACGGACAATTTATCTAAGGTATCTTGCAATGGTTTTTGCAGATCAATAGCTTTGGATCCAGTAACTGAAACCACGCCATCATCTGCCAATTGTCTTAGTGTACATGGGGTTACTAGACAGCTGTCAATGTCATTCACGTAAAAATTATAGAGGAGCGGACTGAGGCATGAGCCTTGCGGGAGACCCATGTAGCTAATTCTGATTGTTGCCAAATCGCCATGTGAAAAATGCATGCGTTTCTCTGACAAAAGGTTGTGCAAATAATTATTTATAACCGCTGGGAGTCCATGTTGGTGGAGCTTGTCTGAAAGAACATCAATGGAAACTGAATCAAATGCTCCTTTAATGTCTAAAAATACAGATGCCATTTGTTGCTTTTGAGCGAAGGCAATTTGGATGTCAGACGAAAGTAATGCAAGGCAATCATTCGTCCCTTTATTTCTACGGAAGCCAAACTGAGTATCTGACAACAAACCGTTCGTCTCGACCCAAGTGTCGAGACGTCGTAGAATAATTTTTTCGAACAATTTTCTGATGCAGGACAACATCGCAATGGGTCTATATGAGTTGTGATTGGAAGCTGGTTTCCCCGGCTTTTGAATGGCGATAACTTTCACTTGTCTCCAGTCAGGTGGAACAATATTTTGCTCAAGAAACTTGTTGAACAATTCCAACAAACGTCTTTTTGCGAGGTCGGGCAGATTCTTCACCAAGTTGAATTTAATTCTGTCCAATCCAGGAGCGTTATTGTTACAAGACATGAGTGCTATGGAAAATTCCATCATTGAAAAGGGGCTATCAATGGAATCATCATTTGAAGAAGACTCCCTAACAATGCTATGCGTAGGAACGGAATCTGGACAAACTTTCCTCGCAAAATCAAATATCCATCGATTCGAGTACTCCTCACTCTCATTTCCTACGTTACGATTCCTCATTCGTCTGGCCGTATTCCAAAGAGTGCTCATTGAGGTTTCTCTTGACAAACCTTCCACAAAATGTCTCCAATAGCTGCATTTCTTAACCCGAAGTATGTTCTTGTACTTGGTTTCTAAAACCAAGAATTTTTCAAAATTCTGAGGAGTTCCTCCCCCTCGTTTTAAAAACGTCTTGAAAGCATTTTGTTTCGCGTGTTTAGCATCTGAGCACTCTTTGTCCCACCAAGGATTTGGAGGTCTTCTGTTAGACGATGGACCAAGAAATCGTTTGGTTTGGGCTTGTTCTGCGGCCTCCAGAATCGAACAAACGAGGAAGTCATATTCTTCAAGTGGGGGAAGCTCTTCCATTGAAGTTAAGACACTTGAAATATTACTTTGGTATTTAATCCAGTCAATATTTTTTGTCAAATCATATGGAATATTAACTGAATTAGCAATGCCTTTGTTACTGCTAATTGAGATGATGATTGGTAAATGATCGCTACCATGTAAATCAGGAAATACTTTCCAGGTGCAATCTAGTCGAATTGAAGTCGAACAAAGAGATAAATCTAATGCACTTGGACGTGCAGGAGGTCTTGGGATCCGTGTCATGCTACCCATATTTAGTACCGTCATGCTAAAATTGTCGCAAATATTATATATTAGAGATGATCTGCTATCATTGTAAACGGAACCCCACATCATTCCGTGCGAATTGAAATCTCCTAAAATCAAACGTGGAGCAGGAAGGGCTTCGACAATTTCATTAAGCTGTCGTTGTCCAACTTGAGCTCTTGGAGGAATATATACCGAAGCAATGCAAATGTCCTTTCCTTTAATGTTTATTTGACAAGCAACAACTTCTATACTAGAAGTCGAAGGAATGTTTAATCTATAAAAGGAATAACATTTCTTAATTCCTAAAAGCACTCCACCATACGGGGAGTCTCTGTCGAGACGTATAATGTTAAAGTCATTAAAATTTAAGGCTATGTTTGATGTAAGCCATGTTTCGCACAAAGCAAATACATCACATTTTTGACTATGCAACAAAACTTTAAATGAATCAAGTTTTGGCATGATGCTTCGACAATTCCACTGCAGGACAGTGATTGAATCATTTGCGGCGGATGATAAATTATCCATCAAATGATACAAAACCTGAAAGAGCTGGCCATTGAGCTGATAACTGTTTCAAAAAAGTTCTAGCTATTGGAAGGAATGCTGTTATGATGGTCTTTAGAGGTTCAGAAATATTGAATGCAGCGAAAATCCATTCTACAATTTCCGAAAATTTCAGTAATCCTGTTGGTGAATGTGAAATGGAGCCCACTGGATTATTGTCTTTTCTTGAGCTAGTTCCTGGATTGGTTTGTGAATTTGACAAACCAGGAGGCACAGTTTTTGGTTTTAAATTTGGCTTTTTAGCTTTAACACGGGGATCTTTTTTTGAAGGTATAATTTTAGGTGTCTTTTTTGGTATTTTGTGGTTTGTTAATCTCCTCTTAACAGACCCTTGAGGAGTGACAAACGAGGTATCTTCACTATTTCCGTCAGAGTCAGATTCCTCTGGCTCCGCAAGATTTGAAAAACCGTTTTCGGTTTCCAAAGGGGAGACATGTATGACCGTTTTGAGCATTTCTGCATATGTGCGCTTAGACCGTGCTTTTAAAGAAAGCTTCATTTTGTCTTTACGCAGCTTAAATGCAGCGCACACTGAAAGATCATCATGAGGGCTTTCCCCACAATAAACACATTTTTCAACATCTTTATCGCAAAGATTATCCTTATGAGGCCCTTGACATTTGATACATTTGGACTTATTACTACAGTAAGTAGCTGTATGTCCGAATTTTTTACAGTTCGTGCAATTCATAACATGCGGTACGAAAAGCCGAACAGGAAGACGAATTTTATCGATATAGACATGGCTAGGCAATGCAGATCCGGCAAATGTTACGCGAAACGAATCTGAGGGACGATAAGACTTTTTTCCATCGACAATAAATGCTGAGTACAATTGTTTGCACTCGAGTATCTTAACTCCCTCAAGCATGGAGTTTTTAAAACGGCCAACTCCATTTTTAAGTAAATCATCTGCTGTCAGACTTGCTTCAGTCACAACACCGTCAATTTCTACCTCCTTCGATGGAATGTAAACTCGATATTCAATAGCAAATAATTTACAGGTTACAATATCGTTTGCCTGTTTCAAGTCGTTAACTACAACTCGAATTTTATCTCTATTAACCTTACAGATTTCTTTAACTTCAGAGAAATGTGATGTCAAATCCTTTGTAATTTGCATCAAGTTTAAAATCTTTTCTTTTTTTCGAAGATAGACTATCCATGGCCCAGTGGTACCCTGTGGATAATGTTTAGCCCTCGGAGTATTTAAACTTTTACTAGTATCCGGAATCGGATTCGGATGATCTTCCATGAGATCATCCATTACATTAAATTTTTTTTGTAAATTAATAATACCAAAATAAAAACTTATGTTTAGTAAAATTTCAGATATAAGAAATAAAAAATAAATTAAATTAAATCTACCTTGTAGCTGATGTCTCTGTTCCTTTATCGTGAAGAACGACGTGAAGCTCTTCCAACGATTTCCAATTGGCAGTCTTTTGCTGTTTCCAATTGGCAGTCTTCTGTCGTTTACTGCTATCTCAGTTGCTCTGCCGTCGTTGTGAACACCACTGCACTTGCTGTACCTGACCCCAGGTACAGTGCTTTTGCTCTTGGTGGCGATCAAATGCGATGCTTGCAGTGTAGCACCTCGCGATATATGCCGTCTCTTTTGATCCTACGCAGCGTACAAATTCTGGTACCTGGTAGATCAGCACTGGGTTGCTTTAGCACCTCTGTGCCTTTGCACCCCTTCGTCTTCGCACCTTTATGCGATGGCACCTCTGTGACTCGTCACTTCTATGCTCTCGCACCTCTGTGTCTCTACACCTCTGTGCGTATGAACGGGATGGCCTTCGTTGCTAGCTTTCCAGTCGGGAAACGCCCCGAATATTGCGTTTGCTATGGGCAGTTTAACTACCTGAAGCTTAGAATTGTCTCGGTAGCAGCCGTTAACTCACGAGCCAGTACAATCGAAACACAACCTCTTCGCTTGAATGGTTTTTACTGAATCAGAAGTTGTTACTTGTCAAATAAACATTAAAGGAAGGGACATTTGCATTGCTTCGGAATATATTCCTCCAAGAGCTCAAATTGGAGAGCGACAGCTTAATGAAACTGTCGAAGCCCTTCCTGCTCCACGTTTGATTTTAAGAGATTTCAATTCGCACGGAATGATGTGGGGTTCCGTTTACAATGATAGCAGATCATCTTTAATATATAATATTTGCGACAATTTTAGCATGACGGTACTAAATATGGGTAGCATGACACGGATCCCAAGACCTCCTCCACGTCCAAGTGCATTAGATTTATCTCTTTGCTCGACTTCAATTCGACTAGATTGCACCTGGAAACCATTTCCTGACTTACTTACGCGATCATTTACCAATCATCATCTCAATTAGCAGTAACAAAGGCATTGCTAATTCAGTTAATATTCCATATGATTTGACAAAAAATGTTGACTGGATTAAATACCAAAGTAGTATCTCAAGTACTTTGAACTCAATGGAAGAGCTTCCCCCACTTGAAGAATATGACTTCCTCGTTTGTTCGATTCTGGAGACCGCAGAACAAGCACAAACCATCGTCTAACAGAAGCCCTCCAAACCCTTGGTGGGACAAAGAGTGCTCAGATGCTAAACACGCAAAACAAAATGCTTTCAAGGCGTTTTCAAAACGAGGAGGAGGAACTGCTCAGAATTTTAAAACATTCTTGATTTTAGAAACCAAATACAAGAGCATACTTCGGGCCAAGAAATGTAGCTATTGGAGACATTTTGTCGAAGGTTTGTCAAGAGAAACCTCAATGAGCACTCTTTGGAGTACGGCCAGACGAATGAGGAATCGTAACGTAGGAAATGAGAGTGAGGAATACTCGAACCGATGGATATTTGATTTTGCGAGTAAGGTTTGCCCAGATTCTGTTCCTACGCATAGCATTATTAGGGAGTCTTCTCCGAATAATGGTTCCATTGATAGCCCAATTTCAATGCTGGAATTTTCCATAGCACTCATGCCTTGTAACAATAACGCTCCTGGGTTGGACAGAATAAAATTCAACTTGGTGAAGAATCTGCCCGACCTTGCAAAAAGAAGTTTGTTGGAATTGTTCAACAATATTCGTGAGCAAAAGATTGTTCCACCTGACTGGAGACAAATGAAAGTTATCGCTATTCAAAAGCCGGGGAAATCAGTTTCCAACCACAACTCATATAGACCCATTGCAATGTTTTTTTTTTTCTTAACAATTTTTATTGAGGCCAATTTGCGTATAGCTTTACGTGGCCGATTTACCCATGTTTTTGTTACATAAAATTATTTTTTTATTGTTGGATCTCGTTGTCACCCTTCTTCTAGGGGGAGAGGAGCTTCCATTTCCTTCTAGCGAAGATTGGAGGTCGTTTTGTCTGTTGCTCGTATCATCCATTGCTATATCGTTGGAGTTGTGAGCGGTTTCCGTTTCCTTGTTTTCGTTGTTGATCGCCGTCTTGGGTTCATTTGCAGTTGCCGTAGATGCGCTTTGTACATTGATTGCAGTTGATAGTTGGTTAGATGGTGAAGGTGTTTTTGAAACAGGAGCACTGCATCCACTAGTTTCCGTTGTTGAGCGGCTGTCCTTGTTTTTGTTTGTTTTGTTTGTTTTCGCAGTTTCAGTGCAAGGTTTGCCGTAGTGTGCAGGTTGTTCACAAAACTGACATGTAACCAATTGATTTTCATACGTAATCAACGTTTTACAGGGATGCATTCCGTCTTGACCACAAATGATGTAAGATGGAATTGCTTTACGTAGTTGCATACGTACCACTCTCACGCCATTCCGGATACCCGGGAAAAAATTCCGCCATACTTCCTTTTCGATGGAAAGAACTTCACCGTACTGCGACATACATTCCCGAACATACCCCTCGCTGGTCTGCGGGGGAAGGTCATGCACGCGTACTTCTATGGCATTGTCCACCATGTACACAGGGATTTTATATTTAACATTGTCATGATCAATACTGTGCACCCCGTTATTAACCGAAGCAAATGCAATTGCATCTTTTTCACGTTTAAACATAATGTACACACAGTTCGACGCCTTGTTGAATTGAATCTCACTAACATCATTAACGTTTAGATGCATTCGTTCCTTAAGCAAGATTTCAATTTCGGTTGCTGCAGGTCTAACTTTGCAGCGCTTGAAATCAATACAAATTGAATTTGGCCTTGTAGGCCAAGTTTCAGGCTTTGTTAAATCGTATTTGCCCATTTCGTACACTCTATTATTCACTGCACTGTATTGTCTTTGTTTCTGTCGTCGCGACCGTAAGAAATTTTGGACTGCGTCGGATGCGATGCGAGCACGAGAACTGACCATTGCAATGTTGTCCTGCATCAGAAAATTGTTCGAAAAAAATATTCTTCGACGTCTCGACACTTGAGTTGTCAGATACTCAGTTTGGCTTCCGTAGAAATAAATGGACGAATGACTGCCTTGCATTACTTTCGTCTGACATCCAAATTGATTTCGCTCAAAAACAACAAATGGCATCTGTATTTTTAGACATTGAAGGACCATTTGATTTAGTTTCCATTGATGTTCTTTCAGACAAGCTCCACCAACATGGACTCCCAGCGGTTATAAATAATTATTTGCACAACCTTTTATCAGAGAAACGCATGCATTTTTCACATGGCGATTCAGAATTAGCTACATTTCATTCAGAATTAGCTATTACATGGGTCTCCCGCAAGGCTCATGCCTCAGTCCGCTTATGTATAATTTTTACGTGAATGACATTGACAGCTGTCTAGTAACCCCCTGCACACTAAGACAATTGGCAGGTGATGGCGTGGTTTCAGTTACTGGACCCAAAGCTATTGATCTGCATAAACCATTGCAAGATACTTTAGATAACTTGTCCGTTTGGGCTGTTCATCTTGGTATCCAATTCTCTGCGGAGAAAACAGAGCTGGTCGTCTTTCCAAGAAAGCATGATCCCGCGCAGCTTCAGCTGCATTTGAGAGGAAGAATGATCCAACAGGTTTTGACTTTCAAATACCTCGGGGTGTGGTTTGATTCCAAATGCACGTGGGGAGGACACATTAGGTATCTGATAACAAAATGCCAACAAAGAGTACATTTTCTTCGAACAATAACAGGATCTTGGTGGGGTGCTCATCCGCAAGATCTAATAAAATTGTATCAAACAACGATACTTTCAGTGATGGAATATGGATGCGTTTGTTTTCGTTCCGCTGCCAACTCTCATATTATCAAATTAGAGCGAATTCAATATCGTTGTTTGCGAATTGCTTTAGGCTGCATACATTCGACACATACAATGAGTCTTGAAGTTCTGGCGGGAGTTCTTCCATTGAAAGATCGTTTTTGGGAGCTTTCATCGCGACTGCTAATAAGATGTGAGGTACTGAATCCCCTGGTTATTAATAACTTCGAAAGGCTAGTTGAGCTTCAATCTCAAACAAGATTCATGACAGTATATTTTACCCATATGTCACAGGAAATCGACCCTTCAAGATATATTCCTATCCGTGACAGCCTCCTAAATTTCCCTGACTCAACTCTATTTTTCGACACATCCATGCAGCGCGAATTGCGTGGAATCCTGGAACACCTATGCTCGATGGAAATCCCAAAACTATTTACAAGTAAGTTCAGGCATATTGACTATTGCCAGCTGGCAAATTTCTTGGGATAAAGATAATCTTAGTGGGTGCTTGCACTCAATTATTCCTAAAATATCGACAAAGGCATAGTTCAGGGGACTGTATGTGAGTAGGGATTTCATTCGTGTGATGTCCTGACTCATGTCCAATCACTACACGTTAGACGCACATCTCCTTCGAATTAAACTATCCGAGACTGATAATTGTGCTTGTGGCGAAGGTTATCATGTCGTTTGGACATGCGTGGAGTATCGTGATGTCAGATCTCAACTAATAAATTCCTTGCGTACTCAAGGTAGACTATCGAATGTCTCAGTTCGTGACATTCTTGTTTGTCGTGACCTTTCTTACATGAAACTTCTTTATCATTTCATTAAGTTCATTGGAGTTCCAATTTAAATTTTATTTTATGTTAGACCCCTTTCTCTTCCATGAGTTCAACCAATAGCCAGCTATATTGAATAAAAAACAAAAGTGATGAACTGATACAAACAAACTTGAAATAGTTATAAGATCATGTACAAAATGAATGTATTTTATTTAATGTAATTTATAATAGCAAATCGCTTGATAAAAAGAGTTTTTAGATTAACTAATGAATACCAAAATATTAATATGATATTCGGAATGTATTAGATTTATAGTACTATGTATTGTGGATGCCACGGCGAAGAAAAACCTTTGTATATTGCCTATGAAATAAACGTATTTATGGAAAAAAAGTAAATTGGTTAAAACTGAACTATCAACGACATTGTAAACATTAAATGAATCCCGAATGCTTTTCTATCAACACTAAAAGAGCAGCATAGTATTTGAAACTACAAACTTGATGCGATGTACAAATTTACAACGATTTTTAAGCTGCCGAGTAGAATTCAATTTTATAAAATGCTTTTTGATGCGCCTTCAATCCAAGTCTGTTTATAAAGATATGAAAAACAATGTAGATCGAGTGCATTTTTTATCTTGTTTATAAATTTTCTGATATATTCTCATGTGTAACATCGACAAAAAAAGAAACAATCAGAGCAGATTAGAAAAGTTAGTGTTAGTAGACAATTCATTTCGATATCATTTCTAGATAATTTAAGTAATAATCGTATGTACCGCTTTGGATACTAATAGGAAAGCAGGGCCAAAACCAAAATGGATTCAATACGAAATTCTCCGAAGACGTTACAAACACAGAAGCAGCTGGTAGGATGACAAAATATCGATACGATACAAATGCACGACTCAATGATTGACTGGTTACCGGGTGAAGCACATTTCCTGCCCAAGTGACAAATTCTCTTGCAATAGAAGATACTCGTAACTTGTAATAGAAGATACTCGTATTATTCGTTACAAATTGGTTACCCTAAATGAATTTAACGCTTGGGTTATATGCTGGAGGGAACCTATTAATGATAGGCTGGTTTACTCCTTCACTAGTGTTCTTTTGGGCACCATAGCCTAATTCGTCCGGCATGGAAAGTGTGGAGCTTTGTAACCCCCACCCTCGGCCATAAAAGGAAACAAACGATCGCAATCTCTTTTTTCGCGTTCATTAAAAAATTCTGAAAACTAGCGACGGTATTTTTTTATTTAAAAGATATTTTTCATTCAGGCCTATTTCCGTACAAGCTTTACGTGGTCGATTGAGCCGATTTTTTAAATAATTTTTTTTGAGTTGGATCTCGTTGTCACCCTTTTTCTAGGGGAGAGAAGCTTCCATTTCCCTCCTGCGAGGATTGAGGGGCACTTCGTTCGTGGTTCGTCTTGTCATCCATTGCCGCATCGATGGTATTGTTGTCGATTTCCGTCTTCTTTTCGTTGCTAGTTGCTGTAGATGAGTCTTGTTTTACATTGGTTGCAATTGCTGGTTGGTTGGATGGTAAGTTGTTAACTGCAGCTGGTGTACTTTGTTCTATAAAGGATGATGATGGATTCGTTGAAGGGGATGCTTCATTGTTGTTGGTGGCTGTCACAGATGTACTGGGGTTGCTTGGGGTTGGTGTGAAGGAAGCACCGTTGTCCTTTGGTGTGGTTGTCTCCTTGTTCAGTTTATCACATGGCTTACCGTAATGAACAGCTTTTTGGCAATATTGACATGTGGCCATCTGATTGTCATAGGTAACAAGTGATTTGCACGGAATTCTTGTATCTTGACCGAAAATCCCATAAGAAGGTATAGGCCTCTTCAAGTGTATGCGTAATAAACGTACGCCATTTAGAATACCGGGGAAAAAATTCTTCCACTTTTCTTTTTCGATAGAGAGAATCTCTCCGTATTGGGATATAGTTTTGCGAATATATGAATCGGTGTCGCTTGATCGAAGATCATGCACACGCACTTCTATTGCACTATCTTCCATATATACTGGAATGTTGTACTTAATGTTCTCGTGCTCCACATAGTGCACATTGTTATTGTCTTTTGCTAATTGAATTGCATCCAACTCTTTATAAAACTGGATGTAAACAACATTATTCGTCTTATTGCATTGAAGTAAATGCACAATTCTGTCCCGAACGTAAGCGGTTTTGTTTTATCGACTGACTTGGATGAGATGTGAAACCGAACTGAGCGACGGTATTGAAAGAAATCCGCAAAAAACGTTTGAAAAAACACGTATATCTAATCGCAATGATAAAGTCTATTTCTAGCAAAAATAATTCGTTGCGCTTTGCTTGTTAAATATCTTGCGGGTATTTTAATTTATTCGAGCATGATTTGTCTTTTATATCTAATCCAAAACCTTTGCTTGATTTTTCTACACTGACACGGAGTTAGAACACATTTGGCAAACCTAGTCCGTTGTTTTTTCTTGAACATCTCTTCGATACATTCTCAACCTGCTTCCTGAATACAAGTTGGATATATGTTCGCCAAAGGGAAAACTAGGGTAACTGAGTCGATTTTCGATTTCAAAAATTGTGGCTGACAAAATGTTGGACATTCTTATGTATGTATGTATGTGTGAAGCCACCATCAGTTCAAGGCATTACCAGTGAATGCAGGTAGACTTACAGTAGATTCGAATTTGATTATCAGATAACTTTCATATTACTGCTGTTAAGAAGGCCAAAATGGGCTTTGAGGACCCGGCGCCTTCCACAAAATGTTGGACATTCTTATCGAACAAAAACTTCAATACAGCTATTATCTAATGGAGCTGGGTAAAAATTTCACCCGAAAAACGACAAATTTGAATAAACTTTCTTGTACCCCAATATTGTGCTGAAACAAATTCACGAACCGGCGGAAAGCACACAGTGAAAAATCGAGCGGTACCCCACCGACTGTTCATATTGAGGAAGAGTGAATGTGTGGTTTAAAAATAGGTCCCAAATAAAGAAAAAAAACTAAAAAATCAACTAGAAAAAAAACAGCCAAAGTCGTTTACTTCGTTGACGAGTAATATCCGTCAGTTGAGGCGGGCCAAGTGGGTTTAGTTTGTTTTCGAGTAGGATATGTCGTTCCTCTGATAGCATTTTACATGCTTTGTTTCATTATTGAGAATCAGTTGTAGGTACTATTGATTCAAAAGCGCTTTAGTGGTGCAATGTGTATTCTGAACAGGTTCGTGATAAACCTAGTCGAAACGTTCACACGTTTATGTAAAGTATGCGTGAGTTTCACCTTGTTTGCATTTTTCGATAGATACGGATATTTAAATCCAAAGTTCAGTGTGTCACAGTAGGCTTTTAGCTTAGACCCGATTGATTGCGCATTTCAGAAGGTAAACACAAAGACAGCATATGTCTGCTCCTGGTCGCTTGTATGTAAGTTCATTGGCCTGATGAAACATGCGAGTCGGATAATCGGATACGTTTTTACAATACGTACATAGACGTTGAACCGAGGTGAACCCATAGATCTGAACCAATGTCGTAATTCAACGTTATGATAATAATGTATCATGTTGAGTTAGAAACAAGCCGGAAAAAGTCATGGATTGATAAAAGAGGCCGCTGTTAGAGGCATTTTTTTGCTTAGAAAGTCGTCGTAATGCACTATCAATATTTCATTCATTTTCTTTTGCTTCTTCTCGTGTCTGTTACTGCTCTGGAAGAAAGCAAGTGAATGAACAACACTTCTAACTGGAGTTGGCTTATTCAATTTATTCAGTCAAGTTTGCATTTTTCCAGTGTTTCATTGAATTAAAATTCAAATTGTTTAACTACCCAAATAGTAAGTGACATTGATTCCCACATGCTAATCAATACCGATTCTTACAATAAGTGAATGAAGATATTCTATGATAGACAGACACCAATTAATACGGGAATGAAAAAATTGGTAAAATTGAATTATTGTCAACAATTGCCGTTAGGTACTATTGGGACTACTGAAACTGCTTTAGATATTGGTCGTGTGCTGTAATGCTTCGAAATCTAGAGTTATGGTACCAATAGTCATCTCATTAGTAGAGTCATCGCGTACTTTTGCAATTTATTCGACTTATAATGAACGGATTGCGATAAAATCGTTTCGATCATGGTTTGAAACAAGAATCACGCTTTTGTCATCGGTAACGCTGGTAGATCTCAAGGTCTGCATTCCAGGTAGTTTTTAATGAACCAGCACATCTTTCTAATTCATCACAATGATCCCATTATTTGAATGTGATACCGCAAGAACTTCCACCGATCTTATCAGACTATGCTCATTTTCTGTATATAATACTTCATATAACAATGATCCCCGACCTTAGAAAGTAATCAAATAAAAACTTTGTTTTTTTTCCTTCTAATAGTGTAATAATACTTATTTATCACTTCAGTCCTAGGCCACCGGGCCTCAGCTGTATGTTGGAGACATTTCGATTCAACTGATTTCATGGTTGTTTGCCTCCAGCCTCGGTAGAAGCTAAACGTCCGTAGGTCGTTTTCAACTTGATCTTTTAGTCTGATCCGCAGAACTCCTCTTCTTTTCGTCAGATCATTGTTGAGTACCATTTTAACTGGATTGTCTATTATTATATTATATTAAGTTAACAAATGATTATAATTAAACCCAAATTTGTTGAAATCAGTTCACCCATCTCAGGAAAAATTGAGCTGTTGAAAAACAACGCTATTTATCGGTTACGTCACTTATACCAACATATCTTCAGAACCAGAAGCCACAGTCATTTGACCTTCGAATTAGCTCCAAAACGATCCTCAGCTTGTTGAAATCGGCTCAGTCACATTAGAGAAAATTGAGCGATGAAAAAATTCGTTGAAAGGTACTCACACCAGTAGCGTCTCGTCCTCATGTGCACCTCGTGCACTGCACAACCGGTCAAATTGAAGGAATTAACTGCATCCCTATCCACATTCAATCTCTATACAATCGATAAATGCAGGTCAAATGGTATCAAATGAACACCAGTTTTCTGTATTTTGATCGAATCGGATTACTCGGATTGAATGTGAAAATCTTCATTCTTGGATTCGATCGAGTGATACTTTCATATGGAATACTCGAACCCGATCGAGATACAGAAAGCAAAATTTCGTATTCGATCGAAATAGTTCGATTCGAATGAAATACAGAATTTTTTTGTTCTCTCTGTCTGTGAAAAAACAAATGGCTGTCCTCGTTGCAACGTGTAGAAAACAAATGGCTGTCGTTGCAACGTCGAAGCGATTATTGAGGTTATTGACAGATCTTCTGGACAAGCAAAGCGCATATTTCTTCTATTGTATCAATGATACAAAATAAGTTTAATAAAAAATCTCTATCCGAAAGTATATCGTTATTTCATTGTGATGCGATGTGAAGTGAAGCCACCATCAGTTCAAGGACTTGCCAGTGGATGCGGGTAGACTTACAGTAGCCCCGATATGACTCATCCATTCACCTTCTTACTATAGCTGTTACCGAAAAGCGAACAAAAAGAGTTGGGCGGATATGTAAGTAGAGTCACTTACTCGTATTCCGCGGGAATAAAAGATGCTCTTCCAACCATAATATCCAGTGCATGGATGAAGCATATCGCTATACATGCTTGAACCCGCCTGATAGTTTGTTTGAGAAGGGCGCGTCAGACTCATTTCAAACCTTCAGAAGGAAACAAGTTTCCTTCAAGTGACTTGGTCTGGCTATCCACAATCCCTCGTCCAGTCATCAATTCGTCCGATGCCCTGATGCTCCCTCCCCTTTACGCCCTCGTGATAAATGTTTTATATTGATAAATACAATGAAACATAGTGTAATGAAATTAATATAACATAAAATGATATGATAGATTACAAAATAATATAATATAACATAATATAATATAATATAATTTAATTTAATATAATATAATACAAAATTTATAATATAATATATTATAAAACAATATATAAAATAACAGTTAATGTAGAGTGTCAGTTACGCTCTTCTATCTTCGCACTACTGCAGGAAGTAGAATATTTCTCTTCTAATAACAATAATAATATCCACATCTATAAAAATAATATATGTTATTATTATTGATGACGAATTAATAATAACAACAATAAATATAATCATGAAAATAATAATGAAAAACAATATAATATAGTACAATGAAATATATTATAAATAATAGAATGAATAAAATAATATATTGCGATACGCTATGATATTATATTACTTGAATTTATATGTCATTTCTCATCCACTCATTTTGCCATTAACGCATTTCCTCGACCAATTGTCACCACAGACACACGTGTAGGCAGGACACACAGACACAGGAACCAGTGAGGACCAAGCTCACCTTGTGACGACCTTGATATTTAGTTAAAAGATTATTTTAAAAATGATAACTTATAAGGAAAACAAATTTATATTTTGCGCAGAGGTACGTAGTACTACTCATAATAAACTCTATAATATAATATAATATAATATAATATAATATAATATAATATAATATAATATAATGTAATATAATATAATATAATATAATATAATATAATATAATATAATATAATATAATATAATATAATATAATATAATATAATAAAATATATTATAATATAATATAATATAATACAATATAATATGATATAATGCAATGCAGTATAATACCATACAACATAGTTTATAACAACATAAAATAGTGTAAGACGATAATATATGAAACAATATGCTATTATACAATATAATGTCGCAGTGTAAGTTACGCTCTTCTAATAATAATAATAATAATAATAATAAAAATAATAATAATGATACATGATGTGATAAACAACAGAATTATATGTTGTAATATATTTATTTTATTTATTTATTTGTCGTCAAACTATAGTAGACCATTACATTGTATTAATTACATTTTAACACGTGTGATATTTTCTAAAATAAACATTAATGTGCATTATGTTCTAGGACCTAGGTCGTATTGAATTAAAATATTGTTTGAGCTGGGCTGTCGTCATTGTAAAGTCAATTGCTCCGCAATGCTTATTATAAGTTGACATCATTTGATTTAATGGGCCAAATTTAGCATAGTTGGTACGATAATGACTTATATAGAATATAGCTCGGTTTCGTAATTGTCGGGAAGGTATATAAAAATTAAGTTTAGACAGAAGTACAGATGAATCAACCCGATGTGTAACGATGTTATGTATGAATGAAACCATTAATTGTTCTCGACGCTCTTCTAGTGTGTGGATGTCAATGAGCATGCAACGAGCTTTGTATGATGGTAGAGGAAATCTTGCCCAACCTAACTTACGGAGTGCAAATAATAGGAATTGCTTTTGAACTGATTCTATACGTTCCTTGTGAGTGATTGAGAATGGGGACCAAACAATGCTACAATATTCAAGTATAGACCTTACGTAGGCAATATATAATGTTTTAATCGTGTAAGGATCGCAAAAATTATAGCTGAAGCGTTTTATAAATGCAAGCATGTTATTAGCTTTGCCTATTATCGTATTATAGTGATCGATGAAAGTCAACTTTTTATCTAAAATTACTCCTAGATCTCTAATTCTGATACATCTTTCTACTGTTTGATCGCCTAGTTTAATTGTGATATCTGGTGTGTTTTGTTTCCTACTGAAAGCTATTACTTTACATTTATTGACATTTAGTTTCAAAAGGCTTTTGTTACACCAGACATGGAACGTTTGCACTTCATCTTGAAATACCACCTTGTCTACATCACTTTTTATTTCTAGGAAGAGTTTCATGTCATCGGCATAAATCAACACTTTTATGTGTTTTAAAATAAGAGATATATCGTTTACAAATAAAATGAATAAGAGAGGGCCTAGATGAGAACCTTGTGGAACTCCTGAGGTTACTAGGACATGGTTGGATATCCTCCCTTTAAATCGAACCATTTGCTGACGATCAGTCAGATACGACTCAAGCCATTTGAGTAGTTCAGGACCAGTTCCTATTTTTTGT
Source organism: Malaya genurostris (assembly GCF_030247185.1). Taxonomy (NCBI): domain Eukaryota; kingdom Metazoa; phylum Arthropoda; class Insecta; order Diptera; family Culicidae; genus Malaya; species Malaya genurostris. The sequence goes on from NC_080572.1 coordinate 33,496,526, forward strand.
AGTTTGAATAATAACATAGGTATATCAATGCGATCAAATGCTTTGCTGAAGTCAGTATAGAGAGCTTCTATGTAATTACCCTTATCCATAGCAGCCAGTGAGTAATTGACAAATTCGAGTAAATTTGTATTAGTTGAGCGACCCTTAAAAAATCCATGCTGCATATTAGTGATTCTATTTTTAACTTGATAAAACATCTTTTCATTGATTATCGCTTCAAAAAGTTTAGGAATGCAGGAGATAATTGCAATTCCTCGATAATTACACACATCTGATTTTTTTCCACTTTTGTAAATCGGTACCAAATAGGAGTCCTTCCATATTTTAGGAAAAATACCGGTCATGAGTGATTTATTGAAAAGCCAAAACAAGGGTGTGGCTAGTTCTAACGATAGTTTTTTCATGAATATGGGAGGAATTCCATCAGGTCCGGGACCTTTAGAGATATCTAATTTATTGAGCGCTTGCATAATATCTTGGACGCTAATGTTATGAATATTAATGTCACAAGCATGTTCAGGGAAGAAATTAAAATATTCACGGTCTCGATCCTCTTCGGAAAACGTAGTATAGGTTTCTTGGAAGTAATTTGCAAATAGTGTACAAATATCTTCCGAGTTGTCAGCAATCTTATCCTTGAAAAACATTTTTGGGGGAAAATTATTAGATTTCAGTTTTTGTTTTACGTAATTGAAGAAATTCTTCGGGCAAGATTTGATTTCACTCTCCGTTTTTGAATAGTACTCCTCGGAAGCGATTTCAATTGCCAGATTCAATTGATCACAAGTTTATAAGTAAGTTCCTAAGTTGACGCTACTACTGTCTCTTTTATATTTTTTATGGGCCTTCTGTTTTCGATTTTTTAGATTTTTAATGTTATCATTATACCATATTGGATATTTATAGTTAAGTCGTCGTCTGATTCTCTTAAAAGGTACCTGATCATTAATAGTATCAAATAAGATCTTATAAAACATTTCCACAGAAGTTTCAACATTAGACTCCCTGAAAATGGTTTGCCAATCAATGTTACTTAATTTTAACTTTATGTTATCATAATTTGCCAAGTCATACTGAAAGACCTCGTCATACTCATATTCATCGGGTCTATTATACTCATGAACAAATATGGACAACTCAATTGCAGTGTGAAATCTTTCATTTTTCCATAAGGGGGTAAGGGATTCGGTAAGACAGAAGTCTTCTTGTGAATTTGTTAGTAAAAAATCTAAGTAACAGTTTTGCTGATTTTTAACGTAATTAATTTGGTTGAGTCCTAAGCATGCAACTTGATCAAAGATATATTGGAGGGTTTCATTCTCTCCTACCACTGGTAGGAGGATGCTCTCATTTTCTGAGTCTGGGAAAAAGTCAATGTCACGTTGATTGAAGTCACCATAAATGTGTACTTTCACTTCGGAAGGAAGGTTAGTTATGATTTCTTCAGCACTCTGGAAAAACTTTTCATATACTTCTTTACGGGTGTTGTTTGGGGGAAAATACACTGAGCAGAAAATATGTGTTTCCTCTGCCAGACGAGTTTTCACCCATACGTGCTCGAATTCTTTAATTTTTCTAGTGGTTATGATCTCAGCATTAAATTTTGTAGAAATAGCAATTAGTACTCCACCACCCGATCTCTTATCAGACATTTGTAAATCGCGATCATCTCTGAACACATTGTAATTATTGCCGAAAACTTCTTCACTCCTAACACTTTCATCCCAGCTTGTTTCTGTAGCTAAGATTATTGCATAAGAACTACTTAATATTTTATTACAAATTTCAGTCATTTTCAACGCACTTTTCATTCTATTAAAATTCTGGCCATAAACTATGACCTCCAATGATGACTTATTAAATTGTGCAGCATTTGGATGATAAGCATTATAATCAATAGAGTTGTCGTCGTTTTCTTCTCCTAAGGGGTGTGTCAATGACGCCGAAAACAAGAGTGTTGAGAATTGAGCGCGCCGTACAAAGTAGCTGACGCACCTTTTGGAGTCATCGGGTTGCATCGTTGCGGCGATCGTCGTGAGTCATTCGCTGGATATGGATTCAATATCTCACCTCTTTGGAATTGAATGGTTGGTCTATTATTTGCTAACGGTCTAGAAAAGCGGTCTTTCGCAGCAGCTAGAAGTACTCTGTCTGGTGGGAGGACGCTGTTGGGTTGTCTTCGTATTAGATGATCATTACTAGGATAACATGAGCCACGAATATTGCAATTCTCATTGTAATTACTATGATTTCTTAAATTGTTGCTGCTGTTGTTTACAGTGTTGTTCATTTTCAAATTCTTGAATAACTTCTTTTGCTTTTTGTGACTTCTAGCTTTTGCAGCTTGTTTCTGCTGATGTAGTCTTCTAGATTCTCGCGCATCGTAGTCACTCCAGTCCGATTTCCATACTTTTTTAGTGCCAAGAAAGCGCCATCCAGAATTATCTACTTTGCATAATTCTGCCGCCAAACTGAGGCCTGAGGCATTGGACACTGGTATTTGCACAGGTTTCTTCGCTGCTACCAAATGTTTTGACAAAGACTTGATTTCGTCAAGAATGTCAATGGCCAATGTCGAACTTACGTTCATGGTGCAGCTGGCCGCAGTATCAAGAGATAGCTGGTTGATATGGTTTAGCTCGTTATTCATATCACGCAACTCAGATGATAATTCGGAAGTCAGTTTTTTTAAGTCATTGTACACGTTTTCCTTCATTGCTGACATTGCTGTATCGAACAATGAGGTGACATGGTTTTTAATGGCAACAACACTGCCGGTCAAGCTGCTATTTTTGTTTATTGAAATCAATTCATTTTTTATAGTCGTAAGCAATATTTCTTGGGCATCTATAGCCTCATGAACTAAGCTTGGCTTCTCTTGTTGCATCGAAAGTTTATGCACAACTTCCGTGTTTGAATGGAGTTGACGTTCAAGAAGCTTTTGTTGTTCAACTAGTCTATCGAGGTCCATTTTTGCGTTAACAAGCTCTTGACAGGACTCACAGCACGGCAGTATATAAGAGTTTACGTCAATAACTCTTCTATCCCTTCTCCGCAGTGAACCCCGCTGAATAGACACTCCAACACAGGTGGCGTGAAATTTTCGTGGGCATCCAACACATGTCCACATAACCGAGTCGACGGTGGTATCCAAAGCACAAATTTCGCAGGTCATAGTGAATAATAAACAAAAAGCAATACTGTTTTGATTAAAAAGCAAATTAAATAAACTCGCGCACCGCGACTCTTGGAGCAAATTAAAAACGCGTCCGAACTGGTTGACGACTGGTTGACGACTACTAAGATAAACATTGCACTTTAGGATGGGCTTCTACCTACAAGCCATTTCGCACCCTCTCATTTTGCTACTAACGCAGAAGGCGATAGCACCTAGTTGACGCCGTTCTATTGACCAAATGTCATCATAGACGCTCGGGGAGGCATGAGATAGGGACTTGTGAGGACTTAGTTATCTCACCATTTGACGACCAGTATATCGTTATTTCATTGTATTGGAAAACACAAGCGAATCTTCATTCCTCAATCTTTAGTTTTCACTTACAATGAACTGTTACATCTGATATCATAACACATAAGCAGTGCACAACTAGTAAATCACACATATAATCACATACATTTTTTGATCTTGTCGAGCTGAATCGAATGGTATATAACACTATGGATCTCCGTGGCTCCGTTCAAAATTCGGCTTTTCCAGAAAATCTATAACCTTTCAATATTGAAAGGCAAAAAACGTATAGCGCTACAATTTTTAAACCAGCTTTCAAATCAGTATATTCAAATGAGTTTATCAGGGCAATAGCACAACCGAGAAAAAATCATTGGCTTTTTCTGATAATTGTATGAAGTGTTACGCATAACATAACTAAATATCTACTTTCGGTTATCAGGAGTGAGATGATCAATTATATTAAGTATTTTCCTTTTATTTATTCAACATATCGCAAAAGCAACGAGGCAGATTCATAAAAAACAACCATTTATCGGTGGTATGCTGAGTTCAGACGTGCTCGTACTGACACTAAAAGTGCTAAACGTTCGGGTAGGCCAAATGAGGTAATTACATCGAAAACCGTAAGAAAATTCCACCGTAAACTAAAATTGCATGAGATAACTGACACCATACTTTACTCACGGTGGGCCAAAAACGACAACATGTCGTTGATTTTCAGCGCTGTTTGGAGCTTTTTCGCCGAAATGAACCGAAATTTTTGCGTCGGTATGTGACAATGGAAAGAACCTGGATCCGTAAATCAAAGCGGTCGTCAGCCGAGTTAACTGCAGTTGATGTATAAAGTGGCCAAACACGCAAATCTGGGCCTGTAAGGTTATGACCTCAGTATTTTGGGATGCTCAAGGAATTTTGTCATCAATAGCGTACGTTACATTGGCTAATTGATGAGTTTGAATAACGGAATCGGTAAAAACAACTCCAAGTGAGGATGAACCATGGAGAAATATGAATTGGGCTTCGAATTACTGCCTCTTCCATCAAATTTACCGGGTATGACTCTCAGCGGATACTACCTGTTTGCAAGCCTCAAAAAAACTCCAAGGAAGGAGATTCTACTTCAACTTCAACAAACGCTAATTACGTGGCGAAAGATGAATCTTTCTACTACAAAGATATTGAAACCTTAGAGAAGCGCTGGACTTGAAGGAAACTTGATTGATGAATCAAGTTGAGCTTCGCCGAAAAATGTATTTTGTCTTATCTATAGAAATGATATAGAATTGCTAGAAAACACGACTTTCGATCGAAGCTTCGGAGTTCCCTAGTCATTCGAGTCAGTTCGACGAAACCGTGAAATGTGTGTGTATGCATATGAAGTTACCGTGAAATGTGTGTGCATGTATATGAATTATGTTCGAAGATCAAAAGACTGTCACTTCCGGTTCCGAAAATATTTTGGTATTAATGATAACCGACAAAACGCTTTTCTTTTCTCGGAGATGTTTAAGCCGAATTCCGGAGATATAATGGCATGAGTGATGTTTGAAGTTCGAAGATCATATGGCCGAAACTTCCGAACGGAGATATAATCGTAGAAGTGACTTAAGTACCGAATCGCATCTTTTTTTTATTCGCTCACTTTTTTCAGAAAGTGACTAATGCTCAAGTTTAAATGTATTGCTGCTGACACTCATGTTTCCCCTAATATGCGACGTAAGATCTGAAGCACATTTTTGTGAACTACTCGAATCAATCTGAATGAATTTGTGTCAAAAATTCAAAAAATGAATTTGTGTCAAAAACTACAGAAAAATGTGTATTAAAGGGACTGTTTGAATGTCAAAAAAAGGCATTATCTCACCACTAGGGGGATAGAGGACAGTTTTCCTAGTTAGTCGCGGGATTTATTAATCCACGTGTTATTTTCAAGTGCTGAAACATGTTACTTTACTATGGATACAGATTTCCCATTCTTTTAAATTCATAATACGAATTATGTTCTTTTGAATTGTGCCATATGTAGATTTGTGTCACCTGAGTTTAATATTTTTTTTGTTGTGATCAATTTAAATCTAAGTTTGTGATGGTAAACTCAGTCATCTCTGATAAAGTTGAGTGCATAATTTTTTGTCTATATCATTGTCCATTGGATCCACCGGAAATTAGATCCAGATAAAATTCAGTAGCGTCCTAGAGGACCATTGCTTTTAATATATGTTTGAAAATCAGTTCACACACTTACCCACCCACACAGATATTTTGCAATCTCGACGAATTGAGTCGTATGGTTGCCGATTTTCACAGTGATTACATACCTTTACTATATGAGAATGTCAACACAATCTTTTTTTTCGTGTTAAAAGAAATCAGTCAGTCAATTTTTAATGACTTGGGTTAGAAGTTCATTGTTGGCAGCGATAATGACAATATCATAGCGATGACCCATGACGGCAGCTTGTTTGTACAATACAGGCAGGGTGAATCATATGGAGTTAGTCCTGGTAAATGACAGGTTGAAAGTTCGATACTAAACTTATTGTAGAATCATCAATCAAAAGTGTATTCCATTCTTTTACCTGTGTGCATTGGACGCCTGGGGAATTGTTTCTCCGTTTGGCAGAGAAATATAAGTTTTCAATTGAACATGCATATACATATGGCAAGCCCTTGTTAAACGATTCTATTTCGTAAATAAACATCTTCAAAAGTGTGAAAATTTTAAAACATTATTTGAGGCTCAAGGTCGTCTTTAGTCAGACGAATTATTTTTACAAGGAAAAAGTGTTGAGTAGAAGATTTGCTCTGGTTATCTGATTATGACGAAAACAAAGAGAAACTGACAATGTTGGACTTCAACCGACGCGACCCAGTCATCATAAAGATTATTTATGAAACACTACCAATGCGACATAGTTTAATCTCGTTGGCTGATTTGGTATAAAATGGTCACGGTTGTGGAACAGTGCCAATGCAGCAATCCATAAAAGTTGTGTTTTTCTGTCGCGCGAACATTCACCTCTCAAATGCCGTACACCATTTTGTCACAAACGAAATTGGTGGCTTTAGATCAGTTGTAATGTAAAGTGATTTTTTTAAATATTCGAATAGAATAAAAATTACAATGCAACAACAATTTACTACCAGCTACATTCCGCTTATTCAGTAGTATACACTAAGGTCTTTTTTATGCGATTTTTCAGAGTTATGCGGTTTTTTTATGCGAACTTTCAGAGTTATGCGGTTTTTTATGCGAATTTTCAGAGTTATGTGTTTTTTTATGCGAATTTCAGAGTTATGCGGTTTTTTATGCGGCACGTAAACTCGCATAAAAAAAGATTTCAGTGTACTTCCAATCATAGCTCCGCTGGAATAGTCTGGTTAACCTACATGATCCATTCTCAGTGGTTTGTTTTGTAGTCGGCATCTCGTAGTTTTAGCTCCGCGGTCGACCTCACGTCTGTTAAGGTGTGTTGATTTCTTACAAACAGTCAGTCTGCGCACGTTCTTTTCCGCACATTAAGATACCTTTGCTATATATCTTACTAGGGCTCGATAGTCATGCACGACGGCTACATCGACTACATCGGAGTGGTGAAACATAGGGAACCGCTGCGTTACAGTTACTGGAATGCACTCACGAATGGCCGCGATGTTAAACGGTTTCAACCGGGGCCCACTGATGGAGTTTATTGCAATACTTGCGGGGATAGAAGGAAATCAAAATAGACGAAGGGGGGAATGAGGTTGATGTGTCGGTGTGCGAGCAGGAGGAAATTTGGGACAAGCAGATTACCCTTCTGGGCCGGGGTGTTAGTGTACTGTGGAAGCAAACATTTGAATACAATTACCTCGCTTGTAAGCGATCGCTAGGGTAATCTAAAAGATGATTATTCTGCATGGCCTACCATCATCGTGTGCAGCTCTAGCAGCAGTAGCAGCTGTTGAGAGGAAATATCATGTTACTGGCATTCTGTGGTTTGGATGATAGTTTTTGTTCTGTTTTCGACAGAATGCGCAGAGACACTTGGAAATAATCCTTGTTTTAAATTTAATTTTTTTATTTGTCACACCATATATTTCAATCATAGATGTTTCAACCCTAAGGTCACTCGTTTCACGGGCCAGGAAACTTGGTGACCTGCGTGAAAGGTATAGACTTTCACATCACGCTTTACCCGTCCCCGGCGTACTTAAGCTTTCGCAAGTATGAACGCACCAAATTTGCAGTGGAAATAGTAATATTCTCAACATTTGCTATCTTGCGGATGCTTTTCATTAGATTCAGTAGAAACATTTTGGCAACAAATCTTGGACATTTTTTTTAATTTGTTGAATGGTTTCGGTTGCCGAGACATGTTTCCTATGATGTGTGTTCGTCAATGTATAAAATTCTTCAATTGATTAAATTTGCGGCAATTTAGTGGGTTCATGTCGAAAGTAACATTTTGATTGTACGCAAGATCTGATCATAAGACAATAAGATCCTTATGGTTTCGAATTATTGATAGAAGTCGTTTTTGCAAACATTCCTTGATTTACATTTCGTTGTTCATTCTAGTTGTGATGAAGAGTTGCGAAATATTGTCGCAGCAACAGCTTGCCAAATCATAGCTTTCTTATATTTTTTTACTTGAATCGTTGTCTCTGATGAGTTTAATACTTGCTGTTCTAGCATCGTATAATATTGTGGCCCTGACAAAGCTTTGTAATTGAATTTCACGTAGGTTTCGCATTGCATCATACAACTTTCGATTGTTTATTGCAATCATTATCAGATACAGTCAATTACAATTTGATATAGATGTATGGGGCATTCCACGCAAAATCATCATTTTGATTTCATCCAACTATTTTTTTTGGTAAAGAGCTCGAAAATATTCGACACGTATTTTTTTTATTCAACTTCATACGTGAAATTTTCGAGATATGATTTTTTGAAGTTTTGCGTTTGAAAAAAGGCCTTTTTTTCAACATCTAATAAAGATTCAAAAGTTCGTCCAAGACGTGTGCGTCGTTTCTTTAGCTTTCAAATAAGCGCTTCCACAAAATAATCTTCATAGTTAATTCAATGAAAATAGTTAAAAATTAATAAACAAATAAAAAAAAATCAGACTTGGACCCAATTTTTTTAGTTGAAAACAGAATCCTTAGTAGTTTAACTCAATCTTGGCAAAGTTTCGGAGTGGAATAATTAATTAATACTTTCGCAGCAATGAATTTTCCAATCACGACCCGCACGCGCAACTCGCTCGAATACGGGCTTAACTTGTCGACACATGTCGCGCCACTGTTCAAATCCTAACTTTGACAGTTTATTGTTAGCAACGTGTCAGTTAAAATCGCGGTGTGAAAATGAATTCAAAAATCTAAAACATTCGTAGCGTCGACTTTCTTATTCCCTTCTTGAGGAATTCCATATGTTACAGCTTTCAGCTTCATCATTGAATTCAATTAATGAGATATGGAACTACTTGAATAAAATTTTGATTGCATTACTCTTCAATATCCGGGTTTGGAGATGCCGGTTGGGCTTAACTGAGCTCTGTTTTATATTTTAATTTTCATACTACCGGCCATTATTACTAGTATGAAGTGGAAATTACGTTAAGTGAACGTATCCCAATTGGGTTTTATACGATGACTACAAATGACGGTAAATCAAGTTCATCTTTGATGTTTAATGGTGGTTTGTGTACCATGGAATACTGTGGAATGAGATGGAATATTGTAGAATAGAATAAAATAATAAAGACTATGAACATATGAGCAAAGTATGTATGTATGTATGTATTTATGTATGTACGTATGTACGTACGTATGTATGTATGTATGTATGTATGTATGTATGTATGTATGTATGTATGTATTTATGTGTATATGTATACATGTATGTATTTACATTATACATTACTTAAAAAACTACAACTTAATCCACAAGACACTAACATGAACACACATTTTAACAACAATTTTATCAAATCTGTTTGAATCAGCACAAAAAAACCAAGTGGGCACCATAGCCTAGGAACGTCTGTGTGTTGACTTAAAATAGAAGCTCATAGAAGCAAATTTTATCAAGGGTCAGGTGTACAACTGAAGTAAGGAACTGTTGCCACTGTGACTACTTACAAAAAACCTATTTTAATACACCTAGTAGTGTAATGGTGTCTTTCTCATTTTAATTTTCTCCTTATTAGAAATTCTCCGAAATACAACTTAATAAAATTTCAGATAATAGTTTTCAAGATTTCTGTTGCATAACACTACTACATTGATACACTACATTTGAATTTAAGTTAGTGAAAATCTATTCAATCATATGTGAAAAAGTGAAGTGGGTTCCATTTTATCATATTTGATTATTATTGTCGTTACTTCCGGAACCGGAAGTTGGATATCGGCATAGTGACATTCGGTTCATTCAACCATGCACTAATAGGACCTACACATTTTTTTACGATTCTCTATGACGATTTGAATTTGGGAAAAAAATTTACCGGTAGTCGGACTTGGATAAAATTCAGCAAATCATTTATGGAACTATCAATGGGTTATTTGGTTACAGAGTCTCAGGGTCTGCAAACTAAAGAAAATCATACATAGCCACAAAATGGTGGATTTTTTCGTGAAATATTGTAGTTTTCACTTTGAACAACCACCAGAAATTAGAAAAATTTTAAAAAATCAAACTGAAACGTTGGGGTCTAGAAAAACTTCTACTCTAACTATGCTGCGTTTATTTGTCCACTTCTGATTGGTCTGCGTTGAGATACAGTGGACACCGCAAATCATGATTTTTAAGAAGCATTCTCAAAAGTGCCTCTTCACCGACTTATTTCTCAAAATTTCTTCATGAAAAAATTACAAAATGTTGTTCGAATGATGCTTTTCATCATGCAAGACATTTTTTTATTTAAAAGATATTTTTATTCAGGCCTATTTGCGTACAAGCTTTACGTGGCCGATTGAGCCGATTTTTCAAATATTTTTTTTTGAGTTGGATCTCGTTGTCACCCTTTTTCTAGGGGAGAGGAGCTTCCATTTCCCTCTTGCGAGGATTGAGGGGCACTTCGTTTGTGGTACGTCTCGTCATCCATTGCCGCATCGATGGTATTGTTGTCGATTTCCGCCTTCTTTTCGTTGCTAGTTGCTGTAGATGCATCTTGTTATACATTGGTGTACTGGGGTTGCTTGAGGTTGGTGTGAAGGAAGTGAGGGAAGATCATGCACACTAGAGTGGGACAAGGTTGTATGGGAAAAATTATTTTCTCGCTCCACCAAACTTTTCGTGTTCCTTTTGGGTCCCATAGAAACTATGCAAAATTTTAGCTCGATAGGAGAAACTATATTTTCGCGCCCGCGGTTCAAAGTTTGTATGGGATTTAGTATGGGAAAACTAACTTTTAACAAAAAAATCATCTGGAGGTCACCCTATACACTCAAAAAATCAGCGGGCATGTAACTTTTGTAGGAAATTTAATGAGGAAGAAAACCTTCGAAGACTGTAACATAATCCGACATCTGTAAAAAATGTTATTAAAGAAAAGCCGACACAAGGTCCGAACGATGGCTCATTCGTTAATGTATCTAGCACCACTGCTGCTAGTGGTGGTAATATGAGTTTGCTTTCTTTTATTGTGCTACAACGGTTGATCTGAGTTGTTTGATGTCTTCACAATAGTTGCTCGGTGTAGTTTGAAGATTTTTTTAAACTTAAAAACCATGTTCCAAAACTCACTGTAAAGACACACAAAAAACTAACTTTTTTATTTGAAGAAATACAATTTTGAAGTCTTCCACAATATTGTTAATAAACTCAAATACTATAACTTTGTCGAAGACATAAACCATCTGCCTAATATGGTTTAGAAGATATGGATGATTTCATTTAATATTATGAAAAAAACATTGATTCCAAGTTTTTCTTTTTCTTATTTTTCTATCGTCCATATCTTTTAAACCATATGAGACAGATGGTTTATGTCTTCGACAAAGTTATAGTATTTGAGTTTATCAACAATATTGTGGAAGACTTCAAAATTGTATTTCTTCAAATAAAAAAGTTAGTTTTTTGTGTGTCTTTACAGTGAGTTTTGGAACATGGTTTTTAAGTTTAAAAAAATCTTCAAACTACACCGAGCAACTATTGTGAAGACATCAAACAACTCAGATCAACCGTTGTAGCACAATAAAAGAAAGCAAACTCATATTACCACCACTAGCAGCAGTGGTGCTAGATACATTCACGAATGAGCCATCGTTCGGACCTTGTGTCGGCTTTTCTTTAATAACATTTTTTACAGATGTCGGATTATGTTACAGTCTTCGAAGGTTTTCTTCCTCATTAAATTTCCTACAAAAGTTACATGCCCGCTGATTTTTTGAGTGTATAGGGTGACCTCCAGATGATTTTTTTGTTAAAAGTTAGTTTTCCCATACTAAATCCCATACAAACTTTGAACCGCGGGCGCGAAAATATAGTTTCTCCTATCGAGCTAAAATTTTGCATGGTGCTTATGGGACCCAAAAGGAACACGAAAAGTTTAGTGGAGCTGAAATCAATATTTTGTCCCACCCTAATGCACACGCACTTCTATAGCACAATCTTCCATATGTTCTCGTGCTCCACATAGTGCACATTGTTATTGTCTTTTGCGAATTGAATTGCATATAACTCTTTATAAAACTGGATGTAAATAACATTATTTGTCTTATTGCATTCAAGTAAATGCACACGTTTAATGTCAAGATGCATTTGCACCTTAAGCAAACCTTCAAGTTCTCGTATCGAAGGTCGAATTTTGCTCTGCCTGAAGTCAACAACAATTGTGTTCTTTCGTGTCGGCGGTAGCTTTTGTTCGTTTGGTTCACTCATTTCGAGTCGGATCCAAATGAAATTCAAGAACTTTGTATGAGTCCATAAGACCGTTCATTTGAATCTAAGCTTGTGAAAATCGGCCATCTCCGAGAAAAATGAGTGATATTACTTTCACATTTTTGGTGCATATCAACCTGTAATTCCGGAACCGGAAGTTGGATTCAAATAAAATTCAGGAACTTTGTTTTGTACCGTCAGACTTTCCATTTGAATCTAAGTCTGCGAAAATCGACCATCTCCGAGAAAAGTGAGTGACATTATTTTTCCTTTTTAATGCATTATTTTTACATTTTTGGTGCATATCACCCTGTAATTCCGGAAGCGGATGTCGGATCCAAAAGAAATTCAGGAACTTTGTGTGGGACCGTGAGACCTTTCATTTAAATTTAATCGGTTGAGGCATCTCCGAAAAAAGTGAGTGACAATATTTGTCACACACACATACACACAGACATTTGCTCAGTTCGTCGGTTCAAAAGTCTCCGGGCCTCGGTTCAAAAGTCGGGTTTTGCAGTGATTGTATAGCCTTTCTATATGAGAAAGGCAAAAAAAAATTCAAAAAATCGGCTGGAAGAGTATAGGGTTAGGAGTTAAGTTTTCGCATGCGGAATTGAACCACAGGGGATGTTTTCTTCCGAGAAGTCATCACATCTTCAGTAGTTCAGATGGTACAGCGATTTTCCCGGATTTGAGAAGGTTGCAGATTTATAGTTGAGAACTTGTGATACCAGTTTATATTTCGTTATTTGCATTTTATCAGTCATATTTTCAATCTGTTTTTTCGTTGGGTAATGGAGAACAGTTTTGCATTAGGTGTGTTTCCTTGTGGCATATGTGAACAACATTGTAAGTTTTTCTCAGGTGCTCATCCAAAAATTACTTTTTGAGTCATTTCTGGTTTTTGGTTTTACTTCTTGTGTAAGAGACAAAAACAAAAACATTTGAGATCAAACAGTTTATTTTAAGACGAACACTTTATTTGCTACTCACAGTCTTTCAAAGGGAAAATAAAGACAAAAAATAGGTTTTGGTGATAAAGATGTGCATTTTTGTGTTTTTTATTTTTGTTAGTATTTTGTTCCATGATTGTTAGAAAAACTTGCAAGTCGTCCTACTCAGTAATAATTAAACGATATCTCAGTTTGGTAACCAAAACTACATTGAATCCTTCTTCGACAGGATATGAGGAAGGAATCGCTATACCATTGTAACCATTGGGTTTCATGTAAATTACTTGTTGGCTCCACCACCAATTCCTTTCTACCTAGTTTCCCCTGGGCTACTCGTAAGCGAGTTACTCTCCCTCTCTTGGGTATCGCACCTGGCACTCGATGAGTGTCATGCTACCCAGAATAGCAGTGGAAGGATACCTTCCGTCAGACCGTGTCGATTGCACCGTTCTTGTGTTGACTCTATAGTGGTTTGAGCATTGAGGCTTGGTGAGGGTCGTCCAACGATGGAGCCACCTGAGACCGTGTTGCCAAACAGTAAACGACCTGTCAAAGTATGCATTTTTGTCGGGAGTTTTGGTTGCATTCGCATTAAAAAGTTATAAAGTTGCTCTCCCAAGCTGCATTCTTCTCGGCCATTAACTGTTCACATTCGTCGTTGAACCAATCCTTCCTTACGTTCAGAACCGCCGTACCTAGCGTTGCTGATGCAGTGCTACCTATGGCAGAACGGATGTCTCTCCAGCCATCTTGAAGAGTAGCTGCACCAAGCTGCTCTTCCGTTGGTAGTGCCACTGCCAACTGCTGCGCGTAATCTTGAGCTACTCCAGCATATCGGAGCCGCGCGATGTTAAACCGCGACGTTCGGTTTCGATATTTGGAAGCCACCGAGCGCATGCATACAAAACCAAGTAGTGGTCCGAATCTATATTCGCACTGCGGTACTTGCGAACATTGTTGATGTCCGAGAAAAATTTTCCGTCGATCCAAACGTGGTCGATTTGATTTTCGGTTTGTTGGTCAGGTTATCTCCAAGTAGCTTTGTAGATATCCTTGCGGGGAAAGAAGGTGCTTATGACTACCATTCCTCGGGAGGCCGCAAAGTTGACACATCGTTGGTCGTTGTTATTCGATGCGGCATGTAAGCTGTTCGGCCCGATTACCGATCGGTACATTGCCTCCCTTCCTATCTTGGCATTCATGTCACCGATGACAATTTTACGTCTCTGCGTGGGCAGCCGTCATAGGCTTGTTCCAGCTGCACGTAGAATACTTCTTTCTCGTCATCGGGTCTCCCTTCGTGTGGGCAGTGCATGTTAATGATGCTGTAATTGAAAAAACGGCCTTTAATTCTCAACTTACACACCCTAGCGTTGATCGGCTGCCATCCAATCACTCGCTGGCGCATCTTGCCCAGCACTATAAAGCCAGTTCCCAGCTCGTTCGTTGTGCCACATCTTTGGTAGAAGGTAGCCGCTCAATGTCCACTTTTCCACACCTTCTGTCCCGTCCAACAAAGCTCCTGCAGCGCTACGACGTCGAAGTTGCGAGGATTTAGTTCGTCGTATATTATCCTGTCGCAGTCTGCGAAACCTACCGACTTGCAGTTCCATGTTCCAAGTTTCCAATCGTAGTCCTTATTTCGTCGCGTGGGTCTATGCCGATTGTTCCGGGATTTATTCTGTATTTCCTATATTATTTGTTAAAAATATTTTACGGGTGGCTTATTAGGCCTACGCCAACCCCTTCTCTCACCGGAGGATCCTCGTGCTTGCTCTGTTTACGGTCCCAACTAGCACTAGGACGATCCCGTTGGTGGGGTTGCCACCTTGGATTTAGTTGGACGGGATGCAGCATTTCATACTCAGCCGCTGGATACCAGAACATACGCTGATTGAAGCCGCTCCTACAGACGCTCCGACATCCTCTAAAGAGGACCCCCTTCCCTGTCAGCATACGACCAAAGTCCCACCGGGGTTGGTTACCCGATCTTTCATATGGTTGCTCGTACCCAAGCCGGCACCACGGAGAGGTAGGGATAGGAGTTACTGGACAAGAGGCTAAGAGCCACACTGGGGCCTGAATTACGCATTGTGCAGTCGTTTACCAATTACCAAATTTACTAAACCGCTTCCATTTGAATAACACACTAATTTGGCCAACCTTCCCCGAGGGTACTGGAACCGAACACATGACTCCCGAAAAGACATTTTCAAAGGATATAAAAATGTGTTCAGGAATATAAAATTATATGTAAGAATAAACAAAATAAAATGTAAAACTGTATTCAGACCGCAGAACCACCTAAAATGGTTTACCTTTGAATCCGGATTACGGTCCTGAACAACTGCTCTTTAATTGTGACAAGGAATGCGACATGTCAAAAAAAATATACAAAAAACATCTATGAGCTCCACCTAGTGGTGACGTTGAAGACTTTCTTGTTTGAAATTTTTTAAAAAAATATTCTAGAAATTTGCCGGTTCATTGCCGTGACATACGTCATCAGTAACATGATTTCGTCTATGGCCTATATATGTTTGTCTCATTCCTGCAGGACACGAAAGTTTAAAGGCCTCCATACACGTTCAGTTTTTCGTCAATCTGGGTCGAAAATTTAATCGTTTGAAATTTGAGACGAAGTTCATTTCGATTCCTAGATGAATTCCGATTCAAGTCCAGATAGATATGATAATGAATTTCTTATCAAATTTCGCACAATTCATTTGGGCTCAATTCCGTTTCGACTTAAATTGACGAACTGTCCGTAAGATGTGAATGGCCACCCTATCAGTCGCGATATCCTCTGCGGTGTAAGATGCTAACAGCTGATACAACATCGACTGTCATTTCATACATACGCTCAACAGTTCCATTATCAGGTTTTAGAGTGGTCGTAATATAAGTATGGGGCAACTTTCGTGCTCATTCGTTGATTGATGAAAGAATGCTTTTTCATTGCCATATAACCTACCTACAGTCTGCCTAGAATAGCATTATGGTGTGTGCTCTCGGTGTTCAAAGTCACCATCACCAAGTCTCATCAGTCGAGATAGACTACCCTTAACCGTCGGATGGGGGGACTCATTCTATTTGAAGAGTGCTGTGTTTGTTTATCGCTGTTACTTGAACATTGGATTGTTTTTGTAGTAGTCAATCTGCAGCACAATCAGATTCAGTTTGTTTGTATGTATGTTGCTTAAGTTTCGCCAGATGTAATTTTCATTGAAATATGTCTTGGATAATGCGTGTATTCTAGCGCATGCTGTGAATCCGATCTTCTACATGAGTTTTATATGAACTAATATTTTCAAAACGTAATAAAAATAATACATCACAAACTATTTGGTTCAATATGTAAAACATGCTAGACAAACATCATCGACGAAAATATTGAATGTTTCATAGATCCGATTTTACCCAGGCTCTCACTAATCGCCCCAAAGTTTAGAGCTGTTTTATTTTTATATACAACTCGACCTGCTTGAGCCGAATATGTAAATTCTCGTTGTTCTATTCCGCATGGTAGAGTTATAGAAGACGTTGAGCGGACACACAGTCAATATTATCTTAATTTCTCTTCTCTCAGAACTGCGCATACGTCTTGGGTACTCTTTCTCCGTCGAAAACCATTAATGAACGAGAAAACGAACAAGTTTTGCCGGGTGAACTAATTAATCGCTGAGATCAATGTACCCTCTTAGTTTCGTTACCAAATAGGCCTGCATATCGATGCGGGCCCGAGACATGAGATACCACTCCTTTCCGGATCAATTGCCGCTTCAGTGGGCGTTTGGATCAGACCAAACCGGCAATGAAATTCATTCGATCGAATGGTTATTTTTTCGATAACATTTTCAAACTGTAAATATAGTAGGCTTTCCGTCAATCGAGTTGATTCCTAGAAATTTCTAAGTGTTTTTTTCTCTCTATATTCGTTTGTTTTAGGTCATGGTGATTATAAATAATAGAGATGATTACTTATCCTTCCTGAAAGCGCCAGGAGTAAGAATGCAAACTCCTGTAGTAAGCAACAACAATTCCACGACGACGACTCTGATTCGTGACACGGTGATCCAACAGCAACAACAACAACAGCAGCAGCAGAACTGCACACTAAATAACAATAACACGTTGCTGAACAGTAATACCGCGAACCTAGGCAACAGCAACGGCAACGGTGTGAATATTTCGAACATTAATAACAACAACGGACTGCCAGGACTGGCGAAGGCGGTACTCATCTGTCGGCAAAATTCACACCCGTTTAATGTGAGTCTAATTTTACAGAAACCGGTGGTATCATCCTTAAGCAAGCATTTTAAACTAATAACTTTTTTATATAATTTATTTTACCCCGGCTTTAACCATTTTGGTCGTTCACCGGGGAGGAAACTAATAACTCATATATCCAATTTACAGAATCGAACACTCTTACTTGAGCCACATCAGGAGGTAAAGGTCGGTCGATCAGTAGCTAGGAATCGGGTGTCTGAGAATAATGCAATTTTCGATTGCAAAGTGTTATCACGAAACCACGCCGTACTGTGGTACAGTGATGGCAAGTTCTTCATCAAGGTTAGTACGGCTCGAAAACAAAATTATCTGTTGATCAATGTTACTCTACCATCCGTTTTTTGTACTTTTAAGGACACCGGAAGCAGTAATGGCACCTTCATCAATAATGTCCGTCTCAGTCAAACAAGTACCGAATCGGAACCGTATGAGGTCAGCTCAGGAGACATTGTGCAGTTTGGTGTCGACGTTATGGAGAATACGCGTCGTGAAACGCATGGCTGTATAGTAGCAACACTGAAACTGTTTCTTCCGGATGGCCGGGAAACTAAGGCAAGCCAATCGATCGGCGTTGGTGGCCAGAGTACGAAAATACCTCCGGTAGATCTGTATCGACTTAACCAATACATTCAGGAAGCGAATCAGCGTGAGCAGATTCTAGAAACGAAGCTGACCAGCCTGCAGAAAATGGTTGAGGTGACAAAGTAAGTTTGGAGCTTTTCTTGTCCCATACATATAGCTTTGTAAGTTAGTGTTACTTTTCTTTCAGACAAAACTCCGCTCTCGGGTGGCAAGCAATGATCGACGAAGATAGGCTACTCAGTCGAATCGATATGCTGGAGAAAAAATTGCAATACTTCCAGAAAAGCATAACTGACGATAAACTGCGGGAGGAAGTGCTAAAGTTGCAGGACGAGAAAAATCAGTATCAAAGTTCGGCTAAGGAAGCGCTCTGGAAAGTGCATCAGGAACGACTAGATGCCACTCATAAGCTGGCAACGATTGAGAAGGCCTTGTGTAGCAGTGAGGACGAATGTTCGCTTCTGCGGGAACAATTGAACAAGACACAGCTGCAGTTGCAGGTGAATAGAAAGTGGTGACGTGTGAAATCGATTATTGATAAAATTAACGGTACTTTGTATTGCAGGAAGTAACGGGCAGATTGGATGCATTGCAGGGCCAGTACGATGAGAAAGTTTCTTCTAGTGAGGAGATGCTCAAAGCGAAAGAATCGGAAGTATCTAGTTTGAGTCACGAAATTAACGTGTTGCAGGAGAAACTCAGCTTTTATGCGGTAAGAGAATGTTTGAGCAATGTGATTATTTTAGATATTTTTGCATATACTTCATAGTTTTACGCGTCTGATGAGGATGATCAACAACCACAACAGGAGTACAATAATTCAGCTGTCTCTGATTGGCTGCTAAAATCTGATATTAAGAAACTCGAAGGATCTGATGATATTATTAAGGCCATTTGTAATGATGTTGTACGTAGTTTGAATCATTGGAATACAATCATTTTAAACCTTTGTTGCATATTTTCAAGGAACCCGAGGCTCACATCGATGAGCAGGAAACTAGTCTAGAAGATGGTGTAATGCAACTACAAAAACGAATTCTTACGCTAGAAAGAAATCTCTCTATCTTTATGGAAAAGGATAATAAAACAGCGAGTGGTACGATTCTTGGAATGACTTCATTTATAGATAAAGCCCTTGGTAATGTTTCTTTTTCGTAGAATATAATGAGTCAAACGACAATGCGAGTGTTACATCATCATCGACAACAGGTATGACGACTATCCATTCTGGGGGTTTAACGAGCTCAAATGATAATGGACCAGTGGTTTTACCAATGGAAGCAATGGTCAACAGCGGCGAGGAGTGCGACGGCAATCAGAATATAAACAGCACTAGCAACAACGACGACAACATACACGACTCACAGCAACTGCCACCGTCCGCAACCGAAACTAATGCAATCGTGACGATGACCACCACAGCATCGATAAAGGAGCAACAGCAATTGAAACGCCTCTCCGGAGGAATGAAGATATCAGGCGAATTGAATCAAAATGTACTTCGAAGAAATCTCAAACACATCAAAAGCGAATGTGCATTGCTATTACGGCAAATTTGTAAATTCAAGGAAGAGGATAGGAAAAATGAAAATAACATAGTGGCCAAAGTTAAATACGATGAAATGGAAAGCGAGGTAATTTATACAATTTGTGACTAATTTTTCTCCCACTATACCAACACATATTCATTTGTCAATAAGTTTTTCAATACTTTGGGGTAATTTGAAGGGAAAATTCAACTTATGCTCAACTAACATTTGTAATTCCAGCTTCGGACACTTAAGCAAGAACTGGCTTCTCGTCCACAGCAGGAAGAATTGGCAAAGAAGCAACAGCACTGCGAGAGCCTTACGGAGGATTTAGCTTTACTGCGGATTGAAGCGGAAGAGCTTAGGGCTTTGAATGATCGTTGTCATGGCGAAATGGACCGTATGGAGAAGGAACTGCTGAAACAGAAAAATAATGAAAATGAAAAAATGAGTGCAATTCCTGCGCATCATAAGCAGGATTTAACAACGGCAGCACCAGTTCTGAAAGAAGACGCCGTGGGGAAAAATCAAAGAATTCCACAGGATGACGGGTCCATGGAGGGAGGAGTCCACAAGAAAATTGAAGTCGTTAATATTGGAACGCAAACCGAAATAGAAGAGAAAAAGGCTGTTGTTGTTGACTTGAGCGAAAACGATGCGTCGATAAGCTCATATTTCGATGAGTTGGATGATGATTATAATGAGGAAGAAGACGACGAAAAAACCGAAACGATAGATACAACAGAGATATTTATTGGTCAAAGACTGCTAACTGACACTCAGACTAGCATAAACAGCAGCAGTTCAGGAATGAATTATCTTGAAACCTGCAATAGCCAGGAAATCAACAATTCTTACACTAGCAATACAAGCTTAAATTGCAATGAATCGACAAGTACGCTATTCGAAGTTAAAAAATCCCATGGCAGTGTGACTGGTGAACCAAACGGAGCATTAATGGATCGGGTGGGAGACTCATTGTTGGAAAGTAGCATTGAGCACGAGCTGGAACTCATTAACCATCCGGATGTACAGCGAGAGGAAGAACTAATTGCATTCAAAGAGAAGTATACTCATCTCACCCAGGAGAATATTCGGCTGAACAAGCAGTTGCAAAAACTGAACGACGATTTCAGCCAATTCAAAAGCAAATCGTTCATGAAGCTTCTAATGTACATAGCACCCGTCATTGTTATCGTTGGTTATATAATGTTTAATTGTGAATCGTAAAGGCACTGAGATTTTGAGTTTAGTTCAGTTACAGAGATTAGAGAATTTTATGAAATATTTATTTGGAACCCAGCTAAAAGCAGACCAGCATGATTTGTTTCTGTTAGCTCATTATTCTTCCATCTGGAAAATGATTATAACTATAGAATATTTTTTTCTCATCTACTCTTTTTGGCGATAGCTTTAAATTATTGGTTTTCCTCTCTTTCGTGTCTTTAGCTAATATGTATTTATTATCAATGAGAATGAGGAACGTTACTAATAGTAATATAACGAAATCCAGCATGAATAGGGATTCAACCAGACAAAAACACGA